>NC_090939.1:803541024-803846530 GCF_040938575.1 Ambystoma mexicanum | reverse complement strand
GTAAGCTAGCGGCAAAAATGGAAATGGCCAACCCACCCCATCACTCTATGTATTTTTGAAAAACACACTAGAAAGTAAGTTTCGCCCTACACACCAAAGCTGCTGCACCTGCACCATTGGGGTCCCAGTCATATATCATCACAGGACCAGCTGGAGTGTGATCTAGCCAGGGTTCAGCTGTTGAGCAGTCCATCAATTTGCTTTGTATTCAATTATGTGTAAGTTGAGTACATTTCAAGTCAAGGAACACCAAACCTTATTAGCAAAAGTGCTGTGGTATTATAAACAGCATTGTGTTTGCATAGTGCTTTCATGTCTCCATTGAATGTGAAACCCAGCACAGGTCAAGTTTCACATGACGTGTAGCAAATGTTCAGAAGCATTTGTTTTTATTTCTTATTGTAAATTGTTCAGCACATTACAATAAAAGTGTTCACACCCATGTCCTCTCTATTCATTACCAAATACGCATGTATTGTTTACATTTGAATGCAAGTAGGTGTGGTTCTGTATCACAGCTGCCTGGGCGAATATATCCAGAAACAATCTGGTTCATCAAAACATTGGCTGTTGTGTCCAAAATGGGAATTCCCAAGCCTCGTCAATGGTTCAAATGCAGTGCTTTTGTTCGGTTAGGGTAAACGAATGCAAATAGGGCATGCATTGTTCGATTTCAGAATTGGTATTGTGTAAGCAGTGATTTAGGTAAGAGACTGCAGAGCAGTTGAGGGAAAAGTCTTCAGTTGAGGGACAGATAGAAAAAAATACAGTTTATTTGGGAGGAGGTACAACATTAAAGTAAGATTCATCTGAGGGAGAAATAGAACATCAAAACAGGATTTAGTTGAGGGAGAGGTAGAAAATAAATTCGATGTGTTTCTGATGCAAGAGTTAGAAAATTAATGCTTGATTTAGTTCAGCTGTGACTGCTTACCTTGTATGACCTAAACATATGTGCCATTAGAGTGAGAACAAAAAGCAGGCAGGAGAATGCATTCAGTAGTGGTGGCTGAGCACCATTTTTTTATCATGAGAAAAAATATTTGTTGCTTGTGTACAATCCACTTAGAATTGTGTGTAGGAAGCGGAAATTTGATTGGCACTAAACCAATGGGGCATCTTTTGTGGTGAGAAAAAAGTTGCAATCAAAATAATGTGCACTCTTTTTAGACAAGTGCATGCATTCAGTGGCTGTTGCTGAGCACATCCGATTTTGTTCAAGATTAGAATTGTGTTTAGGCAAGAAAATGCATTCAATCCCTGTAACTGATGCATCTTCTTTAGAGATGTGTTGTTGTAAGTGGGAAAAGGGACAGAGCCCCTTTAAGAGGGAAGCCCAGGACTATGGGAGGGAGCGGGAAGCGGGAGGAAAGGGAGGGGCAAGGGAAGCTGGAGATCAGTAAGAGTATGGAGGAATAAAGAGGAGGTTGTAGAGCACAATGGCTCCTGCGTGGTCATTTGGTGTGCGTGGAGCGGCCCCATGAAGGGGGGCTAACAACTGGCGACGAGGCAGATGCGACCCCCACGCTCTGCAGCAGTAACGGAGGGCCTGAGAGCCTGCAGTGAAGAAGGGCCCGTGAGCCCAGCAACCAAGGTGGGCCTGTGAGCCCAGTGGAAGGGCTTGTGTGCCCTGCAGTAGTGGTGGGCCCGTGTGAAGGGGGGCTAACATGTGTCAACATTCAATACACGATTCATGGATTGTTTTCGCCGAAAAAAACGGGATTTGTGCACCATTCTGCCCGCAAATCCCCATTTGTTAAACAGGGATTTGCGGGCAGAATGGCGCACAAATCCCGTTTTTTTGGGCGCAAATAATCCATGAATCAGTGTTCAGAGAACAATGTATAGGCAGTAGGAGATCATATTACACAGCTGTGAAGCAGTGCCTTCTGGCCCTAAAATTCTAAACTACATCTGTGAGAGGATGTTCAATTAGGCCAAAACATGTCTGGGGTTGCTTGTGGTCTCGTAAAGAAGGGATGTGACAAAGTAATTTGGGCAGGACTGTGCTTTTTGGGTGGACCAAGCCTGATTTGCATATGATTGGCAATCTGGAAAATGATGGCATGGCGAGTGGCCAGAAAAATGCCAGAGCTTTAGATTAAATCAAAACCTTCCAGCCTTAAGCCTTTCGCTTTGGAAATCAGAGTGCCAAGTTTTTGAAAGGAAGCACAGTTCCATTCAAAGAATAATTATTTAAATGCATTCAATGAAGAAGAGTGCTTTCAGAATCTATAACTGTGAGACAACTTTTACTTGTCGATACAAAGCACGTTGCTTCCAGTGTTGCAAATACAAAATATTCGAATTTTCTTTAGTGAACATAGTGCATTTAGTTGCTGTACTGTAAGTGTATGGTGAAACATAAACTACAGCACTTGCTGGGAAACATTCCTATAATTCATAGTAGGCAGAGGGATATTATATTCAGTGGCCGTAATTCAGTGTGCCAACCTTTTTTGGGCAGACATAAAACACGTATAGCTTGCAAAGCTGTGTTCGAATCATTTTTAGGCATTTGGTGCATGTAATTGAGGGTGACAATTTTGTGGAGCGACAGACTACTTGTTTCTCGCATAGAACAAGGGTTAGAATTCGTAGGTTGTAGGAAAGTTTACATTCACTGGCTGTCAAACAGTGGACACATTTTCTGTGGGTAGAGAAAATAATCATTGCTTGCAAAGTTGCAAATAAAATATTGTAGAAGACGTTATTGCAAAACAGTCCACCCAGAGTCTATACATGAGCCCACAACACACCTGCTATCTTCTTCTGGCTAAGGGGAGGCTAGCACATTTTGAGTGACGCATGTCTGCAACATCTAAAAGTGACAGTGAGAGTGGGCGCCATGCAAGATGTGGGGGAGGTGCAGTAACTATCTTTGAGGCAAAAGGGATCGTCAAAGAGTTACAGATTGTTTGAAGCAACAAGCTCGAGGATACAGCACAGGGTGCAAGAATATGGGATGCCCCATGTCTTCTCCATCACCACTCACACCCTCTGATATATAAACATGGTGATGATGATGAAAAGGAAATAGATCCTGGTGTTGTCTCTTCTGAGTCCAAGCCACAACACCTGATTTCGGAAACCTGTCACACAGAGGAGGGAAAGTAAGAAAATGTCACAGTTACAGCTATAAGAGGCAAGTCAAAACTACCCTTTCACCATTGCACAGGGCCTTTAAAAGATAGCCTGTGAGACCAGAAAGTTCAATATGTTAGTGTGTGGCAGCCACAGGACCAACTTCACCGCTGGCAACTTCATGGCCAGAAGAATGTAGGAGGAAACTGTTTCTTGGTCTGGAAGGACATTTCAAAATGTAGATGTATTTCATTTTACTGGACAAACAAATCACCATCTCGCCCCCGGCATTCTGTTCCATAAAACTGTGTGCAGCAGAAAGGCTTGGACCAAGTTGAATACCACATATTTGTGGTGCCACGTGATGCAACAGCATGCACACAAATGTGATACACCAAGTTGCCCTTTCACCAATACACAGTCCCAATAGCTCTAAGAGTACATGCTGTCACCTACGAACATGTTGTTGCTGTTGTGTCTGGTAACTTACTGCAGTCCTGGCGAGTAGTGGCTAACTATAATAGTCAAAGAAGCCATTAGCGTTTTGCTAGTCCTGTTCTGTTTTTGAGTCCTGCTTTTTGCAATCACATTAATGTGCAGTATGCCACATTCAAACAGGTGGAGAAGGGTCCTATCAGTGTTTTCCATTCTCGCTACAACATGACACATTGGTAGAAACACTGAAGTATGTATGATGTGCAAGCTGCCAACTCTCCATTGTGTAATGTCACCTCCCATTTTTTCACACTCTTACATTTTTTAGCGCCTGATTTGTTTAGCCCAGTTAATATCAACATTAAGGGGGTAATTCATAGAATTCAGCGCACAAGTGGCGCACGCGTCTGGCGCACAGTGTGCGCGTGCGAATCCCTGCGCCAGCCGCGTGCGCCAAAACCCATTTCCGCGCAAAGCGTATTCATGGATCCCAGCTACCAAAACCAGCCGTGGCGCACAGTGGCGCAGCGACCCTGCAGCAGCGCCAGTTATGCCCCCAAGAACGCCCTAGCGCAGGGAAAAGCCATCAAAAGCCCCAATCCAGCGCAAAGGGCTGCGCCAACCCTGTACCAGCACGGCAAGCGGGCTACGTGTACCACTGGGGTGCGCAGGAAGCACCTCACGTCATTTCAGCTGGGTACGTGTATTTCAGGGGTACGCGGGAAGTTCCACACGCGAATGTCCTGGCTACGTGTATTTCGGGGTGCGCGGGAAGTTCAACACGCGAATCTCCTGGCTATGTGTATTTCGGGGGTGCGCTTGATGTTCCACACGCGATTCCATCAGGGTACGTGTACATCAGGGTTGCGCGGGAATTTTCACACGTGAATTCAGCAGGGTACGTGTATTCCAGGGGTACGCGGGAAGTTCCACACGCGAATGTTCTGGCTACGTGTATTTCGGGGTGCGCGGGAAGTTCAACACGCGATTCCATCAGGGTACGTGTACATCAGGGTTGCGCGGGAATTTTCACACGTGAATTCAGTAGGGTACGTGTATATCAGGGGTGCGCGGGAAGTTCCACACGCGAATGTCCTGGCTACGTGTATTTCGGGGTGCGCGGGAAGTTTCACACGCGATATCAGCAGGGTACGTGTATTCCAGGGGTGCGTGGGAAGTTTCACGCGCGAAGTCAGCAGGGTACATGTATATCAGGGGTGCGCGGGAAGTTACACACGCGAATCTCCTGGCTACGTGTATTTCAGGGTGCGCGGGAAGTTCCACACGCGAATCTCCTGGCTACGTGTATTTCGGGGTGCGCGGGAAGTTACACACGCAAATCTCCTGGCTACGTGTATCTTGGGGTGCGTGGGAAGTTTCACACGCGAAGTCAGCAGGGTACGTGTATTCCAGCGGTGTGCGGGAAGTTCCACACGCGAATGTCGTGGCTACGTGTATTTCGGGGTGCGCAGGAAGTTCAACACGCGAATCTCCTGGCTACGTGTATTTCAGGGTGCGCGGGAAGTTACACACGCGAATCTCCTGGCTACGTGTATCTTGGGGTGCGTGGGAAGTTTCACACGCGAAGTCAGCAGGGTACATGTATATCAGGGGTGCGCGGGAAGTTACACACGCAAATCTCCTGGCTACGTGTATCTTGGGGTGCGTGGGAAGTTTCACACGCGAAGTCAGCAGGGTACATGTATATCAGGGGTGCGCGGGAAGTTCGACACGCAAATCTCCTGGCTACATGTATTTCGGGGTGCGTGGGAAGTTTCACACGCGATATCAGCAGGGTACGTGTATACCAGGGGTGCGCGGAAAGTATCACATGCGATTCCATCAGGGTACGTGTATTACAGGGGTGCGCGGGGAGCACCACATGTGAATTGCACGTGTGGGTCCTCCCAGGTGTTCCCTCTACACCCTCCACGGCCCCTGCAGGTGGCTCACACCACAGGGGCCTACCCTGCACATGTCCTGCAAGCACCCCATCCACCATGGCCATGCCCCCCATCCAACCCACATGTCAACTTGCACTACTGCCCACCAACGCATGTCCCCCTGCACCCCCAGCCACCAGGGGCAGCCTCCACCAGGCCTCCACCCATGTCTCCCACCACCCCCACCCGCCAGCAGTGCAGGAGCAGCCTCCACCAGGCCCCCACCCATGTCTCCCACCACCCCCACCCCCCAGCATCCAGGGGCACCCTCCACCAGCCCCCACCCATGTCTCCCATAACCCCACCCCCCAGCAGTGCAGGGGCACCCTCCACCAGGCCCCCACCCATGTCCAACTCATGTTCCCCACCACCCCCACCCCCCAGCAGTGCAGGGGCACCCTCCACCAGGCCCCCACCCATGTCTCCCACCCCCCCCACCCCCCAGCAGTACAGGGGCAGCCTCCACCAGGCCCCCACCCATGTCTCCCACCACCCCCACCCCCCAGCAGTGCAGGGGCAGCCTCCACCAGGCCCCCACCCATGTCCAACTCATGTTCCCCACCACCCCCACCCCCCAGCACTGTGGCGCACCTGCCAGCAGGCCCCCACCCATGTCCAACTCATGTTCCCCACCCCCCACCCCCCAGCACTGTGGGGCACCTGCCAGCAGGCCCCCACCCATGTCCAACTCATGTTCCCCACCACCCCCACCCCCCAGCAGTGCAGGGGCACCCTCCACCAGGCCCCCACCCATGTCCAACTCATGTTCCCCACCACCCCCACCCCCCAGCAGTGCAGGGGCAGCCTCCCCCAGGCCCCCACCCATGTCTCCCACCACCCTCACCCCCCAGCAGTGCAGAGGCAGCCTCCACCAGGCCCCCACCCATGTCCAACTCATGTTCCCCACCACCCCCACCCCCCAGCACTGTGGGGCACCTGCCAGCAGGCCCCCACCCATGTCCAACTCATGTTCCCCACCACCCCCACCCCCCAGCAGTGCAGGGGCAGCCTCCACCAGGCCCCCACCCATGTCTCCCACCACCCCCACCCCCCAGCATCCAGGGGCACCCTCCACCAGGCCCCCACCCATGTCTCCCACCACCCCCACCCTCCAGCAGTGCAGGGGCAGCCTCCACCAGGCCCCCACCCATGTCCAACTCATGTTCCCCACCACCCAACCCCCCAGCAGTGCAGGGGCACCTGCCAGCAGGCCCCAACTCATGTTCCCCAGCCAACAGCACAATCCAGATCCCTGGTCCCTATGGACAGCCTCCAAATGCAAAACACCCACCCGAGTATTGCATACACCCACTCAGAAATGGCAATTACATGACAGTATACCAATTGCAAGTTTCGAAACAAACACATGTCCCTCACATACACCCAATGGGTGTCAGTGAATCTCAAAACACATATCATGATATGCATGAAACCAATGAGATGATACTACACATTGAAGTTCGATCAAAAAATATGTATTAAAGGAAACATAAATAGATTCAAAAATAAAGAAACAGAAATGGGAATGTACAAAAATGAAAAGAAGCATGTCCGTGAAAAAAAGCAAAACCAAAAATCATAATCCAAAGGAATGGTGTCCAAAGTCACAGTCCACAAAAGAAAATCCAATGGGAAATAATAATTGAAAGCCATTGCTCCATGGGTAAATTGTGAAAGAAAAAGAAAATCCAACAGTGAACTATGTACAGACGAACAAGCCAGGGTCCATTATCCCAACAAAAGAAATGAAACCTATCTAACAACACTAACTAATAAAATAAACTATATACAAAAATGTAGCCAATGTCCAAAAGGTCCAAAATAAATCCAAAAACAAAGGAAACCTAACACTAACTACATAACTATGTACAAGGGCAGTGGGCTAATCTGACGGCTCACTTTTGGATGTCCCGGGCCAGGGCATCATCGAACTCCTGCTCAATGTCCAGGAGGTGGTCCTCCTCCATGGCCCCGAGGGTCCGCAGGGCCGTCGACGTGTCCACCTCCAACCCCCTGCGGATTGCCTTGAGGCACTCGGCCCGCCTCAGGGCCCTCCGCATGGAGTTGTCCGCCCTGACCATTGTGAGCCGTGCCTCTTCCACCCGCTGCCGCTCCGCATCTATGGTGTGGCCCAACCGCTGCCACACAGAAGACACTCTCTGTCCTGGGTCCTCCTGCCCTCCGGCCGATGCCTGCCCCTCCGATGTTGAAGGCCCCGAGCCTTCATGGCTCCCACCACGTTGCTGCTGCTGCTGTACCTCTGCCCGTGCACTGCCTCCTGCTGCCTGCACATCCTCCGCCGGCTGGGGTGCAGTCGTTGATGTGGCCACCCCTGCTGGACGTCCGACTCCCGACTGTGGCAGGGATGCGTCCTCCACCAGCCTGGCCGCACCGTCAGAGGCAGCTCCACAGGGCACCCAGGTGACTGATGGGTGGGAAGATGGCACGGAGGACGACTGGCGAGTAGGGGGTTCAGTTGAGGAGGGGGTCGTAGCAAGCCCCATCAAACGGAGGAATCCGGCCTGGGTGACCTGTCCCAGTAGACTGACGTGGTCAACGAGCCATTCGAGATGACGTGCAGTCTCCTCATGAAAAGACTGCAGGTCACCTCGCATGGCCCGTTGACGCAACGCCACACCAGTCAGGACAGGCTCATCCCGGACCCGGATAGCCACGTCCACAGGCAGAGGAAGGCCAGTTGTCGTTCGCTCATCCCCTGCCTGAAAACGGGTCTGGACGTAGGCATCCCTGCTGGTGCAAGATGATGCAGGGACAGGATCAGGGACAGGATTGCACACAGGCACCTCCGTGGCGGCCTGTGCTGCCTCCTGTCCCTGGTCCTGCACTGCACCACTAGCACCAGTGGGATCCCCACCTCCAGACCCCGTCTCTGTTGCTTGCATGGCCTCCTCCTCCACCAAACCCCCCACCAACCTGGATGACTCCGTGCCATCTTCCCCCGTTGGGCCCTGTGGGGTCCCAGCTGCCCCTTCTGCTGCCGAAGAGTCAAACTCCAACCTCCGCCTCTTGGACCTCCCCCCGGCAGCTGCGGCCTGGGACGCGGCACCAGACTCCTCACTCCCCGACGAGATGACAACATGGGAGGGGAGCCGGGCCTTGCGTCTCCGGCTGGCGGTGGGATCCCGCCGCTGTGCTCCACAGCACCTTCTCCGCCCTCTTCATCAGTTGACGCTGCTGACAGGGAGAAATAAAACACAGGCATCAGGGCACTGTACAATGGACACATACACACATGACAGTTGTACATGAGTGGCATTGGCAAACCTCAGACATGCCATCACAATCCCCAACACACATGTCATTTCAACTCGCACACATGAGCCATACCACAGCCATATCGCAACTGCCAGCACCATCCATACACATACAACAGCATGAGCAGGCAAAGCTGAGCCAGACATCACATGCAACACAGGAAGTGCACAACACATGTACACACACCACCACACTTGCATGCATGTGTACACCTCTGCCAAGTGTTGCAGTATTCAGATGGGCATCCATGTCACATCTGCTAATCAGGCTTCCACATCCCGCTGTCACATGAATCCATGTTGCATCACTGTTGCACCCTTGTCAAATACACACAAATGCACATGTACACAGTGCTGATACATGCAGCTGAAAACAACATACATGCATGACATCACGGACATGTCTACTTACATACACATTCATCCAAACATGTGTGCCCACACAACTGCATTTGGCATGCAAGCCTACACACACAAGCACCATCCATGTCTCACACATTACAGCCCTCGCATGTGTATGCCTCATGGCCCTGTGCACCCCCACCCATACTCGACCCCATACAAACAGATGTGCAACCTGCACACTACTGAAACATCACCACATGCACAGCTCACAATCAGGATGCATGTACACTTACCGCTCGACTCCAGACGGGTCTGCCTCTCAAGGACCTGGACGTGGAGCGCAGGGGATATGCGTTCCAGGACCCTCATCTGATCTTCCGACAAGTGGCCCCGGCGCCCCTTGGCATCCGCTGCCTTCAAGAGGCGCCGGGCCTTGTTCAGAGTCCTGGACCTGAAGTCCTCCCAGCGCTTCTTGACATTTTGGAAGTCGCGGACTTCCACCCCCTCCGCGTTGATGGCAGTCATGATGTCAGTCCAGATCCGAGTCCGTCCTTCCTTGTCGGCGCGGGAACTTCCGAAGAGGGCATCATATTGCCCCAGGACTTGCTCCACCAGGACACCAACTTCCCTGGCACTGAAGCTGGTGCCCCTCTGCCTCTTCGGCCGGAGGTTGTCAGTGGTGCCAGATGTTGCAGTGCCCGACATGACAACCCCAGAGGCAGGAGTGGGTGGGCAACTGGGTCCTGGGGCTGGGCTGTGGAGCGATGGAATCCCAGTCGGGAGTCTTCGGTTCCAGCAGGGGTGGTCATAGCAACAGCACCCCTGGCTGATGTGCAGGCAGCAAATGGCAGGGCACGTGGGCAGCAGGCAGTCAGGCAGCAGCAGATGGCAGGTGGGAGCGTGCTCGGGGCTCTGGGGGGCAGTAGTTCGGCCTTCTGGGCAGGAGCGTGGTCTTCCGTGTGCTTACGCGTGGCCAGCTTGATACAGAGTGATTTGGCACCTGAACATTCGGCACATCAGGGTGTAATTCGAGGAAAGGCCCTTAGCGCGTAAGCGCGTCTGCACGCATACGCAATTTCATTGGACAGAAGGCCCCTCAAGCGCAAGCGCCCCTGTGACGTGATGCGCACAGGCGTGCATGGGCATTTCAGCGCGCATGAAAAACTGCACGTCCGCGTGTAATATGAGGAAAGGGCCCATGCGCGTAAGTGACGTGACGCGCACGTGCGTTTCCCTCAGCACGGGTTAAAGATGAGCGGGCCCAGCAGTTCGCTCTACGTGCCTATCGTGGAGACCGACGTGTGTTGCTGCTTCCTGTTGTTTCGCGCGCCATCACAACTTCACAGCTATCAAGGACGTATCTCTTCTTTTGGCGGGGGTATTGGCTACGCGTGTTTTTCTGCATCGCGCTAGTCAGGCGGTGAGTCGCACACGCTCTTTTTCCCACTGCGGGTGCCCCTGTGTATCGCACCCATTTTCGATGTCATAGTAGCCTGCGTGTCCCACGCGTACACGTTATTCGTGTTACTGGGTGCCACCGCGTACTGCGGGAGGTTGAATCCACGCACGTAGGCTGCAGGGTTGCGTGCACGGTTTTACTGCAGTTTTGGGGTGCCTGAGCGTTGTGTGACCCGTCACTACATCACCGGGGTCACATACAGCCTTGCAGGTGAAGGGGGGCTGTTAACATCTTGCTTCCCACCCCCTTCACCCCAATTGCCCAGGCCAATTGTGGTGCACACCTCCCATTGGCACCACTCCATCTGTGCCAGCACTACTACATCTGTGCCATGGTTGGGAGGCCACCAAAGGTGAGGGGCGCCTCAGCTGGGCGTACTCCTCGTGATGGGCGTGGTCGGGGATGTGGCCGTGGTGACCAGGGAGTAGGGGGACTCCAGGGCGTTCAGGGCGGCCAGAGAGGGGGAAGAGGCAGGGGTGCGCCACTTGAGCACAATGTTGTGCCATGTGTCGGTGCAGTCATGCCACCACCCCCTGTGGTTCCGGGGGATGCAGCTTCTGCATCTGGCACTGGCGCCGTGTGACCCGGCAGTCAGTTCCATCGACTGCCACGGGCCCAAGGGTAGTGGTAGCTGCAGGTGCAGATGTGGACACCGCCACCCAGGCTCGGGGTCTGCCAGCGCAGGCTGCATTGGCACTTGAAGAGCCCTTGGTAGATCTCCAACAGGCCAGGGGGGAAACCATAGGGGCAGGCTGGGCTGCTCAGACCAAGACACGTGTCCCTGGGGCAGTCATGTCATCTGCTGCCCCGAACAGCCGGGTGTTGGCAAGTGCAGGGGCAGATGCACCCAACAGCACCCCGGTTGTGAGTCTGCCAACCAGG
Source organism: Ambystoma mexicanum (assembly GCF_040938575.1). NCBI lineage: Eukaryota > Metazoa > Chordata > Amphibia > Caudata > Ambystomatidae > Ambystoma > Ambystoma mexicanum. The sequence continues at coordinate 803,835,107 of NC_090939.1, read as the reverse complement.
ACCGTTGTGGTCAATGACCCTGCCACAGCTGATGTTGCTGCGCAGGGTCCATTAGTGGGCACCCAGCTGCCACTGACACAAGTCAGGCCTTTGGTCATCCCTCCACCTGCCACTCCCTTGGCTCAATCCACCGAACCCACCGGCCATACTGGTCAGGGCGGCATTAGCCAGCCAGGGTCTGTGCCACAGTCCAAGAGGAGGAAGGTTGCACCTGCAGCACAGGCTGGGACCCCACACACAGCCACGACCTCCTGCACGTCGAGGAAGAAGCCTTTCTGTAAGCAGGAACTGGACTTCCTCGTGGACTATGTGCGGGGCCACAGCCATGACATGCTAGTGGGTGCCAATAGTCAGACTACGGGTGCCCAATGTGACACCCACTGGAAGCATGTTGCGGAACATGTCAGTTCATTCGGCCATGAGGTGCGCATGGCGCAAGAGTGCAAAAAGCGTTGGAATGACATCAAACGCAGCACTAAGGCTAAGCGTGCCTCTAATTACAACTTGACTCTGGTGACTGGCGGTGGGCCTGCACCAGAGGAGGAAGAGCTCACTCCACATGAGGCACTCGTTGCAGAGTTCATACCACCTGAATTGGTCGAAGGAGTGGGAGAGATGCTGGACTTTGATGCCCAGTCCAGTGAGTGTTGATGCGTGTTTGTTGAGGACGTGTGTGTTTCACTTGTGGGATGTGTTGTGCATGATTGCCACTACATGTGACGTGTACATGGTTCTGATGTGTAAGTAATGCAATGCTTCCGTAATGCATGTCTCCTCTGCCTGCATGCGGGGACTCCATTTAGGCATGCTCCCTTGCCCCTCCCCCGCCACTCTGCACCCCAGTTCCACCTTTGCACTGGTGTTCTTCAATCTTGCCAATGTGTACTTTCTTGTTCATGCGTCCTGTGTAGAAGCTCACTTCCAGCGTAGAATCTGCCAAACATGTGCCGTGTGGTAAAGCCTTAGTACTTGATGCAGGGTATCTCACTTGTACTGTGCATAGGTCAGATGTCCCGCAGGGACATGACTGCCCATTCATGCTCCATGTGCATTGCACGCATGCCCCTATGTGTCCTTGACTGGATGATCACTGTAATCCAAGTCCTTGGTTACATACATTGCCTGACATCTCATCAGCCTTCCCATGTCAACTGTGGCTCAGTCCTGCGTTGCACACATGTTTAGAGTCTGACAATCTGTGTGGCTCACAGGCCTCAGCCTGTTCAATGGCCAATGACTCAGTCCAACTGTTGTTGTGTCTTCTTCACACATGGGCGGAATCCAGAGTTTTCATCATGTGTCCTGCTTACTGTCCCAGCATCATTTGCAGTGTTGTCACTTGAATCACATTAAGCTGTTGATGCCAGTCAACACTGCCTGTCAATACACAGGTGTATGGTCAGCCTTTTGATACCATGCTAGGCATCCCTGCTTTGGTACTGCGGTGGAGGGGTGCTTGGCTTCTAGATATGGTACACATTGAATGCACAATGCACGTGATGTCTGAATTTGACATTGCACTGCCGTCACATTTCCTGGCACACACCATGGAGTCCTTGTACATGTAGGTAGTGAGTGGCGTACACATTTTCTGCACTACATAGACCCACTTCCATGGAAACTGCCACCTTTCAACAGGTCTGATCACAGAAGCAATTCAAAGTTAACCCAGCATGCATGCCAGGTTATATGTTGTGTGTCACGTGTCTGCCTGATGCGTTTGCTGTCGGTGTGTGTGTGTGTTGTGTGCTTCTGACATGTGTAGTGACCTTTTTTCTCTCTATTTTTCAGGTGATGACCCAATGGAGGTGGAGGATGGTGTTTTCATGCCAGACACAGGGTTGTTACCACTACATCAACCCGGCACTAGTGGGGGTCGTGGGGTGGTAGGCCACGAAAACCCCCAAGTGCTACAGTCCATCTTGTCTCTGGCTGCCTATGAGTCCAGCCTTGATGACGACTCTGATGTCCATGTTGAGTTGGATGAGCATCAAGTCCATGTGTCAGGGGTGAGTGATTCTGATGTGGACACTCCTCTGTCTGCGACACCTGCACTGAGGGATCAGACAGTCTTGGTTCCTCCGCCCGTGGTGGATCGGGACGCAGGGTCACCCTCCACACTAGTCACTGATGTGCCTGGGACATCACGTCAATGGGGGCATGTAGTCGTGCAGCCGCGGGCGGTGCCAACACAGCGAGGACCCCCGGTCCTTGGGTCCCGCAGGGGTCAAGCCCGGCAACGCGGTCGCCGCGCGCAACCGCAGTATACTGAGTGGGAGCAAGACATGACTGCCAATTCAGAACGGCAGGGGGCAGCAATGGAGAACATCGCTGAGAGCATGGAGCGTGTGGCCCGATCTGTGCTCCCCCTGCTAGGCAGGTGCTTCTCCAGCAGCAGGCGGCACGGTCCACGGCCCGCTCGCTCAGGCTGGGCATGGCGGCCTCAGACAGGGCACGCCAGGCTGAAATGTCGTCTCTGCGTCAAGCAATTGCTGCTCACGCAGAGGCGCACATGGATGCCCTGAGGGAGGAGTATGCTTCCCTCAGATCCACTCTGGGTGTCCTTATGATGTCCCAGAGGCAGCAGGCAGAGGAGAGGTTTGCACAGCTTGAGCGTACCATCTCGGCTGAGCTACAGGCTTGCCGGGAGGTGCAGTGGTTGTCCAGCCAGGCCTTGCAGGAGGAACTCCGTGTTACACGTGCTACCTTGCAACAGGAAGCACGTGTATCACGTGAGGTTCTGCATGCAGACCTACGTCACATCGCCACACAGAACCAGGTTCACCCGTCCGGCAGACTTGCTGCCGACGAGGGTCAAGCTGCGGCTAGGCGTGGCCAGGCTACTGTGCCATGTCCTCCTTTCCAGGATGAGCCAGACTCGGACGACCATCTATCTCCCAAATAGGTCGGGCTGTGCAGGCGTTGAGCCCATGGAGGTTTTTTTTTTGGCTCAGCATCATCGCATGTGGATGTTGAGCAGCACCCTGTACCTCCCCCCTCCTGGGTGCCTCCCCTCCCCCCAGGTCGTATGTGGCCATTTTTGATTTTTCTTTTAGCTTAGTTAGTTAAGTTTCTGTTTGATAGTTAGTTTAATTAGGTAATGTAGGTTTTCCATAGTTAGTGTAATTAGTTAATATAGTTTAAAATTGCTTGTCTATTGTGCTTTCATGTGACGGTGCGGTGCTTTGTGGCTTTTGAAGGCATCCACTGTCTGTTCCAGCTGGACCCTTCAGGCTTGTCTTGTGTATGTGTTTGGTGCTTGGGGTCCTTGACTCACATATGCCACTCCTGCCTCCTTTATCCATGGGCTCGCAAGGATGGTTTGGTGTCACAAACTTTTACACAAGGGCTTTGGACTGTCATATCTGTGGCATGTCTGGTGCTGTGTGACTTGTGTTTACACCCCTAGTGGGGATGATTTTGGTGTTATTGTCCACTGTTAAGCTTTTGCTAGATGGGGTGTTTCATGATTAATGTGTACATTAATTTCTATGCATTGTGTAGTATGTTTCTTATCTTTACTGTACACATGCTTGTTGCAATTCATGCTGTAGATAGTGTTCCACACTTTGGATGTGAAAGACGGACTGATGGTGTGATTTATGCTGTGACTCTCTGACATGGTCAAGTGATTAGATGCCTGCAGAGACACACACAGATGACTTTGAAGCATTAATCATTTGTTTCATGCCCTTTCTGCAGGGGGATGAGCCTCCAGAGCACCTTTGCCAGCAGACATGGCCCATTGGACGACAGAGTCTGGACACGTTTGTTGGTGCCACATGCACATGTGTGCACAAGCAGAGGCACAGGGATTGCAGACCTACATCCTAGAACTGCTGACGTGTTCCAAGGAACTCCAGGCAAGGTGAGCAGCACAGGGGGGCCACAACACAGCAAAGCGTGCACCAGGCTAGTTGCACATGCAGGCTTAGTCACAGCACTGAGGTTGAGCTTGGACGGATATTGGTGTTGAAGCACACAATGCAGCTCAGATGTGTTGGTGGACTGATGGCTGTTGAATGTAAGGTTGTCTGGGACACCTGCAGGGGCAGTGGCACATACCCTCCGGTACACCAAGGTCCATCGAGGCACTTGTATCAACCATGTAGCCTTCCGAGACATGGAAAGGGGCTCTCACAGGGACATACAGCAAGGGACATACTCGGGTGCAGTGCATTTCATTTGCATGTACTTTATGATGAATGCACTGCCAACTTTGTTTCGGTCATGGTGGTACGCAACTTGCTCTGAAGTCATGGCTTGCTATATGGGTCTGTCTGCTTACCCAGGGAACATTGCATGTTGTGTGAATTGTGACACATTGGTGTTCCATTTGCCACGCACCCACCGGCGGCTGATTTACTGCATTGACTGTGTATGACCCGTCACAGTGGTAATGTTATATATGGGTATGAAGCATCTACACCAGATTGTCTGTTTGTAGAGTAGTTTGTTGCTATGGGGCATGTTTGGTGGTGTGTTTTTGTGTAATTGGCACGTACAGGTTGTTGACTGTGGCTCTCTTTGCAGCATTGCAGTGCTCCTGTAACCGGACCTGAGAGTGAGCAGGCAGGAGGCCAGCACTCAAAACCAGAGCTAAGTGTCTTGTTGTTTATCTTTCAAACTGCTCTGCATAGGCTTGCTGGGGGGTGCACTAATGCATGGATGTATGTGTGATTCAAATTGGTATGTTTTTTCCCCCTAATCACCCAGAATCCTATGCAATTTTGAACCCTGTACCCTCTACCCGGTGTTCCTGCTTCCCGTACCTATCCAAGCAACGTTCCCTAACCCTCTTTCCCCGCTGGGGTTGCGGATGCCTGTGTAAGCCCTGAACTTGCAGGCGCCAAAACCCTAGAGGGGGTGGTTGGTTCGTACCACTCCTAAGCCTGGACTACAGAAGGCCATGACAATGATGTCCAAGTTTGTTTGGATTGTGTATGTGTTCATGCAGGTAGTACATTTTCGTGCATTCCCTACTTTCATGTGTCATTCCTCCTCCCCTCTCCTGCCACTCATTCCAGTTATCCAGTGTGCCAGCACCTGTCCCGACTGCATATCCCTGACCCTCCTTCCCCACCAGGGTCTCAGGGGCCTGTGTGAGTTTGACCTTGCAGGCACCCGGGACACAGTGGGGGTGGTTGTTTCGTGACACTCCTGCGCTTGTTCATGGGACCTGTTACAGTACACATCCGTTCATGGTGCATCATCCTATGTTATGTACCACACATGGTTCACATCCTGTTGTGGCATTGTTTTACTGTGCTACCTTGGTTGTTGCATCTTTGTGGTAATACTTGGCCTTTGTGAGGTACTGCTACGTCAAGTCATCTACTGGAGGATGTTCTGGTTTGTTTTTATGGCTTGGATTTTGTGATTTTGGAAATGAGTGTGGATTCTGAGAGTGCAGGCACCTTTTTACACACAAGGTGGGAGATGGTGACGAAGGGTAAAGGTGATCCTGTGGCCAGGTGGAATTGAGGGTTGAAGGCTCCATAACCCAGGTGCAGTTATTCAGTGGGTCATGGCCATTTGTGAGGGAGGGGGGTTGTTGTTGATAGTTGCCTTGCCTTGCAGTGTGATGGGAACTCTGACATTGTAATGGTGGTATCCTATGTACATGTTGTGTTCTGCTGATCAATGCCTGTTCATGTGTTGTGTTTACCTTTCAGGTGCGAGGGGATAGTTGTGATTTGACATGCTGGGGTGTACACATGGTGAATGTTCACATGTGATGTGTAGAGAACACTGATGGTCACTTGAGTGCACATGCATATGTTGAGTGCATGTCCTTGCAGACCCACACACTTGCACTCTGATGCACTACATGTACTCCCACCCTTGCATATCCACGTGTACACTGTTTGCCTTCTGGTGGCCACTGTGTCCCTGCAGCACATGTTCTGTGACCAATTATGGATCCTGTACATGCCCAATTTGCTTTTTGATGTGGTCTGTCACTTAGATGTGATGCTCAGGGTGTGCATCACACACAATGGCTGTTCACTGTGCTGTGCGCTGAGCAGTGTGTTGCAGGAGTAGGACACAGCACACAGAAGCTGCAGTGTTGATTTTGCAATGCACAATGTGCATGTAGACAGGCATTCATTGTTATGTTACGTCTACAACTCTTGTAATGCATTTGGAAATGACTTATTTTGAGTGGGAGGTTGTTGGTCTGTCATTTCATCTGATTCCAGGTCAGGCATCATTGTCTGATGCCACTGTACATTTTGGACATGGCAATGTGTACTTTATTGTTACTGTGTTGGTGTATGGGTATTGCTTGCCATGTCATGTTGTGGTTTGGGAGGGTTTGAGTGACATAACAGTGATGGCCATGGCCTGTTTTGCAGGTGTGTGTGATGCACACCTTGCATGTCAGGGTCATCCGCTTCTCAGAGCAACTAGCTGGGGGTAGATCTCTCTCCGCGGCAGGGCCCTCCCTCTGGAACAGCCTTCCTGCCTCACTTGAACTTGAAGGGAACCATCTCTGGTTTGGGAAGCACCTCAAGACCTTCCTCTTTGCTTCTGCTTTCTCTCTGCCTCTCCCTTGCGGAATTCTTCACTGGAACTGCACTGGATCTGCAACTGGGCCACTCTCACCGACCTCGGTCCCTGGCCCAGCCACTCTCCACTTGCACTGCCTCCCTGGCAACCCCTGCACTGCGGTACTGTCTCTCTATCCCTACAGCCCCCCCTTCCCAGCACTTGTCTGCACTTACCTTTGCAGTTGCCACCAGCTGACCTATGTATTTGTTTTTTGGTCTACTTCCCCTGTACTGCACTCCCCCCCGTCCCCTTCCCCTTGCACATTTCCCTTTCCCCTACCCCTGCACTTGCACAATCTAAATGACACCTGGCCTAGTAGTACCGTTGTCTGTCTTCCCTTGTTCCCCCCTCCCTGCCTCATAGCACCTTGAAATACTTGTGTATAGGACATATCATGTCATATGTCATATGTGTGCCTTTTGGTCACACAGGATAGCTTGTGTTTAAGTAGCTAGGGATGCAGACGATGTGGCACTTCCATGGCAACTATCTCAGGGTGGTAGGGTTGTGACAGTTGACTGTCTCATCATCGATTGTCACCTGGTATGTGCCAGGCCTGTGTGCACTCCGCAGGGGTGGGAGTTTAGGTGAAAAATGTGGCCACAAGCTGGGTCCGGGCTTCCTCGCCACGTGCCCTGTCCCCTCCCATGGGCAGCGCCTGTGCCTGTGGTTGGGGATGTGGGGGCACCACCATGTCCACCGAGACGCCCTGCCGTGTTGCAACATTGTGCAGGACACATGTGCCACAATGATCCTGCACACTACTGGTGGTGCATAGAGTAGTTGCCCGCCAGAGCGGTCAAGGGAGCGGAAACGTGACTTGAGCAATCCGAATGTGCACTCCACTATGGCCCTGGTTGCAATATGGGCAGCGTTGTATCTTACCTGGGGTGGTGTGGTGGGGTTCCTGATTGGCGTCATCATGTGGTTGCTCAGAGGGTAGGCACTGTCCCCTGGGGAGGTGATAATAGTTGAGATTATTAGGGTTTGGGTATTTGTCTGTGTGTGACTTGCATGCATGTGCAAGGGCATTTGTACTCACCTAGGAGCCATGTGTCGCCATGCTGCCCAGCTTCCAGGGCCCAGCTCAGGGCGGACATTCTGTATATGAAACTGTCATGGGTGGAGCCAGGGTAGTTTGCATAGACAGAGGTGATGATTCCCTTTGCATCGCATACCACCTGTACATTGATGGAATGCCAGTGCTTGCGGTTTCGGTAGATGTGCTCAGTGGCCCTAGGTGGACGTAGGGCCACATGGGTGCAATCTATGGCACCGAGCACTTTGGGGAAGTGTGCCACCCTGAAAAAATCCAGGACAACGGCCTGCCTTTCTGCGGGTGTTCTGGGCATGTATATGTGCCTGCGGACTGAGGGGCGCGCTGTCATGATTGCCAGTACCTGGTGTCGGCAGCGTGACTGCGTGGCCTGTGACACCCCCCCCACTATGGCAGTAGTCCGCTGAAATGACCCAGTGGCCAAAAAATGCAGGACATTGAGCACCTTCTCCAAGGGGCTCAATGCTTGGGAGCAAAGGGTGGGGGATGTAAGGTCATCTTCCCACTCCCTGACCAGGTCTAGGATGATGTGGGGTGGAAACCTATACCTGCCATAGACCTGGTCGTCAGGCATCCCAAAAAGGCTTGTCCGTGGTGCGAAAATGCTTGCCCTGGCTATTCTCCTCCTCCTGCGGTGTCCCACGATCAGTGCTGCGACAAATGGGGCATTCATCGTAGCTGTATATACGTGTTTGTTGTTTGCGCGCACTTTTGTACTGTGCGCGGGGACGCTTCCGCCTGCCTTCGTGTGGCGGACGCGTTGACGCCTGTGTGCGTCTTTTGCCGTGCGCGGGTTTCCCGTATTCGGATCCATGAATACGGGTTGTTCGCGTGCATGTGGGCGTTGCGTGTAGTTCCCTGCAGTACTTCCCCAGTTACGCCTTCTTTTTCACGCGTTATTCCCCATTCCGCGTGTTACGCCCACTGTTCCGCCCACTTTGGTTGTGTGCGCCGCGCTATGTGCGCTTTTGCTGTGCGCGTAGCACACACCGTGTATGCCTGCGTGCGCCATGGCTGGATTGGGCGCACGGATAGCGGGAAGCACGCGCAGCGTCTTCCTTGAATCGCACGCGTGCGCTGCGTATCTCACGCTTGCGCTCCCTTGCGCCTGCTTGCGCATGGATTTTCGGCTCACGTTTGTTTCATGAATCGGCCCCTCAATGCAGTGCTGCCGTGTTCATTTTCCCTGTGTCTCCATTATGTCAAACACACATTATCACGTGTGTCATTCTGGAGAGAAGGTTAAATAATTCAAGGGGCCGTTATTATTATTAGCTTGCAGTATTTTGCATACTGTCATAAAAACTGCAAATATATAAAAAAAGGTGAAATCCTGCTTTTTGGGTTTCTGCCAACAGAGGATTTTATGGCATTGTTGCAAGGTCACAAATCACAACCATGTTCTATCACAGTCCAAAGTTATTGCATTAATTTGATTCCAGTCCAATAAGTCTTTAAACTCTGATTACCTCTGTAACTCCCTTGTCAACATTTTTCACTCACTTTTCAACTGTGCAGCCAGTGGTTCAACTAATGGGTTTCCATGGTTCATTGGAACCCTGTCCCACATTTGGAGAGGCATTTCTGAAATATTTGCCAGTTATCCTTCCAGCTCCAATTTCACATGATCTTTTCCTAACCTGATACGAGGACCTATTGGTGCTGGAACATGTGCCTCTCCATTGCCCCATCCACTGCAGTGATGTTCTGTTCCCCTGACCGATGGTCACCTGGTATTATGGTAGTGCATGTCAGCATGATCCATCATTTGGTCCATCTGTGCCTTCCCAAATATTGACACTTCCACAAGACTGACTCAAACAACAACTGCAGTCGTGGTGATCCTGGTAGGGACCAGGCCCTGCATATCAATGGGGCCCCCAGTGCACTATGCATTGAGGTCAGAGGTTCTTGGGCAGGCTAAGCAGGTAGGGAGCCTGAGGGCTGATTCTGCTGGTCTGTCCAAGACTGGCAACAAGCACCTGAGTCCTCCTTCTAGGACCCCGAAAACACATAGTCATTGCTATCCCAACAATTGGACAGTTCTCTGGAAGACAGGCCACTTGAGGCTGGTATACACCCATTATGTCTAGTCACACCATGCTTCTGCTTCATGTGTTTGTGCATTGCTATATTTTCTGAGTAACAAGATTTTCTTACAACACCCCACATCATTGGATCCTGGCAAAATGTGCTTAGCACATTGCCCTCGGCAACCTACACAATCCCACTTATAGCCAGGATGTGCCCTGTGAAATGTGACATGCACAGGTGCAGAGGCAGACATCTCTTCTTTCTCCTGGGCAATCTTTTTGTGACCTCCTCTGCCTCCTCTAACTACCCCTTGTCCATCTCCGGTAAGCCCTGCATATCTTCTGCATACCCTCCCTGCTGTGTTCCAACTCCAACTGCAAAGTGGATTATGTAATTGCCCAGCAAAACTCCTAATGGAATGGGACATACCCAGTCTGCTAGGTTCACTACAGGCATGTCTAGTTCCTTCTATCACCTTTGCCAGAATATGGCATGCATGGCCACCAATAAAGGCACAGGTGTGACAAATTAGATTCTGCTATACAGGAGTACAAGGATGCAGACGGGTAAAATGGCCCACTCAGCCCTCACACTTCAATAAAACAAAACACAACACAACCATGAAGGTAAAAAAGGGACAATTATGAGATATACCTCCTTCTCCTTTTGTGGTAACGTGGCAGAGTGGAGACTATGCTCTTAAGAGGAGTGTGAAGGTGAACCAGTAGGGACCCAAACAACACAGTATCACAGTCCAAAATAAAGGGAATGGCGAATCAAGCTTCTCTAAAAATATATAAGCTAAAATAAAACTCTGCATCTATATAGAGAACAAATAGAAAATAGCAAACAAAAATCCACCCCAAAGGAAGAACAGAGAAGATACAAAAGACTGGAAAAAATAGCACTCTGAGTGATGGTGACATAACCAGTTTCAAGTTGATCAGGCTCAGTCCAGGCATGTGGGATCCTGAAGGCCCCATCAGCAAGTGGGCGTCAAGAAGGGGTGAAGGCCGGTGCTCTGTGGTTGAAGGTCAGCGCTCAAAGATTCAGGTCGGGGTGGTCCCAGGAATGCTTCACAGTTGGCCAGGACATGCCAGGCCAATGAGTGACAGTCCAGTGGTTTAAGTCAGTGGTCAACGGTCATTGAAGTGGTGATCTTGGGTGTGTCGATGTGTGATCAATGAAGCGGCCATTCAAGGGCCAACAGGGCCAAAGTATGGTTGTAACCCCCGGTTAGAATTGGAGTGTGACTCTCCAGTGATTTGGGTCCCGGCATTGAGAAATCACTTTGGGCCTACCAGATGATGAGATTTTGCTGGGACAAGATGCAGGGTGGAGCTGGTCAAAGGTACAAGCTATGTTCAATGTGGTGGAGGAGCTCAGCAACCAGTGCCAGCAACTTCACTCTTGTTCCAGATATGGTGAACATTGAGCGACCGGTTCAGTGCAGGGAACAGGGAGCTTCTGCTGGTCTGGTCCTCTGGTTGCTGTGAGGCCTACTTAGGGGGGGCTCAAGGAAAGGATGATTTAGTTCAGCATCTGGTCTCCCAGCTCAGGGGATTATGATGCACAGTGGTAGGAGGTATTGATCCACAGCATGAGTTACTCCCAATGTGCCCTGGAATCATTAGGGGACAGATATGGCTTCTATTTTGGTTGTTTTCTTCTTAGTCTCAGTCTGAGGGCTTTGGAGATTACAACTCTCCCAAAGGAAGGGCAGTGAGATCTTCAGAACAAATCCGTAACTTTAAATGATCTGAGAGGAGCTGAGCGAATCTGTCGAGGAGGTAGAAGAACCCATCTTTTAAAAGCAAAAGACATCAGGTAATTGTATTAAAGCTAGCCTGCCTTAGTGGTCCAATCCCTGCTCTTGAACACAGTGGACTGTGTCCTTCTGACCCAACGTGCTCATCTCCAAATAAAGTGGAGGGGACAGGAAAGAGAGACAGAGAGAATCAAAATATGGAAGCCTCCTTCCCTTGACCAGAACCCTCCTGCCTATCGCAATCCTGCCCTCTTCCCTTTTCACTGAGAACAAAGGCCTTTAGAGTTACAGCATCCTGGTGTGAGGCTACTCTTTTTGAATGGGTGGGTCCCTTGATTGCCAAGCCCAGGATTGCTGCTTGCTGTGCAGCTGTCTGAGGCAGAGAGTTTTACCTGCCCTCACAAATGGATAAAATAGGAGACCGGGCCCTCCAAGTTCCTTTCCTGACATTTGGTAGGCTACACTCGGCTGGCCAAAATACATATCACTTTCCATAGCAGAGCTGACTCATGAAGAGCAGACACATTCAATTGGAATGTGACAGTTGTGATCATAAGTAGTACCATCCACTATGCGTAAATGTAGGCATAGCTTTTATTTAGAGGTTACTCTGCCAACAGCATGGGTAATTTATGATCATCATAGATTTGGGTACAGGGGGGCATATCTTAAATGCTGCCACTGCGCTGCATGAACTTGGATGTCTCTGCGACTGTCAAGTGGGAATCTTGTGACCTGTGAACCTGCTATTTGCCATGAGTAGAACAGGTGCTGTAGATCAGGCTACTGTTGCGGCAAGGGATGAGTGCACTATGCTTTTGTCATGGAGTTAAAGGAAAAGGAGGTACTGATTGGCAGACTACCGCTTTGAGATGGAATTACCCTCATCATTCTATTTGTTATTAGAAATAAAAAAAGCAAGGGGTTTACACCCTTGCCGGACGACAATTCCTCACATCAGCCTCCTTCATCTCACCATCACCGGTCCACCACCTTCTCCTCATGTGGCACTGACAACCTCTTCTTTGTAAGCCATGCCTCCTCTAGCTCCTCACCCTGTGGCAATTATGTTATTGTGCATGTGAATAGCACTTCCTGCCATAGGTTATGGCGTGAACGTGTTTTGCCTGTCTGAAAGGCAAAGGGGGAGTATGATAGAACTTGCAGCAGTAGTAGGAAGTAACAAAGGCAGGCAGGTAATTGGGATGAGGGTGGAGGATAGATAAGGTGCTCATGAAGACATTAGAAGGAAAAAGTGGAGCAGCTATGTTTACAACAAGACAGAATTGATTGTGGCACTCAACTGTATTATATGGGGCGCAGAACAGAAAGTAGAGATAGCAGAAGAAAAGTGTTTGCTGTGCCAGGAGGTATGTCTGGAATTTACACACCTCATGGTGTGGCTGGGCATGTGGAAGCCATGAATGTCAGAAATCAGAATTTGCCAAATTGTCAACATCTCCCTGAAAACTGATCAACACAACCTTGTTTTTCTGTTTCCTCCTTTATGTCATGGTGACCACCAGCAGTGTGCACACTTCTGAGCCTTACACAGTGTCATGGTAAGACTGGGCATGTAGAAACCCTGCCCAAGAAAACAGCAGGCAATACCCTTCTACTCCCTGAACATCCAGAAACAGCCAGGTCTTCTTCTTCTTCTTCTAAATTACTGAATCCGTGGGCGAACCCACGCAGGCTCATCCCCATCCAATAGGATGATGTGCACCTACCCCCACCATTCATACACATTGCCCTCACAATCTCATAACTCCTCCCACCGCCCCGTCTGCCTCACAAAATCCAACAACACACTGCTCCTCCTCCTGCCTCTCACCCCGTCACCTCCCAGCAAAGCCTTCCCACTCAGCTCAGCCACACCCAGCGCAGACATCCGAACTCTCAAAGCTGCAAGGAAATATTGGCACATTTAACTGAGGGTGTGATTTCGACCAGGGTTTCCCTAGGAGCAGAAGCCCTGGACTTGGTTTCCTGGAGGTTTATGGGTCCTGCTATGACCTTTATGGGAACGGTTATAGAGGCGTGTGAGCCAGGGATCCTCTTAGGTCAGGCTGGGTGCTTTTGATGGTTAATTTACAAAATCCAGCCACTAGCCTTCTCACCTTGGGCTGCAATGACTGTGCACTGTTTAAAAGGGCATCCTGGTCATAACAGGGTTGTATGGTCTAGTTAACAGATTAGCCTCATCACGAGTTTGGCTGTAGCCCTTAAATGCGGTGGTAACGGTATTACAGCTGCATTTAAGGGCTGGCCCTATCACGAGTTGGGCGCAAAATCGACTGTTTTACCTCCAGCTTTTTTCTGGAGGTGAAAATCCCTGTTTTCGCCTGTATTACAGCCGGCTGTATTAGTCCGCATAATTAGCGCAGAAAATTCCCATTTGGATCCAATGGACCCAATCAGGAATGGGGATTTACCGTTAAGGCCCAACTCGTGATCCGGTGGTAATACCACCGGACTGGTCGGTGTTAGGGCTATTACAGTCGGCTGTATTACAGCCGGGAATACAGCCCAACTCGTGATGAGGCCCATGTTTGAGGGATGCTATTTGCAGTCTTATGGCTGCTTAAACTGCTTGAAAATTAGACATTTAAAGCAAAAGTTTATAACGAAACTTCAAACATAATATAACATGACCTAACCAGCTAGTATAAAAGGAAACTAAAATCATACCCCTACCCTCAACCCACCCAATAAAGAGCAAATGAACACATACAAATGCAAGGAAAAAACAAAATCACCGCTCAGGTGGATTCTAGGCAGCTGACATTTAACTCTGGGAAAGTAGCACATTGATCCCGGTTATAGGTTAAAGGTTGGAATCAAAAGGTCCGAAATACAATAGGGTCGAAAAAAAAGGACGAAAACACGAAAACAAAAGGTTCAAAAATTATTTTTTTTATATATTTTTTTTTTTGGTGCTTCCCCCCAACCCCTCGTTTTTGTGGTAAAAACCACTTTTTTTACCTATACGGAAACCCCAAAAAAATATATAATAAAAAAAATCTAACCTTTTGTTTTCGGTCCTATTGACCTTGACCCGAACCTATTGCATTCAAACCTTTTGCAATCGCACCTTTAACCGGACACCATTGATCCCGAAAGAACAAAACATTACTCAACATATTTCTATAGTTTAAAAACATTACATGGCATAGCCTAACATAACACATTGTAGCATACAGGGACGTCATTTAGGGGTCGCCAGAGGTCGCAACTGCGACCTCTGAGGTCTCCCTTGCGACCTCTATTAAAAAAAAAAACGTTTTTTTGTTTTTGTAATGCAGCCTCCTGGGCTGTGGCCAGCACCATGTGGCTCTTTACGTCTGGAGTGGCTGGCTTTCTTTTTCAGGCCCCTTAAATAATTATTTTAAAAAATCAGAACAGGAGTTCCACAAGTCTTACACTTTCAGCACTGGACATAAATAAGAAAGAATAGGAATACACAATAATGTGTCTTTCTGGAATTCTATACAATAATTGCTACACTCATTAATGGTTTACTTCAGGCACACTTCAGGGGGTGAGTCACTGATTTAGTCTGTTCTTAAACGCCTCAACTCAGCCTTTAATCCTTCTGAGGTTGATAAATGAGTACCAACACAGGTTGGGTGAAATTGGGTGTTTTTCTATATAAAGCGCTTAAGCGTAAGTGTTTTATAATAACACATCATTATCATTTGGTCATGGATGTCTGCTTGCATTCACAGTAATTTGGTAAAATGGGCCTATACACACTGATCTTAACAATACATATGGTGATCCATTCCTGTATGAAATGTACATCACATTATAGTGATATCGTAACCATATTTTTCGTAGTGTACAATGCTATGTGATGCCACTCCCTGTTTTGTCAACGGGTGAAAGGTCATGTTCCATAGCTTCCCGCGATATCACTTCAGGGTGGGTCAAATGACATCACTTCCTGTGATGTCATCAAGGGGTCAAGGGTCCTGTGATGTCACTTCCACTACCCCTGGCATTTTGGTGAAATGACGTCCCCGATAGCAAACCAAGCCTAACTGAGTTTAGCACTTCAAAACAGGGCCAAGCATGGACAGTATATCTTAGAGCAGGCACACAGCAAAACATGCCATTGCCAGGCATCCCAAACAAATAACACATACACACACGCATTCTAATTGTTTCTGGATTTGAAGTCTGCTGGAGCTCTTGTGGTTCAGTGCAGTGCAGAGGGAAACCCTCCATTGTCCACCCTGTCTCCACTGCAACTATCAACCTGTGGTAGTGGCAAACCCTGTTTTGTAAGCCCTGACTGCTCTCCTCTTCCTCTTTAGCCATCCAGAAATGACTCTCCCACCTCAGGCAACATGTTATTTTGCTATGGAATGTTGGCACTTACCCACACAAGGAAAACGGCCACTCCATTCTCCTCCAAGACCTGCCAATTAATACAATCCTCCTATATGAGGTTTACATCATCTCACCCCTCCACCTCTTTCTCCATAGACAGAGTCCACCCCACCTCATTTTAATTCCCATCTATGAACAGGCTAACAGTAGACAAAAGCAAAATACACCAGTGATTGATTAGAGCAAACAGATGGATTCACAGAGGCGAGGTTTACGGTACTCACAAAGAGGGTGACAACCACACAGGAAGGAGCTCCTGGTTCACAAACAAATCGGAAAGTGTATATCTTTCACAAAGAACATACAAAGGAATTCCTTCTTCCTGCATACTATTGTAAAATCATAATTTCTAACAAATCTAAACAGCAGTAAATGCTAAAAGAAATATGTTCGCCCATAATGTAAAGCACACAAAAAATCCATTCATCTAGAGCCATTATAGAGTTGAACAAATACTATAAAGTGCATACTTCTGCTCAATATAACAATCCACATAGATATACATAGATCAAATAATGAGACAAAATGACACTCAATTCTGACTTACAAGTATGGCAGTAAGGTAACAACGGCCCGGTATCGCTATCGGCACTGTTGCTACAGTACCGCCATACTAGGAGTTCTGCTCGTGGATGCGCTTGCAGCCACCAGGTCTGACCTGGTGGCAGTCACGGCACTCGCAAGCAGAACATGATGGTAGCACCGGTACCGTTATTAACGGTACCGGTGCTACCACCCCCCCATTCCCATTGAGCCCTATGGTGCTCAAATGGGAATGGGGATGTACCGGGTTCAGCACCCGCGAAAGGGCAATTACTGGGTCCTGCTGAGCCGGAACAGCCCAGTAATTGCCCATTTGCGGGTGCAGGACCCGGATGCGAGTTTGGAGGTAGCCTTGCTGGTAAAACCGAGAAGGCTACCTCCAACCTCAAAATGAGGCCCATAGAACTCAATCCGCGAAACAAAAGGGAAATAAATTAAAAAGGAATAAGAGAACGCAATAAATCATGGCAGCATTCTTAACACCACTGGCTCTACCACATACCTGCTCTTAAAAATGTCTAATGGTGGTTGTCCTTAATCTATGTATGTCCACCCATGTATGTCTCCAGTGACTTTTCCATTCACTCCCCTCCACAATCTAGTCAGAATGTCACTTGAAATCTGACATTGTAAGAAGCTCACTGCTTCCCGTTAAATCTGATTTTTTATCTTTTGTACCATCTTTTGTTAACAAAGGAACTTTACTCCTCCCTGTATATAAATCAATAAATATACAAATATCAAATAATAAAAGAAAAACATTCTATTCCTAACATCTTGATTTGGCGCCCATATGCATGCAATACATGATTTTGCAAAAGAGTATACATAATTTAGAAAAAACAGAGTAAATCTGTTAAAGGCTTGAATATGAACAGCCTTGTAATATGCTGTATTAATGTTGGTCTATTCTTATCGGCCTGAATGGCTATCATATACGGTACCTGATTTTACACAAGAGGAAGGTGATATACGGAATTACGTTCGTAATATTCTTCCCCTGTGAAATAGTATCAGCAGCAGCAGATATTTCATTGCTCACATGTTGACTATAAAAGACTGAGCACAGTACATTTTCTATGGATTTGTTCTGTTATTAAAATAACTGTTCCTTACCCGCATCACATCATAGAGAGTGCTAAAAGATCTCAGGCCACCAGGGATACCTTTATCAATGTCACTTGGCAATTTAGAACTTGTCGTATAACAGGTATGTTGGAGAGGAGACATAACTGCAAGTCCCAGCATTCAGTGTTATTAGCTACAAAGCTGGAACTGCATAAATACTATACCACTATAGGCTCATCACAAGTTTGGTCCGAGCCCTTAAATGAGGTATTACCGCTGCATTTAAGGGCTGGCCAAATCACGAGTTGGGCGGAAAATGGCATTTACACATCTAGCTTTTTGCTGGAGTTTAAAATGACAGTTTTCGGGACGTTTTTGGTGCTGTTACTGCTGGCGCAATTGGCGGTAATAGAGCTTCCCTACCTCAATGGGTCTGGGCAATGGGGATTTACCGCCCACCGCAACTCGCGATCCGGCGTAATTTGGGCCAGATCGAGTTGCGGTAGCGCTATTAGCATTGGGCAGCATCCCGGCGGTATTACCA
Source organism: Ambystoma mexicanum (assembly GCF_040938575.1). Lineage (NCBI taxonomy): Eukaryota > Metazoa > Chordata > Amphibia > Caudata > Ambystomatidae > Ambystoma > Ambystoma mexicanum. The sequence goes on along the minus strand of NC_090939.1, from coordinate 803,817,143 downwards.
ACAGGATACCGCCCAACTCATGATGAGGCCCATTGTGTGTGCCGTGCCATGGGTGCAGTTTTCAACTCTGATTTAGGAAATCAATGGGACAATAAATAGGAATAATCATATTTATCTTTTTTATGTATATCTGCAAAAAAGAATGTTCTTTTGATAGCAAAATAACGTACAATAGATAAGATATCATATTTGAAGTGAAGCAGCGAGCTACTTACAAGACAGTGAATTTGAGTGATATTCTGACCAGGTTGTGGTGGGGAGTAAATGGAACAGTCACCAACGACAATACATGGGTGGACTTAAAAAGATTAAGTACAATCAACAATGGATTTTTTTTTTGAATTTTTATTTATGGGCTTTTTCACATATATCGTGTGACAACATTTTGAACAAGAAAACAAAACATAAGGAATAATGACACCAAAGAAATTAACAATCTGGGTCTACACTGACTTTTAGATGCACCCACAGGTTTGTTAATCTAGTACTGGTATATAATTCATACATGTTATTACGGTGCACAGGAGGTCAGCTGCAAGCAGCATTCTGTCTCACAGCGATGAAAAACCATTCATCATGGGGGCTGGCAAAATATGCCTCACTATCTTTTACATCTATGAATAGAGTTCTGGGCCCGATTACAGAAACTTTGCACTGGTGCAAGTGCACAGTTTGCACGGTATTGGCTTATTTTTTAAATCACTGGGACACATTAAAAAAACCATTGCACCTCAACAAGTGCAGTTTGGCATATTAAAAGCACCATGGCTAAAATTGCCCTAGTGCTAAAAAGATACATTTTTGATGCATTCTGTATTAGCACTAGGGCAAACTTTGCTCTGGTGCAAAAATGTAGTGAAAATGCATCTTTTTTTGCCCTAGGGCAATTTATGCCCTAGCGTATGTTCTACCCGTCCTAAAAGAAGTCACCATGCCAACCAACTGCAATTCCCACTCATCAAAAGAGCTAACGCCGGAGGTCTAGGCTTCCCCCACATAGCTCCCAAATTATGGAACGCACTTACTAGCGAACTAAGAGCAGAACCATCCCTCCTCATCTTTTGCAAAACTGTCAAAACCACTCTGTTCAACTAACTCTTCACGCTCTCCAAGCTAAATCTGCAAATATGCCCCACTGCTGCCCAAGTAACCGCTAAGATAAGAATGTAATTAACATCTACTGTATCCAATGTAAGTAAAGCACGTAACTAACTTCTACTGTATTGATTGTAACCACTATGCTTATTATGTCTTTGTAACCACTAAGCTAAGCCGCAACCACTATGCGCAACACGTTCATTGTAACCAGCAAGTCTTTCTGTAACAGCGCCATGATGACTAAGGGCTGTTGTAAGCTCTATAAATACTAATAATAATAATAATAATAATAATAATAATAATAATAATAATAATAATAATAAATGCATAAATAAATAGGTTTCCTGGTCCCCATACTTACTTTTGCATTCTTCAAATGTCATGGGTTTGTTGTTAGATCATCCATGTTGAAGATTTTGCATGATTGGGGAGTGAGACCCAATCCCTGCAGCTATCCCCAAGTTTGTCATGCAAGTGCCCAAATGGAGGAGCATAGTTTGTGTTGATTTGAAAAGGCCTGTGGAAGTTGTACTGGCTTTCCTGCTAAAGAACGGCAGAGAGTTGATTGCCAGGAGAGACACTGCTTGCTCCATGTCTCGCCAGTGCTTTTGTCCCTCATCCAAGTCCCAGTCAAATACGTTCTCCAGTGGAGCAGCAAGAAAGTATTTCTTCAAGTCTGGTACTTCCTGGCCTCCTCAGTTAGGGTTTCTCAGCATCACTTTACATCAGACTTGTGTGTTTTTCCCTCCCCATATGAACTTGAACGCCCTTGCCTGATGGGCCTTGTACATAAGTGCTGGGATCTTGATTGGCATAGTCCTGAACACATACAAGAGTTTGAGCATTTAATGGCATTTTTAGAGCAACTTTCTGTCCCACCCATGGGATATCCTCAATGTTCCAATGGTTTAAATCTTCCTTTCCGGTCTTCCATATATTTGGTATTTTGGCGGTGAATAGGGAATCTAACATTGGTGTAAACTAGACTCACAGGTAGTCCATGGCTGGTGAGATTCTATTTAAAAAGCTGCAGCGTCCTGGGTGTAGTGTTGCAGCAGGGCCATCTGATTAATCTTTGTTTATCGTGAATCCGGCTACCAGCCGGGATGCTTGCAGCTCATTTAATGCTACAGGTAAAGATGATTTCATGTCTCCTAGTATTAACGCTATGTACTCTGCATACAGTGCTGTCTTGTGCTGGGTATTGCCTCACATCACTCCCGAGATTGAATCATTTCCCCTAATGGCCACTGCGAGGGGCACCACGCCAAAGGCAAATATTAAAGGGGATACTGGGCACCATTGACTCATCCTTCCTCTAATAGGTGTCTTGGCCGACAGTCTCCATTGATCCCAATTCTAGTGCAGGGGTTCTGGTAGTTTGGCAGACCCCATTTGGTACATTTCAGTCTGAGCCTGAAGACTTTGAGGGTTACTTGTTGAAAATTCCAATCAATCTCAGAAAACCAAGTGAGAAGTCTTCAGTGAGGACGCCCAGACAGTTGTTTATATTTCTTTACGAGTCGAACCACTTAATCCCATGTTGTTTGACATAGGTTCGGATTTTTCTAAGTAGACTTCCAGTACCAAAGTTAAAATCACACCCATATGTTTTGCTTAATACTTGTTCTTTGATCAAACATGCCACTGAAGTGGCTGGACATATCACAGATCAAAAAATGGATATGTGTGCAATTACTGAATCTTGGGGTCATGAAGCTGCTGGTCCTTCTTTTAATCAGGTCATTCTCGATGGTTATAGTATGGTTAGACATGATATGTCATCTGGAAGGGGAGGTAGGGTTGCACTTATTTACAGATCATGTCTTTCTATTTGGGACGTGAAACACCATTATATTGAAGGCATAGCAATTAAATTTGTTAAGGTAGGCTTGAATGCTGAAGCAACTGTTAATTTTCTCGTATTATATAGACCTCCTGTAGTCATGGATGATTTTACTTCTCTTCCCCTTCTTAAACCAAATACTAGGTTTTTATTGTTGGGTGATTTCAATTTATGGCTGGGACTGGACTCTGATAGTAGAGCCTTGGAGCTTCAGCGTATGCTGTTTAATTTAGTTTTCATTCAAAAGGTCATCGTGCCTACTCATATCAAAGTTCACACACTGGATTGGGTTGCCACCCTTAATGTTTTCACCAAAGACTTGTCGGTATTCTCATGCCCATGGCCGGACAACTTCTTTGTACATTTCACGTTACAGTCTGAACACCGCATTAAAGTGAAGGGAACTACTTTTGAGTGCTACCGTAGGGAAGATTAAGTCTTTAGTGTCAGCAGAAGAGCTATCTAAAGCCCTGATTTCTTCTTTTGACCATATTACTAATTCCATACCTCCTCTTAAAACGAAACTGAAAAAGGCTGTTCCCAGAAATTCCTGGTTCTCGGAAGAGCTCAGGAAACTCAAAACCTATATATTCAAGTGCTTCTATCTTTGGAAAATAACTTAGCTCCTTCTTCCTTAGCTACTTATAAAATTGCTGTTAAAAACTACAAACTTGTCATATCAATGCAAAAAAAAGTCTTATTATCAGAATTACTAATGCACAATCAGAAGTTAAGGAACTTTTCAAAATCCTTAAAGAAAAAGCAACACCTCATGGGCAGGACATTACCTCAGTTACGAAGGATTCTGCTTGGTGCACATCCATTCATGATGCAATGCAGTGCAAACTGGACAAAATCAGATTATATATTGTTAGGAAAAGAGAGTCGATAACTGTGGATGAATTGTCCACTATCATTAAGCAGCTTAACATGACCTCTTGTAAAGGAGACCCTTGTTCTACGATAATTATTAAATCCTGCTCTGCCACCTTATAAGATGCCATCTGCAAGTTTATTAATGCATCGTTTGCGGAGAACTTGGTGCGAACGGATCTTATAAAAGCGTGGATTACACCTTTTCAAAAAAACCAATGATAATCTGTTGAATTACAGAGCTATTACCAACACCAGGCGTGCAGAGCGGCACCCGCGAGCAGTACTCGTAATGTGGCGGTTCATTGATAGCGCCGGCAGCACTACCGGCACTGTTATCACTGTACCGCCACTGTTGTAATGAGGCCCATTGTCTTACTAATGTTAGGCCTCTGTCCGATCTATTAGACTGGGTGCATTTGTGTACCATTCTAGATCTTTTACCCAATTTTCTGTGAGGATCCTTTGGGATTCCTTGACTTTCACAAAGTCTGCTGACAACTTTATGAATTCCCCTCTGACCACTGCTTTTTTTTATCCCACATCACGCCAAAACCTAAGTTTACTTTTCCGGGGTCCTCAAAGTAGATTTGTAGAGTTCCTTCTATGTGGCTGCATACCATTTGCTTTTTAACGAAGATATCATTCAACTGCCACCCGCTGAGCGAGAGCCACAGTAGACGTTTTGACTATGACTACCTTTACTAGTGCGTGGTCCGAAAGATATGTCTGCCCTATCTCCACACTACCTATAATGGTGATGAGAATTGAGGCTAAAATCATGTCTATCCTGCAGAATGTTTTGTGTGCAAAGGAGTAGTGTGTATAGATTTGTTCTGAGGAGTGAAAAAAATCCACAGCTCGAATAGGGAGAATTCTCTTAGTAACTGCGCCAAGAACAGTACATTACGCCTGTTTGAATTTGCAATTGGTGAGGTTTTGTCTAATGTCGGATCCAAAACACAGTTGAAGTCTCCCTCAATTATTATGTCTACCTCAGAAATCCCGCTCAGGACCAGAAGGAGATTCCCAAAGAATGTGCCCTTACATTCAATTGGATTAGCATATGTATGGAGCCCTCCCACCACCCCTTCATCAGGATATATCAGCTGTCTGAGTCTTTTTTGGTAGTTACTCTACAGAACGTTAACCCATCATTGACAAGTATTGCCACCCCTCAAAAACTTGTGTTATACCTTGGTGCAAATCTCTTCTCTTCCTCTCCCAGCAAGTGTGTTTCCTGAAGGAAGGTTACAGTTGGGTTGTATCTCCTGCCAATCGATCTCCGCTTAGTCAGTGAGTTTAATACCTGAACGTTGAGGGATATCAATATCTCCCTATCCGACCATACCTCTCCAAGATCTCAGCCACAACAGCTTTCTCTCTCTGTAATATAGTTTTATTGAAAATACTATACCAGACACTTCCAGTAAACTGATCATAACAACTTTCACTCTTCAACATTTTTGCCCACAATATAAATATCCAAAATTTTTCCTACTTACTACCTGGAATTGTTTCATATGCCTGTGGACCTGAGCAGCCCCTCCAACTCCCAGAAAGCACAACTCAGAATGTAACATCAGGATTGACCATGAAGCGAGAGATAATTTACATACACATTTTTTTTCTCAGAGTAGTAGTCTATGGCTCCATCCTAGGCATTTCCCATTACAGGTTTCAACTTCCAACGCAGGAACATGCGAACATTCCTTAATGTACATTGTCATGCATTAACGTTCCATACCAACGACTCATATAATTAATTTTGAGGGTCCTAACTGGGTTCAATTCAACAGGATCCATGAGATGAGATGTCTGACCTTCTTGGCTGGCATGTTCTTCATGTTCCTTGCAGCCTCTCAGACCCCTGGAGGTACAGTCAATTTGCTTCTTCATTCTCAGTATTCAAGTCATCCCAAAAATCAGGTGCCTTGAGTAGCAACTGACCTCTGGGGTTCCATATATTTCAAACATGAAGCCCCATCTGTATTTTATACCTTTACCACAGAGCCATTCCGTCACTCATTGGAGGTCTCTCCTTTTCTTAAGGGTCGGTGGCAAATGGTCCTGGAACAAGGTGATTCCATGACCTGAATTGTATGTGGGTCGATCTCCTCACTATGTAAAATATTCTTGCTTTACTGGAATGAGGTGTATGTTATATGCATTCTGTCTAAGTGAAGATCCAAGCCATCCGCATCCCCCAGTTTTGTGGAAAACAAGTCCCTTATTTAGCTTTCCAGGTCTGCATCTGCAATTATTGTAGCATTCCCTCATAAGATGATATTATTGTGGCGAGGCCTGTTCTCTGCAGCTTCCTTTCTATCTATGGTTTGTTGCAGTAAACATTCAAGATTGTATACTTGTGCTTCAATTAGAGGATACTCATGGCTGTTCTCACATTCATGTCTTCTAGGTCATTCAACCTGAGTTCCACATTTTTGCAGATAGTGTTTTATCACTGATATCAATGAGGATAACTGTTAAGTGCTACTTTTGATCCCAATTTTCAATTCTGCCAAGAAGGAGAGTAGGTCCTGCTTGGTAGTAGGGGCATCTGATGTTTCTCTGGTTTGGGGCTGAGTGTTAACTTGTGCTGTAACCTGGAGGGATTTTACTTTTGGCACCTGTTGTACCTGAATAGATGTTTTAATGTCCCCCGCCAGGGTGGCTTTACTTTTAGGTGAATGTTTTGCCCTCTTGGAGGGTTGGGGGCTTTCCACATATCTCTGCTGCAGGGTTGGGCTCACTTGTGTAATCCTTGGCATTGGGTATACCTTTGGGCCTGTTCCATGTGGCCAACCACCAGTTTGCACCAGATGAGTTCTAGTGTTTCCCTCAGTCACCAAAGCTGGTTTGTTATCACAGTCCTTGTCACTACATGGTCTTATGGGGTCTTTATTATGACACTGCCAGTCTCCCTTGCCCTAGGGACTTCCAGTCACACCACTTCACAGTCAGCTTCCCTGTTCTCTGCTCACTGCTACAAAGGGAAGGTACTGAGTAGGCTGCTGATGCAAGCAGAATCCCTAGCTATCAAACTGTGTTCCAGGTCCAGAGCTATAATCCGCTCTCTTCCTGCTCCCTCGCTTTGCTCTTTGTACAGCTCAACCTGGATCCTCACCAGTGAAGCCCCAGGTCTGAACCGGCCTCACCTCACACAGCATTTACAGACTGCAGGGTAGCAGATTGCTGACTTTGTCAGGATTAGGAGATGTTCCTCTGCTTTTGGGTTCAGCGCTGTGACCTGTCTTGCCTCCTCTCAATTGTTCTCTTTCTTCAGCCTAGGAAGCCTCAATGATATGAGGCCGCATGGATGAAAAAAACGAAGACTTTGACGGGCGACCCCTTCTCCAGCTCTCTCGCAGGCTTAGACCCTGGGTATTGGCTGGCCTCACTGCATATTCAATTCCTGGCTGGCCTTGAGATTCGCTGCTGCTTGACCCATCATCAGTGTCATCCTCCGTCTGAGGCCTAACACATAGTCCCCCACTTGCTTGGCGGGACCTGGAGGGGTGGCCTCCCAACCTTCTCTGATCAAGGCAAAGGGCCTCCTCACGGGATGTCCAAAGAGTAACTCAAAGGGGCTGAAACCAGCACCCTCTTGAGGTACCTCTCTGTAAGCAAACAGCAGGCATGGCAGGAGAAGATCCCATTTGCTCCTTAGGGGCTCTTCCAAAGCGCCTAGCATGCCCTTGAGAGTTTTGTTAAACCTCTCCACCAGAACATTGGTCTGGGGATGGTAAGAGGTGGAGAACTTTTAGGTTACCCCGCACTCTTTCCACATGGTTTTCATGTAACTAGACATGAAGTTGGATCCTCTGTCAGAGACAACCTCCTTAGGGAACCCAACATGGATGAAAATGCCCAGGAGAGCTCTGGCAACCACCTTGGCAGTAACAGTCCGAAGGGGTTTAGCCTCAGAGTACCTGGTGGCATGATCAACCAAGACCAGGATGAACCGATGTCCACCTGAAGTGGGATGGTCAAGGGGACCGACAATGTCGATGCCCACCTTCTCAAACGGTGTACCAACCACTGGAAATGGCTGCAGTGGGGCAATGACACTGCCTCCAGTCTTGCCAGACAACTGACAAGTTGGGCAGGTCCTGCAGTGGGACTCCACTTCTACTCCCATCCGAGGCCAGTAGAAATGGGCAGCGAGCTTCTGCTTAGTCTTCTTGTCCCAAGATGACCAGCTAAGGGCACCTCATGTGCCAACTGCAGTAGGAAGGGCCTGTGAACCTGGGGTTCCACCAACCTCTTGAGGGCACCAGGTTCAGGCTTAGTGGGCTCACTAACAAGGGACTCACCCTCCCAATAGATCCGGAATGTCCTAGGCACTTCTCCTTGTGCCGGGGACAGGGCCGGTTTTCTCAAACCCTCGAGAGAGTGGCACTCTCTCTGTCCCTTACAGAAGTCCACCCGGAGAGTCCCCCTTCAGCCAACAGACATTGAAGGTCGGGATGATCCTCTGGGTTGAGAACCTTTCCCACAGGAGAGTCTTCTGTCTCTTCTCCCTCAGGAGTTGAGTATGGGTTTTCCACTGGACCCAGTCCGTCCGGAGCATGGATCCCAATGGGTGCTGCAGGAACAGCAGGAAGAGAAGGAGTCCCCGTCACAGAGGTGGCCTTCTTGGTCTTCCGTCTTCTTGCCTTAGGTCTCGCCTTTGGCTCGGGTACCTGACTCACAGCCAGACCCTGTGTCACCCGTGACCTAGTGACTGCAGAAGCAGTCATGGGAAGACCATCCGAGATCAACCCCAACTTTACTAGATCATTACCTAACAGAATGTTAGCAGGGACGTTGTCCTGAACCAGGACAGGACGCTTTGCTGTCTTGTCTCCAATCATGAGTGTGACTAAGGCTACAGGTGCTAATTTGGGAGGCCCCCAGCTAACCTGGTGGTTCTCAGAGGAGCACCTACATAGTTCTCTGGCTTGAGCAGGTTCCTGTCCACCACTGTCATGCTCGCCCCAGTGTCTCTCAAACCAGTAGAAGGCTCGCCATTCAAGAGGACACTTCTCAAAAACCTACGGGTGTTCTGTGGGTTAGTCACCAGTACTTCTGTGTACTGGTCCCAGGCCCCAAGGGACACTAAGGAAATCTCTACAGGAGCACCAAATGTGATTCCTGTAGAGGAGGGGAAGACAGTGGCCTCCAACTCAGACATGGGGTAGTAAGGGTAGGTCAGGCTGACAGCCTGTACTCCAAGGGCCTTACCTTTACACTTGGAGTCACCCTTCTTGTGATCCAGAGACCCACATTCCCAACAGGTGCCAGGAATGTGGCGTATGGTACTGGAACCACTGGGAGCCTGATTTGCAGCAAGTGGACCACAACTCTTATTCCCACCCACAGAGGACTTATCCCCACTAGATGTTTGGGTCTTAGGAGAGGAAGGTTTTGGTTTACCCGACTGTAACTGCTTTTGGGACTCCTCAGCTTTCTGAGAGGTCCCCCTTTTTTTGTCCTTTTCCTTCCCACTGGAGTCCTTAGGGGACACCCGGTGGGAGACCCACTTGTCAGCCAACCTAGCCAGTTTAAAGGGATCCAAAATGTTCTGGTCAGCAACATACTGACACAGCTCTGGTGAACAGGCTTCAAAAAAATGCTCAAAAAACAAAAGGTGAGAAAATTCAACAAACGTTTTCACTTTGTAACCATCAATCCACCACATCATGTTCATGTGCGCATTACAAGTATTGTGGAATGGGTTAACGGGCACCACTAATGGTGGCGGGCCCATTAACACCATTCCGCAATATTACGAGGTTCCATCGCGGGACCCGATGTGGACGTCTGGTTTTACCAGACATCCTTTTCGAGTCCCATGAGGGGACTAGGGAGCTAACAACGGGCCCCTATGGGGGCTCAAATGGGAATGGGGAAGGTCTGGGCCCGGGTTCCCTGTAGGAGGAATTACCGGGTCCTCCAAACTTGGAATGGCCCGATAATTCCCCATTCAGGGAACCCAGACCCGATTTTGGAGGCAGCCATGCCCATAATCCATGCCCTTATTATGGGCATGGCTACCGACAAAGTCGTAATTAGACTCATTCTCTCTTTTCTTAAATTCCCTGAACATTTTAAGGTATTGGGTAGGTGTCTTGCCAAACTTGGCAATCAAAGGAGACTTCATGCACTCATACTGACCCCTTTCTTCCACACTCACTTTCAGAATACAGTCATATCCAGTCTGAGGCACTCTGCTTAACAAACACTTAGCCCAATCTCTCTTATCAACATCATGAATTGCACAAGCCATTTCAAATGCTTCAATCCATTGGAGGATATCTGAACCCTCCACAAACACACCAACCAAATCTTTCATAAACTTGGTGGCTAGGGACCTGACACTCTCACTGGGTTTAGCTGAAGTCTCCACTCTAGCTTTCTCTAGCTGGATTCTCTGACATTCAGTGTCCTTGTCTTTGAGTTCAAGATCCTGATTCTTTGACTTCCACTAAGCTCAGCTTCTGTTTCCAAGCGGTATTTAAAGGCCAATTTCATCCTTAATAACTCAAGTTCCAAGGAATTGCTGGGGTTTGGAACAGTGGCAGCAGGCATGGTGACATTCCCAGAAACAGATTCAGCAAAAACTCCAGGGGCAGAGTCCTGATTGGTTTCATCCCCCACCCTTCAAGAGTTTCACCATCAATCTGCTAGTCCACCAGGGCAGCTATCAGCTCAGCCCTAGATGTGTCCACAAAGTCTAACTCCCTGGCTTCACAAGCCCTCTGGAGAGCCTCTAAGCTCATCCTAGTCATTTGCAATAGACTCCATTGCTTTAATGCAGTCATCTTGTACACAACTAAACCTTAATTTAACAAAGTGGAGATATTTTGTAAGTGGCATGGTTATACACTGATTCTTAAAACCATAAGCATCCCACCGCTGCCACCAGTGTAAAGACTGGAGAGGGGTGTCTGTACTTCTGCTCTCTATCTGGTAGAGGAGAGGCACAGAGGACCCCAGCCAAGATTCTCTATTATTGGTACGTGGTCGAGCAATCAAGGCCTAGCTTCTCAGGAGGTGATGCAGGCTGGTTCTTCAGTATAGTGTAGTCCCCAAACCCCACAAAGGAATGTCCACACACTGTATTAGTTAAAACACAGTATTTATATAATTAATATTCAAGGTTATGTACACTATCACAATAACTCACTTTGTGCTCAGAATATCAACAATGGTAAATATATACAGTTCTAAGTGTTTCCACAATTATTAGCAGATCTCATTAAAGTGCATCAACTATACTCTGGTCAAATGTCACACAGATCAGTTAATAAAGGCAACCAACAACAGACATAGTAGGAAAGCAGTTGGTTAGAACAATTGGCAGAATACTGGCCCCTACCACTAGACACACTAGCACTAGCCACAGATCATCGAGAGGCTTCGAAGAAAGTGAACTTGGCGTCGACTGGGTCGATGAAACGTTTGAGGGTGCCGAGACCATGTTGGCAGTCCAGGCGGTGCTCGTCGGTGATGTCCTGCGAGGATGTGGTGTGCAGGGCACCTCAGCGTTTGATAGTTCTGGACCGCAAAGAGTTTCTGAAGAACTGTGGCCTGACAAGGGTGTTGAGTCGTTGAAGCCTTTGTGGTCTTTCGGTGGCGGGAAACCCTCTGGTGGATTCTCATTGGCGCGTCGGCATCCTCGACTTTCTCCAGTGGGATAAAGCGGTCATCGGTGCGGAGAGGGGAGTCCTTCGATTCAAGAGTTTTAGGCAAAGGAGCGGGTGGCTCCGGACGTCAGCAGCACGGCATCAAGCGGTCTCCTCTTCTGGGCAACTCAGCTTCGACGGGCCACCAGCGGTTACGGCGATACTCTGAACCCTGGTCGACGGCAATGGACTTCAACGGCATCGATGTCTGGGTGTTTCACTTCATTCTACTCAGCGGTCCATGTCTCCGGTCGGCAGCCTTTTGAGGGTCTGACTTCCAGGGAGCTTCGCCGAAGGTTAGCGGGGCTCGATGGTACCTCGGAGCACAGGAAGAGGGCACCTAACCAGGTCTTCTCTCAGATCAGTAATCGACGAACTCGACAGCTTTCAGATCCAGTCAAAGCAAATGCAGCAGCAGTTCTTCTTCTTCCAGCTGGGCGTCGAGGATAAGCAGTTCCAGTTACTCTTCAAGAGTCAACTCAGCTGCTGAACAATTTCCAGTGGTGAGAGGTCCCCAGATATACTATTCTGTCTCTCATCCACACTGCTGGGTCACACTCAGAAGCCAATCATACAGAAGGGCATGCATGCAGTTAGTCAGCCAATCAGGCACACAGTGCATTCAGGCCATACTCCTCCCTCTCAGACACTCACAACAAGGAATGAGTTTTGGGACAAGTACCCGGCCATTCAACACTACACACTGCAGCCATACCCGTTTTGGGCAGGGCTGTCTCAGTCATTGTGTCAAACACCAGAAACCAGACAGCCACAACAAGAAGTGCATATTGGTCACATACTCCATTCACCCAGGTCCTAGCCCCAGGGTGTACCCACAACATACAGTCACTGGGAAGGCTCCAGCCAGTCTGGCCTGGGCTTCACAACACCACCATATATGGAACTTCCACCCAACAGGCAGTCATGGGGAGGGACAGGGTCAGGGCTTCCCAGGACTTTGGGAAAACAAGGTAACAGGCGCAATAGAAAGCAAGAGGCCAAAGGGGCCATCTGGTTTCCTATCAGGAATCAACTGATTCCAATGGCAAGGCCTGGGTATCCCAAAATGGAGGATATTTATAGCACCTGTCCAATTCATCATGGAGCTGCCACCAGCCCATACCCTGCTCTGTGGGCCACACACAGGTGCCCAAAAACATACACTAGAGGCACAGGGTTGCATCCCCACCCATGGATGCCATAAGGGTATCCCACGGGTCTGTACACCAAACCTAAAACAGGAAGAGCTGCATTGCCAGGAGTCCCACATGGACTCCTGGGCAGAAAATAATGCAGAACACAAATGAAAAAGGACTACAGGACAAGGACAGGGAGGCCCTGTCCCTCCAATACATTTCCAGCATCACAGGCTCCACCTCAGGGGCTGCCACTTGAGTATGCCACTGGCTCTCGTCTCCCTTGTGCCTTGAGATCTGCCATCTTGTTTTCATCCCGGCTGGCATCTCAGTATACTTAGCCAGCAGGGGACATCCATTGCACTCAGCAGGGTCCAGATTTGTCTACGCTCCCTCTTTGTCCCAGGGGTTCAGCTCCTCGATGGTGGTCTGTCACCCACTGGTATTCAGGGGCTTCCTGTGCCAATATCCTAAGAGTTGCAGAGATGCCAACAATATCAGTCCTCCACTCACCCATGCCCACAACATTAGACATTTTAACGTCCAGGTAGATGGAACAACAGCTATGTTATAGATGTGACCATGATGGAACAGGTGTTAGAGTGAAGGAAGAAAAAATTAGGAAGAGAGGCATGTTAGAGGTGACAGAAAAATGTTAGCGTGAATGCAGATAAAGGAAAGTTAAGAGGGTAACTCGGAGGCATGAGATAGACTTTAAATTTGGCTTTGAACAAATCAGTGTGGACTGTTTCTCGGGTTTCTGGTGGAAGAGAATTCCATGTAATGGAGCAAGAAAAGAGAAAGGGTGGAAGTAAGAGTAAACAAAGTCAGAGCAAAGTGTCACAAGTGCTGTCGAGGAGGCAGAGAGGGAGTTCAAAGAGAGTCCTGGTACCGAAGTTAATGATCTTGTTAAGTGGAGGCAATGCATAGTTGTGGAGACCAAAAAGAATGCTGGCCCAGTAGCCCAGTTCAGAGAAGGAAGGAGTGGTTAAAAGTTGCTTGGAGGTGTTGAAAACATAGAGATGCCTGATTTTCCTAATATGTAGGCAGTTGAGGCAAGACACCGTTGCAGTTTTGGAGATGAAAGTAGAGAAGGCGTGAGAAGAGTCAAGGACAGTGCTGAGGTTTCCAACTGAAGATGAGTAGGGGAGAGTGCAGGTTGGAACTGGAAAGGCAGGTGAGGAGATGAGAGAGAGTATTTGGCAGGGAATAAAAGCACCTCTTTTTTTTAAAGAGTTTAATATCAACGAGTGCAAACCCATCCAAAATGTAATGGTAGAGAGACAGTTTGATATTTTGACAGAGCGAACAGAGGAGAGGACAGGAAAAAAGAAGATTTGTGTGTCAACCACAATGATTTAGTATGAGAACCCAAAGGAGGAGACTTGTGCCCCAAGAGCAGAGGTGTACGGCATAAAGAGGAGAGGACCCAAGATAGAGCCTTGTGGAATACCAACTGTTAGAGGAGTGAGTTGAGAGGAGTTGTTGTTCCAGGAGACATAGAATTGGTGAGGTGCTTGGTAGGATTGAATCCAGGCAAGGGCTCGATCGAGAATCCTGATAAGAGAGAGAGAGAATATTAAGGCGATCAGAATGATCAAACATGTCAAAGGCAGAGGGCAGGTCAAGGAGCATTAGGATACAGGATAGGTTGGAGCGGCTAGCAGAGATGATGAAGTTGGAGACAATCATAAGAGCAATTTCATTGTAGTAAGTGGATAGGAAACCTGCTTGTAGCGGGTCTCTAAGGTTGTGGATGTCTAAGAAATTGGTAAAATGGGTGAATACAATGCTTTCCAGAACTTTAGAGTAGTGCGGAAGGAGGGACACAGGGCAAAGTTTTTCCGGCAACTTCGGGTCAGCCGAGTACAGAGGGCACACTCCTGTCGGCATAAGTGAGGCAGCACCCAAGATTGTGCAGATGGTGAGCTGTTGCGAGGTGCCCATTGAATGAGCTGCCGGGATCCCTGCTGGGATCCCTGGAAAGCGAGGGATAGGGATCTGGGCCCCGAAGAGCAGAAGCGCACAAGCCAGAGAGACATCAGGGCCATACTATGCTGCATATGCAGCGGCTGCTACGCCAACACCTACAGGGTACAGTGCGAGCCCAGTGGGTTGAAGAGATGGAGCAGCTGGGACATGCCGTAGCACCTGAAGAGCTGAGCACATTGGCCAGTGTAAGCTCCCCACCAGGGAGCAGGAAGCATGTGCCGGACACCCGACTTAGCCGAGCCTGGAACACTGTGACAGACCAAGGCTGCTGGGGTGTTAGCCACGGTGTAACATGCCCAAACCACCTGGGAACAACATCAAACGGCAGCGCCTACTGAGCACCCGGACGCCATACCCAGCGGCAGACATAAACTGTGAGTACCCCTCAAACTGAAGGCACCAATACCCACATAGCGAGTCTGTGGCAGGCGCAGTACCTAAGACTTGGGGCACACAGCGCCGGAACCTGTGAAGTGGGCCACTGCATTTTACCATCACCAACAAGCACCAGCTGGGACTAAGGTGATTGCAGCGGACGTACCTACCCCCGTCACATAATAAAGCGAGTTCAGAGGCACTGGGCCATCAAAAAGGGCAGGTAGAAATCAGATTCCTGGGCAGGTCAGGCAACTGACGCTCCACTTGCTAGACAAGAGACTACTGAAAGCTGTTCTACACAACCAGTGATGCATCTCATAGAACAAACCTGCCCCAACGTATGCCACAAACAGCACCCTCAAGCAAAACGGCCCGACCCGGGGTACTGGGTCACAAAGGAGAGGGAAGAAAAGTGCTGGAACATGGTGAAGCATGCCCACAGACTCTCTTTCAACAAGCTGTAGGCCCACTGGCAACTGATTTACATGCGCAACTGTGAACCTCACTGAGGGACACCGCCCTTAGTCATGCTACATACTAGACTGCGCCACAGTATCTAAAAGCAAGGGAGGGGCGCCATTGACACTGATGGAGTCTACAGCCCCAAGAAAGTGCCAACACAGAAGCACACGCACACGCTGACCCACACGCAAAAGGGCCTAACGTAGCCTTGCGACCCGACCTGTCACGCCTCCAACTCACAGGGCCAGGACATGTCCCCTTCCAAAGGGAAACGCAGGACTAACATCATGGAACCATTTGCCGCAGCCCGACCAAAAAAAAAAGGCAGGGAACCAAGGGGACGGAACCAATTCAACAAGCTCTGGAGGAACACACCGACAAGGAACAGATACTAAAAGCGATATCAGGGCTTCGCTCCTTCAATGACACCAAGATAGAGGAAGTGAAATCGGACATGCAACTAATGCGCCAAGACATGCCCAATCTAGCGGAAGGCGTCACAGCCACAGAATCAGAGCAGCAAGCAACATGAACAGCACTGAAAGATGTGCAAGCTAGGGTAAAGGCACTGGAAAGGGGTAACAAAATATTAGAAGACTGAGAACGCCGAAGGGAGAGCCAAACGCAACAATGTCCGCTTGCTTGGTGTTCCAAAGGGTACCAAGGGCCTCTACCCCACAAACTTTGTAGAATCTCTGATTCAACAGGAGATAGGGGCCGGTCGACTCTCACAAGGATTTGCTGTAGAAAGGGCACACAGGGCCCTTCAGAAAAAGCCTCCACCAGGATCCTACCCACGGCCGATCAGAGCTAGGATCCTTAACTTCCAAGATATGGAAGTTATACTACACCACTCACGTGAAGGAGGAACAATAAACAGGGACAATGCAAAGATCACAATATACCCAGATTACACCCCAGTGGTCCAGAGGGCAAGAAACTCTTTCATACCAATAAAGACCAGGCTGCGCCAGATGAACCTCAAATACATGTTGCTTTACCCGTCGAGACTCAAGATCATACACAAAGGGCGGGTCATCTTCCTCGAGACCCCAGCAGCGGCGAACATGTGGCTCGAGCACAACAATGTGGTAGAGGACGGAGAAACGGAAGCAGGATCCAACCACTGACCTGCGGTCTCTCGCTGGAGCGACTTATCCACAAAGAACAATTGCTTCAGCCGCAGTTTTCATTAAAAGACGGGAAGCCTGCCTCACCGCCTGACCCTGGCAAGATGGCACGACCCCGAGAAAGGACTGATGAAGGTCTCTTGCCGTTGCATCACAACCCACCAGGGATGGCTTGGAGAGGTCAATCAGTGGCGGGGATGCCTGAGCATTGCCCACAGGGTGCAACTGCTGGGCGCAGTTGGTTGAGTTTCTTAAATTACTGTTCTACACATTCTTTAGTCTTCGCCACGATGTTTAAACAGGACCAATGGGCAGCGGAATTGTGGAAATGGATAACACGACACAAAGATGGTGGCTAATATCAAGATGATGACGTGGAATGTCAGGGGGATGGGCTCCTACATGCAAAGGAACAGAATCAAATCCTACCTGAAACGAAAACATGTCACCATTGCGCTCCTGCAGGAAACACACCTAACAGCTGAAGACACCGCTAAAGTGGCAGAGAGATGGGGAGGGCAGGGCTTTGCCGCGGCCTACTCTATGCGCATGGAGTGTACACCTGGATCAACGGTGCAACTCCATTCAAACTATTGTCGAAATAGGTGGACAACGAAGGCAGGTAGCTGATACTGCGAGGCAGCATCGAACAATTGGAAGTATGTATCGTCAACTGCTACCTCCCCAACAACGGTGTCTCATCTTATTTGGCAAAGCTCAGTGCCAAGTTGGCACCTTATCGGGAAGGTTTTTTCATATGGAGATGGGACTTTAATTCCACACGAGACTATACACTAGACAGATCCAACCC
Source organism: Ambystoma mexicanum (assembly GCF_040938575.1). NCBI lineage: Eukaryota > Metazoa > Chordata > Amphibia > Caudata > Ambystomatidae > Ambystoma > Ambystoma mexicanum. Next base: position 803,799,747 of record NC_090939.1, on the reverse strand, counting down.
CCTGGTGGCGCCAATAATCCCTGAACAGTCCCAAATGGATAAGGTAATAGAGAACCTGGACCTAGCTGAGGTCTGGCGAGAACTTCATCCAAGTGAGAGAGAATACTCATATTTCTGATCCCCCCATGCACTCAACACCAGGATCGACTACTTGCTAGTAGACAAACAACACTTTCCCCAAGTGGAATTGGCATTCTATCAGGGAAGAACAATATCTGACCACTCCCCACTGCTCATGGAATGAAAAATGCGAGGACCCAAACCACCCATACCGCTATTTAGGATGCAGACAGAAGCACTCACAGATGGAGCATTCCGAGAAGGACTCTGGGACAAAATACAAGAATATTTAGAAATCAATGTGGGCAGCATGAAGGGATGGGACATGACATGGGAGGCACTGAAAGTGCTGGTCAGGGGGGAGGCCATAGCTAGCGCTGGTGGCATAACGAGAACTCTGAGGAAGGAACTAGAAACTGGTGAAAAGCGGATCACGCAGCTCAAAACCACCTCACCCAAAAGAAAGGAAGCAGAGGAGGAACTCGCCACACTTAGAAATGATTGCCAAAATGCATGGGCCAGACTAGCCAAGTTCGATTACATAACCAAGACTACCTGGGCACACGCAGAAGGTGATAAACTGAGTAGACTCTTGTCCTGGCTCTGCAAAAGGGAACACCCGAAATCTCTGATCACTGAAATCAGAGGCCCCACAGGTGAGGCCCACATGCTGCAATCGGAAATCAATGAAACTTTCCGGCACTTCTATTCCCAGCTGTACAGTCACACAACAGTGACACCACGGGGAGACATTCTAGATACCTTGGAAGAAATAGGCCTACCAACATTAAACGAAGCCCAGAGAACTGCGCTAAACAAGGACCTAACAGTGGAAGACATAACTGAAGCAATTAAATCACTGGCTACAAGCAAGACCCCAGGCAGCGACGGCCTGCCCTCTGAGCTCTACAAAGAGTCTGCTGCAGAACTGGGCCCCACTCTATTGGAATCTTCAGGGAATCATACGAGAACGGATTCCTGCCGAAAAGCATGAGGGAAACGCTGATAGTGCCAATCCCCAAACCTGGGAAACCGAAGGAGGAATGTGGCTCATACAGACCACTGGCCATGCTTAATTATGACATAAAAATACTGACAACCATACTAGCCCAAAAACTGTCGAGAGTAAGAGGCACACTAGTAAACGAAGATCAGAATGGGTTTGTGTCAGGCCGGAGCACAGCCATGAACCTATGCAGGCTGCAACACATTTTGGCAGAAACTGAACACACACATGAGTCACATGCCATGGTATCCGTGGATGCCACAAAAACCTTCGATTCCATATACTGGGAGTGGTTGCTAGAGGTCCTGAGACAATTTGGGCCGGGGAAACATTCATTAGGTGTATAAAAATACTGTACCAATCCCCAGTGGCCAGAGTCAAGACAGGGAGGACGGTGTCAGCACCATGGGACATCCAGAGGGGCACGAGGCAAGACTGCCCCCTATGCCCAATGCTCTATATCTTGGTCCTAGAACCACTAGTCATATATATGAGGAAACAGTTCTTCGACGCGGGCATCAGACTTGGGAGTGAATATCACATAATCTCACTATATCCAGACGACGTCCTGTTATATCTGAGAGACCCCCATCTCAATCTACCAACAATCCTAGAGGACCTGGAGAACTTTGCCTGGGTGTCAGGGATCTCATTCAACAAAGAGAAGTGAAGTATAGTCCCATTGCGGGGCACAGCTGAATGAGCCGAACCTGAACTCCCGATGGTGGGAATTCAGTGGAAGCGACACACCTTTAGATACCTGAGAGTCAACATATGGCACACGCCAGAACAGACGCATGGGGGTAACACCCTAGTGGCAATACATGGGCTTAGAAAATCAATGAAATTCTGGTCTACACTACCACTATCGGTGATGGTCAGGGCTGAAGTGGTCAAGATTATAGTGTTCCCAAGGTTTCTATACCTTTTCCATAACATATACTACCTTATTCCAGCCTCCTTTTTCCGGGTGTTAGAAAAATTAATGAGTAAACTGCTATGGGGCAACACCAGGAACAAGATATCCCTCAGAACACTGACATTACCATACGCAGCAGGCTGAATTCAACTCCCAGACTTCGAAAGGTAATTTTTAGCCGCCCAAATGAGTCACGTGGTCAAATGGCTAGCGGACGAGCGCACATCCGAAACCAAACTACTCCAGCAATTTGTATCACCGGCAAACCTGAAAGAAATACTGTGGGTCCCAGAGGGGTGCCTGGGAGAAGTCCTGATGCTGGTAAAGTTGGGCAAGAAGGTGTTCGCCAGGGCTCTGAAACTCATGAGAAGGGTACACCCTTACACAGCAGACATACCAATAGCAGCGGGTGTGTGTTCAAGAAAAATGTACCTAGCCCTAATGCGGAAATGGGAAGAACATGGCATCTACACCTGGGGAGACACATATGAAGATGGCACTTTCAGAGAATTTGAATCCATGGTAGAGAAAGAAGGGCCTACCCAAAGGACAATTCCTGTGGTGCAGAAGAGTCTGAGAAAGCGCAAAGTTGCAATGGAAAGAATGGCCAGGCGAGCCAAAGCCGGACTTGCTGCTAACACTATTATACAACCTGGAGGATGGATGGAAAACAGTGTCTAGGCTCTGTGCACAACTAGGAGACAGGCCCAACCCCAAAAGCGAGATCCTTAAAGCAAGATGGGAAGGGGAGCTGGGAATTGTCATCATGGAAAAGGAATAGGAGAGAGCCTTAACGTTTCCCAGAAAGGTGTCGAGAAACACCAGATTCAGGCTAATCCAACTACAAGTATTATACAGAACGTACATGACACCAGAAAAACTAGCCAAATTCAGCAACAACAACACTCCCCTGTATCCCCGATGTAAGACAGAGGGGGCAGGGATGATGCATATGTTCTGGGAATGCTTGAAGATCCAAACTTTCTCTTCCAGAATAGCGCAGACCTGCAGAAGAGCAGGGGTGACTCGCTACGAATGGTCCCCGAAGGAATGCCTACTGAGTACATATCCAAGAATAAGCAAGCTACGACACATAGTGAAACTTACCGACAAGGTATGCGTGCTGGCAAAGAGATCTATAGCCATGGCCTGGAAATCTCCCAAGGGCCCACGATTTGAAAGGTGGTGCAAAGAACTGAAGCGCTGGACAGGAGCTGAGATGGTGGTATGGGGAGAGGGAACAGACAGAAAGGGAGGAGAAATAAGCACAACATATGAGGATTGGAAAGCTTTAATATGGGATGTGTTCCACTTGTCGCACGACAAACCCCCCTGAGCCATCACAGCCCACCTGAGAACCTGGAAGAAACTGATTTACCCAGGTGGAAGCAGGAAGGTGCCCCTGCAGCCCACCTAAGCATAGAATATGTGTAAAATGACCAGCATTAGAATTCTGCGAAGAGTCTAAGGCAACCCTTCCATAAGATCCCGGTAGAGAGACCAGGACAAAAGCCAGTCCCCTAAAGAAAATATGGGCAAAGACCAAGTCCTCTGAAGAGGAGAGGGGCAAACCTTTTGGTAGAGAGACCAGGACCAAAATAAGTCCCCTCGAGAGAACAGGGGCGAAGCAAAGAGAAAAAGAGAGGGGCCACCAAGTAAGAGGCAAGACTACCCCATGGTGGGGGTGTGAGAGTGAAACTCAGAAGCCCAACTAGAAGTTGGGCAACATACTAAGAAACAAAGAGAGAGAAATTACATGAATCAAACAAGGGATTGGGATAAAGAACCAAAGCAGAGGATCCAGCTGATCCCTATCCTAAGAGGTCCTGCACCTAAAAGGCAACTAGAGGTTCCAGTGGCTTCTCTGAATTGATGGACTTTGCTATACTAGGGAAGGACATTAAGTTATGTTCCTCGTTTAACCTTTGTTTATCCATTCTGACAACTCACAATTTTGGGAACATTTGATTGAGGAAACCTTTATAATAAGTTGAGGATTAGCTGGAACAGGCACATTTACATCAGGGTTTTTAGTACCTTCGGCACCTTTTTTACTCCATGGGTGTAGTGCACCTTACCTTTGTGTTATTCATAAAGGAATGGACTTCTAAATAATGTTTTATCACTTCCCTTTATTCCTCACACCCTGTTTTGTCTTCCACTGGCATAATAAAGAATTCTTCTTGGAAAAGACCCAACGTCTGAGACACTTCTGTTCGCCATGTCGTCAAATATGATAGTGGCCGTTTTGAAAAAAAGTGGTAAAGCAAGCTGAGTCGAAGGACAGATTGAAGATTTCAGTGTGGTGGGATGCCACTAAAGGGTCGATTGGCTTGAATAGCTGAGGAGCAAGAGGGTCTTATGGGGTACAAGAAGGGTTATCCGTTATCAGTAGAGATAGGACTTCTTCAGTATTAGTGTGAGTAAAGTGGGGGACGGTAGAGTGGACGGAGTGTCGAATGTAGAAGGAAGCAGTCTGAGGAAGGTCATGAGATTCTTACATTTTGGAAATGTTTGCATTGAAACAATCAGCTAGGTAATTAGCTGGGAGAGTGGAGTTTGATTGGTATAGTTTTAGGAAGAGTGTTGTGTGAGCTTTGCATGCCCTGTAGCTGGTGAGGATGGTTGAAGGGATAGTCGATGGGGATGGCATCACATTCCCTTTTTGCTCAATCAAGAGAGGACTTGAGAGAGTTCAGGTGAGAGAGGTAAAGTTGCAGGTCTTCATGCGAGTGGGTACACCCCCGTTTGTGCAGCAACCAAAACATTTCTGTGCAAAGAAAGCATATGAATGGGGTGACCCACGGCTGAGGACATTGAGACTTAGGGTGACAGCAGGGATTGGAAGCTGGTGAAGGCAGTGTAGGTGCCTTTCCCCCACCTTACTACGTGTGAGAGAAAATAAAATAGCCGACACAACCCCTTGTCGGGGAAAGAGGCACTGAGACCCGGCTGCAAGAGTTCAAAGGATGGGTTATTTCTCCAGCTAGGAAATAACCCAAAAAACCCTCAGTCCCTCATTAGAACACTTATATTTATATTAATTAAAGTAACTCTAACAAAAAATATTAAATGGACCCGATTGGCCAGTCGGTGTGGTGCTGTAGGTGTGGATGGCATCTCTTCCTCCTGGTTGGCTGAGTGGCTGACGAGATGACGGACGTCAAACATCTTGTGCTCCACGCAGGTCAGGGACGGTCACTGTGGTCACTACCTAAGCTAATATGTTACACACTAAATAACAAATTATTAAAACATTTTATGCTACTTGTCACATTTCTACATAAATCACATACAATGATTATTGTCAGTACAATTGGGTCATTCGTGGCTTTAATTGGAGGCCTTGACCTTATTGTGCATGTAGAAGAATCAGGCTGTGTTTCACATCTTTTCCTAGATTTCAAAACTCATTAGTACAAATAAAAACATATATATTAGTACAAATGCTTAAGGTTAGTAAGGAGTGTATTGGGTGGGTTTTCGCAGCACAGGCGAGGGTCTGGCACTTGAAAGAAATACCTTACAGGGGGTGCAGGGTCAGGATGGCAATAAATTGTTCTAATGGGGGTGGGTGTCTTGCACGTTTGTGAGGACCAATCGAGCAGAAATTGCTTAGCTCATCCTGGTTCACATGCCGGTTCTCAGACGAACAGTGATCTCAGAGGTAGAAAACTGTAGCATATTGATTTTTGCAACTTTCTCCAGCTTCAGCGTGAGAATTGAAGCGCAGAGCTTTCCTTCGCAGGGGGAGTGCAAGGGTGGGGGCCAGCCAGCTGCCTGCGCGCCTTGTGTGTGTGTGTCTCTGTCCTTGGCTGCTGCGGTGGAAAGGAAGCTGAGCATTGCTGTACTATTGCAGTGAGGCCTGTTTACCCAAGATGGAGTCGAAAGGGGGCACAAAAGATGGATGCCCCGTTTCTTGCTCAGTAGTCCCATCTATGTAGCAGTCAACCGTGGTTAACTTTACATAAGGGCAAGGGGCAATCCTACTACCGGAGGCACGTGGTCCAAGCCTTGTACTGAGGAGCGTACAACGCGAGGGGGCCTGAGGACCCCTCGCTCCCATGCACTCCCCCCTTTCGTTACATCTAAAGTAACAAACTACTTTATCTCGTTGTTTCCGTTCTCCCTTCGGTAGCGCTCAGCTTCAGCCACAGCCTCATCCCAAGCAGGTGTACCCTTTATTGGCATCCATGCTTTGCACACACTTCTTAAGCTGTTACCTCTTCTTGCGTATTCTTCTGGGGTGACCATTAAGTATATCCCACCATCCCCATCTAAATCTATCCAAACCTCGTTATACCACAGCAAGTTCTTTGGTTCTCTAATGGTAGTGTAATGTAGATTATCGACCATGTCCCCATATTGTCTGTAGATGGCAGTCATCCTATACTGTGTTGTTGTGTATTCTCCGGTTTGTACTTGGGCATCTATCATGGTAGCCACCGTTGTCTGTCGGCCCACGGTTACCATCATCATTGCTGAATTAGGCATATTATTTTCACAGCATCTTAGTCCCAGTTGGCACACACAGAATATTTGGAGAAGAAAGACTATGATAGGAATGAGTATCTTCGCTGCTTTGTTCACCCATGATGGTATCCAGCTGAAAAGATCGTCGAACCACGTGTTGTTGTTGTCTACTCCACCTTCTTCTCTCATTCTTTCTCCTAAATTATGCACTGCTGTTATCACATGTGACAGTGTCCCGTTATCAGCATCGGAAGTTGGTACGAACGTGCAACACGCCCCCCCTAATTTTTTTGCAAACACCAAAACACCACCGTCCATCGCCGTGATAAAGACATATCTGTTTTGCATCGTCATCAGGCGCAGTGCACGGAGCTCTATTTTTATGATGTTGAATCCTTCTTCAGTGTCGTTGGCCAGCTGGATGAGCTCCCAGCGTGTTATCTGCAGCCATTTCACGTTTTCCCTTGCTTGAACGCCTGGTGCTAGAAATGATGTGAAGAATGTTTCTGCAGATGAGAAAAGCTTATATTGTTGTGGGATTTCAGCAAGCAGTTCTGATGATTTGGACAAAATATAATTGGATCCTTTGTTGCGTGACAACAAAGTTTTCAAAGTTTCTTCTGACAATAGTTCGTATGCTGGGGGCTCTGTGATTGTCTCATCGGGCGCTGACGATGGTTCAGCCGATCGCCCTGCTGCCGATGTGTCAGCCGATTGGCCTGCTGTCGATGTGTCAGCCGACGGCCTTGCTGTAAACTGGACGTGGCTCTCTGGTATCACCATTAGTGCTGAGTGAAGTGTGGCTAGGGTACAAGTGCCCCTCCAGGATGCTGGGAGATGCAGGTAAGCTCGTTTGCCACAGATCCAGTATATGTCCATTAATGCAGCAGTGCCTTTTTTCATATCTGGCATTATTAAAGTCTTATTGCACTGCCGCACGGTTCCCATGTTCACCTTCCCTTCTCCATGGAAGCAAAGTTTGTGCGGTATTTCCTTTTGAATCTTTATGGGTCTCTCCAGGGGTGTGACCCATGTCAGGTTGGTGATATGCTGTGACCAGATGGGGATGCATGTTTCTTTTGCCCACTCGTATGTTTCATCTGGCAGCCCTCGAAGCCCCTCAGCTTTGCATTCAATCGTTTCATCATGCCACTTGTCGTCTGCATACCTTGTCCCTTTTATGATGAAAAATGGCTCTCGGAGGCAGATTACTCCTTGTCGTCTGCTGGTGCAAGTTTGTTCATTCTCCAATTGTTCCATAGTGACTGTGTGTGCTTGAAATGTCTTTTTTATTCTACACAGCATCAGATGAATCAAACATTGTGCCTCAGACAAGGGTACTTCCTGTGGGATTAACATTTTTGGGGTTCCAGTTGCATGAGGAATAAGTGAGCACACGTAACAACTTTCATTACTTGCTTGCTTTGCTGCGGTGCTCATGTCTGAATACAATTTGTTTGATTGGTCAGGGTGTCGGGGGTCCTCTATTTCATCTAACACCAGGTTATGATAAATATCGTATCTGTTTTTTCCCACCCCCCTTTTCCTCCTCTTGGTGTTTTTTTAATTGGGTAACAACTTGTGGATATTGGAGCGGGAATATTCTAGACCATGCTTCATCCATGCTGTCATGGTGACATGTGGGTATTCAGTAGTGGTTTCTGGTGCAGTGTGTGTGTGTATGCTTGTGTTTCTGGAGTTAGTCAACCAATAGTAATCATCATTTACATTCCATCCAAGCTCTATTTCCTTGGCCACAGTATTATTCAACAATGGAATAGCAGTTTTGTTTACATGCAATTGCTCAAAAGACAACGTTATATTTTTACTATTCAATTCAATGTTATGAGTGTCCTTCAAAATAGCTGTTGCTTCAGTCCATATTAGTTTAGACCCTGGTTTTGTCATATCAGTTCCGCTCCCCCCTTTGTTCATTTCATTTGCCACATATAAAACAACATTATACCAAATAAGATAAAACATCATTATTGCAAATAGTATGGCAGCATATTTTATAACACATTCCAAATTATTTAATCTACTGGCCCTAGTGGCATCCCTATTTCTATCTAACATTTCAGCCTGCTCAGCCATTTCGTCGCATTGGCTCATGTTGAACCTATGTGGGCGAGACAAATTCGTTAAATCATCATGAAAAGAAACATATTTGCAATTGTTCATTCTTTTTCATTTCTTTACTCAGTTAGGCATTTAACAATTCCTTTTCATTTTATCATGGAAATAATGAGGAAAAATAGAAAAGACAACACAATTTATATGAGAAGAAAAGAAAGAGAGAGAGAGAGAGAGAGAGAGGGAGAGAGAGAGAGAGAGAGAGAGAGAGAGAGACAAAATATGTAAAAACCTTTTGCTTTTCCCCTAACTTTCCCTGTCTGAATTGCAGTTTTCATCATGTCAACCTGTGCCAGTGATGGCATCCACACAGTCGGTTTCATTTTGGGGAGGTGCAACACTGTGCGCCCTTCTCACATCTGAGAGGTGCACCCAGTACTTTAACCCCTTAACTTTAACTGCTGTTGGGGTGCTGCACACCACTGTGTATGGACCATGAAATCTTGGTGCATTCCACCTTCTTACAAAAATTCTGACATAAATATGCTCCCCTTTTATAACTGAAGGGTAAGCTCATGTATAAGTGGAAGGACTAAAGAGCTAATAATACTTGAAACAAGTGGGAAGGCGTCCTGCCACTTCCTTTTGGGCCATTTATCTACGTGTTTTGGTAAAAGCTAAATTCTTTCGCATGTTAAATATGGCAGTGGCTTTTTTATTTGGCTGACTGTCATAGGTATTCTAAAAAGACCAGCAAGCCGCTACAGTCGCAGTAGCCCCGAGCAAAGAATACACTCAGCGCTAGACATTTACAGGGTAACACAGCAATACTAAGGAACGGCTTAGTGCTGGTTCCAGTACCCTGACATCGATTGCCTGACTGTGTTCCTCAGCCTGCAATCTATCATCAAGGCACTTCGTACAAAGAACTGCTTCCCCATAGCATCCAGCCCACTATTCGCTGCGGGCAGCACATCATTGTGCCCCAGCATTTCCAGTAGATTTAACCTCTACCTTCAACTCTCTCCTTGTTAAGCCCTGATGTTGGACAGTTCAATTGACCTCCCCATCCTCATCATCGAGAAGCCAATTTAAACCCCGGACTTCCGTCCAGGGGAGACCAGGTCGAGGCCCAAGAAGAAGGCTCATTGCCGAAACGTCACGGGTTTACATAACCTTGAGGGCTTCATTCACACAATCCCCTTTCATTACCTGATCTGATTCCTGACGTTGACCAACGACCAGGTCCCTGTCTCTTTTAGAGCTCACAGACTCCATGCTGTCTTGCATATATGATCCACCCAAGACACACAAAAACATGATTGATGGTGACTCTGTGCACTATATGTGTTAGATATGTTGTATTTGCTGAATATCTGCCACAATTATGTTTAACTATCACTCTTTCTTTTTTAATACATTTCTAAAACAAAATGAATGTATTTTGATCTAAAATGTATATTATGAAATAGCAGTATTTCTTGAAACATTCTAAATGTGTAAAATATGTTTGTGCACCTACTAGCATTAGCAAAATAATAAAAGCATGCTATCATGCACTCTTGAAGGGCTTTTCTTGCTCGTCTTTTTAGAATACCTATGACAGTCAGCCAAATAAAAAAGCCACTGCCATATTTAACATGCGAAAGAATTTAGCCTTTACCAAAACACTTAGGTAAATGGCCCAAAAGGAAGTGGCAGGACGCCTTCCCACTTGTGTCAAATAAATATGCTCCCCTGGCATTAAAGGCCCCTCCGGGCTTTCTGCTGTCGGCATGAAGGTGTCTGTTGCTACATCTTCAGTAAATGGTGAAGCAATTTGTTTTGCTATGCTGCGTACTGCGTGCGTTAGCTGTGCTAGGTATTCCTTAAACTCTTCTCCCAGCACTGTGGCAGCCCTGTGTGCATCTGACACCCTCCTAACAGGGAAGAGAGGCGTGTGCATTCTCCTTCCCGTCACAATTTCGTGCGGGCTTAAATGATGATCCTTGCATGGTTGATTTCTGAGTTGGAACAGTGCTAGGGGCAGACAATATACCCAATTTTATTTTCAACGTGCTGCATAATTTTGATAAATTGCTTTTGAGCAGTCGGTTGATCCTCTCCACAACTCCATTGGCCATTGGATGATAAATCGAACATAGTTTATTTTTCACCCCCAGAAGGGAGGTTACTTCCTTGAAGAGGTCATTCACAAAGTGCGTGCCGTTGTCTGAACGGATTACGTCACAGATTCCCCACCGCGAGAATACTTCTCGCACAAGGAACTTGGCAGCACATTTTGCATCAGGATGGGGACAGGGGCCCGCTTCTACCCACTGTGAAAAAGGGCATACCACCACAATCAAGTAACTTGCTCCATTACATCTTTCTCCCATATCGGCGTAGTCGATATGTAGTTCTCTAAATGGACCTGTAGGGCGTGGCAAAGTGCCACGCAGAATTCGTAATGTCATTCCCAAATTGTACGTTTGGCATGTAGTACATTCAATCACAAATTTAGACAAGTATTTGGGCAGATTAGGAACAAACCAATCCTCTTGAATATCTGAGGCAATGTGTTGTTTTGCAACGTGAGCTGGGAAATTCAGTTGTTGGAATGCTACTTCTAATAATTCTACAGGCATCACTACCTTGCCTGTCATCTCCTGTCTCCAAATGAGATCTGTGGCTGATTGCTTACACCCTTGTTTGCCCCACAACTCCTGCTCTTCCGGTGGGGCCCTTCTCTGGAGTTCTATCAATTGTGCTATGGGCGTATTACTGTATGCTTCTGCTGGTTGTTCTGCTGTGGTCGTTTTTACAATGTATTCTGATGTTGGTGTCTTGTTGAAGTACGAGGCTTCCTTCGCTGCTGCGTCGGCTGCCGCGTTCCCCAATGAGACGGCGTCTGAGTTATTGGTATGGGCTTGGCATTTAACCACCGCTACTACCGATGGTTCTGCTAAAGCTTCTATGAGTTCATTTAGCAACGTGGCATGTTGTACGGGGGACCCGTCTGCTCTTCTGAACCCTCTCCTTCGCCACCGTGATTTCCCTGAGTGAACTGTGGTGGTGACATAAGCTGAGTCTGAATATATTGTCACGGCACAATCTTTGGCTGTGTGTAACGCGCTGATTAGTGCGATCAGTTTGGCTGCTTGTGCAGAGTAGTATGAGGGGAGGCGTTTTTGAACAATCACTTCGTATGTGTCTTCTTCCATGCGCACTACCGCCATCCCCACATGTTTCTCTCCTGTCTCTGATTTTATGGTTGCTGACCCGTCTATGAAATATATTTCTCCTTCTGTAAGGGCGTTTTCTCTTGCTTTGGGAATGTCATCGCCCTCGCCCTCATATGTGCTACAATCGTGTTCCTGTAAATCCTCAGTTGTGCATGGCTCTGTGATGAGTGTGGCTGGGTTCACTGTCTTGTATCTGACCACATGTACATTTGGACTTGATATTATTATTTCATAAGCAGAGGCTCTCTGGGTTGTGAGAGTAGATTTTGATCTTTCCAAGATAGCAAATAACGAGTGTTCCGCATATAGCGTCACTGAACATCTCATTACGATTGTGGCACTTTTCTGAATGGTGAAGGCCGCTGCAGCGAGGGCCTGTTCACAAGCGAAATGTCCCTGCATTACTGGGTCTAATATTCCACTGTAGTACGCTAATGGTTTGTGGCATAGCGATGTCTTTTGTGTCAATACTGCTGTCATTAATGTTCCACTGCTGTGTGAAAACAGGAAAAATTCCCTTTCATAATCTGTATTTGAAAGGACTGGGGCGTCTGAAATAAGGTCTTTTAATCGAGAGAATTGGGCAATTGTCTCCTATGTCCATTTTATTGGGGCTCTGTTCTTTTGTGCTTCTTTTAGTGCTTGTAGCATTGGCCGTGTGTATGCTGCGTAATCGAGGATCCATGTGTTAGGCGATCCTCTGCACACCAGGCCACGACACATCAGAACACTGCCCACATTCCCCCAACATCTCCTCCCAAGCTTCGAGGCTCAAGTGATTCGGTGAACCCACAGAACCGAAAGCTCCGTACCAGTGTACGGGCTCGATTGTAACCCTTTCTGCATTGGCAACTGCCTTGGAGAACGTATAGCAGAAAGGGCGGCCTTACGTCTTCACGCCAGTCACGTGATACACTACGGCGTTCCCCATGTGATCTTGGTGGACGTCACATGATCCAGAGAAGTCACATGACCCAGGGGCGATCAGTATAAAGGTCTGAGAGACAGAACGCTCATTGCTTCTCAGCTGGCTTTGGACACTGTTTGGCGTTACAACTTGCTCCTTGTTACCTTGATCACGGAACTCTATCTCGGACTCCCTCGGACACCCCTTGGTACTTTTGCTTGGAACTGTTTACCTGTTGCCGGATATTTGGACTGCACCTCGACTTGTCTTTGGATCATCCCTTGGTACCTTGCTGATCTTCTACGCCTTTTTCCCCACTGGGGATTCAAGTCAAGCCCTGACTCCCACAGGTGGCTACTCTTCATCCACGCTGAACCTGCGGTTCTACCATTCCAAGGATCGCCGCATCTAATGAGCCTCGAACCTCCCTACTAGGTCACCTGGGTCTCCATTACACCAGATAGGTAAGACACTTTAGTTACTTGTTTTCTTCATTGTATTGTGCTTGCCTGGTACTTAACCTCATTCCCTCTTGACAGCAGCATCGGTGTTCCAAGAGGCTCCGTGGATCCGAGAAGACATCTCTCACCTGTGGCCTCAAGGGTCGTACAGCGGGTTTCTATTTAGTTCCCCTGTGCGTCACTTGGGGACGGAGGTCTCATCGGTCTACACGACACTCAAGTCAGAACAGACTGAGAAGCCGTATAGTCGTGTTAGACGATGCAGGGATCCACGGATGAACCCATAGCTGCTTTGGTTCAGGCAATTACAATATTAAGGGCAGATATGGCCGCCGCAAACACTGTGATCCATCAAAGGTTAGATTCCATACAAAGTGTTCAACATTCCCTTCCTGCAGACCCTGAGTTTGGCGATACCGGCTCCTCCACTACACCCTCTCCCGTTACTGCTCCTGTAGTCCCGACTCCGATGATACTCCCAACCCCTTCCCCCTTAGCTGCTCCTGAACGCTATCAAGGGGATCCCAAGAAGTTCAGAACCTTTATTAATCAGTGCAAGTTACATTTCCTATGCAGACCTTTGGCTTTTCCCACCACCACTGCTAAAGCTGCCTTCGCCCTTTCCCATTTGGCCGGAACAGCAGCTGCTTGGGCTAATCCCCTGTTAGAGAACAATAGCCCAGTTCTTTATGACTTTGATTTGTTGGTCCTAGAAATGGCCCGAGTATTCGATACCCGACACAAGGTACAGTCTAGGGATTTGGAGTTGTTGGAATTGACTCAGGGTAAAAGGTCTCTGATAGATTACATCACCCGATTCAATCAGCTAGTTGCGGAAACATCATGGCCAGAAAACAAGAGGGCGGTGGTTTTCTATAGGGGGTTGAGTAACACCATGAAAGATGCATTAGCAGTGATCCCTTCTATGCCTACTCAGTATCAGGAATTGGTTGATCTGGTCTTGCAGGTAGATGCACGACGATCGGAGCGTAGAGCTGAAATGGGGGCCTCTTCCTCTCCCACTCTTGTTGGCACTCCTGCTTCCAGTACCGAAGAACCTATGCAAGTGGGAGGGTTACGTAGTCCTATTACAACATCTGAGAGAGAACGTAGAAGGGTGGATAATGCATGCTTTTATTGTGGTACCACTGGACATTTCGTGAAAGAGTGTCCTCGACGGCCCAGGAAGAGTCAGGTTTTTCGGACGGCTCGACCTTAGAACCGGAGAACAGGTCGAGTGTTCCGTCATCTTCTCCGGGTACCTCCCTTGCCTTTACTCGTGTTCAACCCATTTCTGTAAAGGCTACCCTATGTCCCTCTACAGGCCTTCTTCACGCAGTCAATATCATTATTGATTCAGGTGCCACTGGTAATTACATAGATATTGATTTGGCCCATTCCCTCAACCTACCTTTAGTGGTGAAAACACGACCGGAACATGTCCAAGCCGTAGACGGCTCTGCACTGGTTTCTGGTCCTGTCAGACATCAAACCGCACCCCTCCTGTTAACCATACAAGAAGTACACACCGAAACCCTGAGTTTTGATTTGATCACCACACCCCAATTCGGCATCATCCTAGGGATTCCATGGTTACATGAACATAATCCATTGATCAATTGGCAGTCAGGTACTGTAGTCTTTGAGTCTGATATCTGTCAGAATTATTGTCTTCCGGTCCATCAAGCCCCTGACACACCTTCTCGGGCCTTGGGGGCCTTAGCCCAACTCACACTGACTGTCGACGATCCAGAGCTTGTGCATACACATACTGTTGGGGGGTTGGTATCTGGGATTCTGCCAGAATACAGAGAATTCGAATCAGTGTTCGACCGGGGCTCGTCTGAGGTACTCCCTCCACACAGACCATATGACTGCCCAATCGAACTGCTTCCCGATTCCAATATTCCTTCGGGCAGGATCTATTCTTTGTCCCCTTCGGAGGAACTGGCGTTGAAAGACTATGTACAGAACGCCCTACGATTAGGACACATCCGCCCCTCCACTTCACCCGCGGCAAGTCCTATCTTCTTTGTACCCAAGAAGGAGGGGGATTTACGCCCTTGTGTAGATTATCGGCGTCTTAACGCTATCACAAAAAAGGATAGGTATCCCATCCCGTTAATCACTCCACTTCTAGACCATTTAACACACGCTTCCGTTTTCACTAAGCTCGACCTACGCGGCGCATACAACTTAGTACGCGTCCGCGAGGGAGACGAGTGGAAGACTGCTTTCTGCACTCGGTATGGCCTGTACGAATATCTGGTCATGCCCTTTGGCCTATGTAACGCCCCGGCCACTTTCCAACGATTCATGAACGACATATTCAGGGATATACTGGATGTATATATGGTTGTGTACTTGGACGATATCTTAATCTTTTCTCGTGATCTTGACGAACACGTGAACCATGTCCGAGAAATATTGACCCGTTTGAGAGAACATTCCTTGTTTGCCAAACCTGAGAAATGTCAGTTCCATAAGACAACTGTTGAGTTTTTGGGTTTTCACATCACCCCTGGGGCGTTATCCATGAATGAATCTAAGGTCAAAGCAGTATTAGATTGGCCAGTACCTCGAACACTCAAATCCTTGCAGGCTTTTTTAGGGTTCGACAACTTTTACAGGCGTTTCATTTCTTCCTTCTCCACAATTGTAGCCCCGCTTACGGCCCTGACTAGTCCTCAGGTATCTTATCAATGGCAGAGAGAACAGCAGGAGGCTTTTGAGGCTTTGAAAACCGCCTTTACTACCGCACCGGTACTCCAACATCCAAATCCTGATCTTCCGTTCATAGTAGAGGCGGATGCCTCTTCCTTTGCCCTCGGTGCGGTATTATCACAAACATGTCCAAATACAGGCAAATTACATCCAGTTGCATATCATTCCCGTAAGTTTTCCAGTACTGAGTCTCATTATACCGTTACGGAGAAAGAACTCTTGGCTGTCATGGATGCTTTCCGTGTCTGGCGTCATCATCTTCTGGGGGCTAGGCATCCCATCACGGTATACTCCGATCATCGGAACCTACAGGATCTGGCTTCTTTGAAATGCATTAATAGCAGACAGGTCCGATGGCATCTTTTCTTTTCCGCCTTTGATTTCCATATCATGCACCGTCCTGGCACTTCACATGGGAAGGCGGATGCCTTGTCACGTTCTCCGGGAGGGGTCCAGTTGCCTACATTCCCCGACACTGTTCTCGGTAAGAGCCATGTGATTTGTCTCTGTACACCCTCATTGTCACTATTAGATTCGGTCCGGTCCTGGACTAGCAATCATTCTGACCAGTTGCGAGAATGGGATCCTGTATATTCTGATGGTTTACCCTTCGTACACGAACGCCTGTTTCTTCCTACACCTGATACACGTAATCTAGCCCTTGAGTGGTCTCATGACGCTCCCTTCAATGCCCATCCCGGACAAGAGCGCACTTTAGATCTACTCAAGCGTTGGTGTTGGTGGCCTTCTATGAAGCGCGATGTGGAGTGTTATGTCAGATCTTGTGCGGTATGTGCTCAGGCTAAACATCAAAGGGGTCGACCGGTTGGATTGTTGCTTCCACTTCCGGTACCTCCCAGGCCCTGGCATACGTTAACAATGGATTTCGTTACCGATCTCCCCAAGTCAAAAGGCTTTGACACCGTCTGGGTAGTGGTGGACACGTTCACTAAAATGGCCCGTTTTGTTCCTTGTAGGGGTATCCCTTCGGCCCCTGTCTTGGCGGACTTGTTTTTTGAACATGTGTTTATGCTATTCGGCCTCCCTTCAGTCATTGTTTCCGATCGAGGTTCACAGTTCACCTCTCGGTTTTGGAGGGCCTTGACGAAACTATTGGGCATTGATACGAGGTATTCTTCGGCCTATCATCCGGAGACCGATGGTCAGACCGAAAGGACGAATCAATCGATGGAACAATACCTTCGTTGCCTCATATTGCAACATCAGTCCTCTTGGTTGGCCGTTTTGCGGCTTGCGGAGTTCGCGTATAACAACGCGGCTCATTCAGCTACTGGTTATTCTCCTTTTTACGCCCTCTATGGTCAACATCCCAAGGTTTTGCCGGTCCCTGATGCCTCTGGTTCTTTGAATCCTGCGGCCACGACGTGTCTTAGGGATCTTTCTGCTATTCATGCGAGTACAGTGGTTCATCTCACTGAAGCAAAGGCCTCTATGAAGGCCCGTGTGGATGGCAAGCGTCGTGCTGCTCCCCCTCTGGTGGTGGGTTCTAGGGTCTGGTTATCTTCCCGACATCTTCGCCTGGTGGGTTGCCGGAAATTGCTGCCTCGCTTTGTCGGGCCGTATGTGATCTCACAGGTTGTTAATCCGGTGGCTTTCCGTCTAGTTCTCCCCAGCTCTTGGCGTATCCATCCTGTGTTTCATGTCTCCCTCCTCAAACCCTGTCCTGACTCAGTCCGTCTTCGTACCCCTGTTGCGCCGGTGTCCTTGACCTCTCCTGATGTTTTTGAGGTGTCGGCCATTTTGGGTTCTAGGTGGTTTAGGGGTAGGCTCCAGTATCTGGTGGATTGGACGGGTTACGGCCCGGAGGAGCGTTCGTGGGTTTCCGCATCTGATTTGAACGCCCCGCGGTTGGTAGCCCGCTTCCATAGGGATCATCCGTCCTGCCCACGGGGTCGTGGGCCGTTGGGGGGGGGCTATGTTAGGCGATCCTCTGCACACCAGGCCACGACACATCAGAACACTGCCCACATTCCCCCAACATCTCCTCCCAAGCTTCGAGGCTCAAGTGATTCGGTGAACCCACAGAACCGAAAGCTCCGTACCAGTGTACGGGCTCGATTGCAACCCTTTCTGCATTGGCAACTGCCTTGGAGAACGTATAGCAGAAAGGGCGGCCTTACGTCTTCACGCCAGTCACGTGATACACTACGGCGTTCCCCATGTGATCTTGGTGGACGTCACATGATCCAGAGAAGTCACATGACCCAGGGGCGATCAGTATAAAGGTCTGAGAGACAGAACGCTCATTGCTTCTCAGCTGGCTTCGGACACTGTTTGGCGTTACAACTTGCTCCTTGTTACCTTGATCACGGAACTCTATCTCGGACTCCCTCGGACACCCCTTGGTACTTTTGCTTGGAACTGTTTACCTGTTGCCGGATATTTGGACTGCACCTCGACTTGTCTTTGGATCATCCCTTGGTACCTTGCTGATCTTCTACGCCTTTTTCCCCACTGGGGATTCAAGTCAAGCCCTGACTCCCACAGGTGGCTACTCTTCATCCACGCTGAACCTGCGGTTCTACCATTCCAAGGATCGCCGCATCTAATGAGCCTCGAACCTCCCTACTAGGTCACCTGGGTCTCCATTACACCAGATAGGTAAGACACTTTAGTTACTTGTTTTCTTCATTGTATTGTGCTTGCCTGGTACTTAACCTCATTCCCTCTTGACAGCAGCATCGGTGTTCCAAGAGGCTCCGTGGATCCGAGAAGACATCTCTCACCTGTGGCCTCAAGGGTCGTACAGCGGGTTTCTATTTAGTTCCCCTGTGCGTCACTTGGGGACGGAGGTCTCATCGGTCTACACGACACTCAAGTCAGAACACCATGCTCGGCAATAGTTACATATGCCAAGAAATTTCTGCATGTCCTTCACTGTTTTTGGTAAGATAATTGTCGAATTGCCGCTCCTTTGTCTGGTAGTATTCTTTTTCCATCTTTAGATATTTGCTGGCCAAGATACACAACGTCTGCAAGGTAGTATTGTAACTTTCCTTTGTCCACCTTGTATCCCTTGGCAGCCAATACGTTAAGCAGTGTTATCGAGTCTTCTCTACACTCTTCTTCTGTTTTGCTGCAGACGAGTAAATCGTCTACGTATTGTATAATGGTGCTCCCTACATCTATGTTGCCAATGTCTTCTCGTAGTACTCTGTTAAAAATGCTCGGGCTCTCACAATACCCCTGTGGGAGTCTGCGATGTTCATAACTGCTGTTTCCTAATGTAAAAGCTGTAAGGTACTGCGACTCTGGTGCGAGTGGCACAGAGAAAAAGGCATTTTTCAGATCAATGACAGTGAAGCAAGTTGCCTCTTTTGGTATACTGCACAATATTGATGCCTGGTTAGGCACTAAAGGGAACTCTTTTTGGATGACGTCATTGAGTGGGCGGAGGTCCTGGACCATTCTCCACGCCCCTCCTTTCGCTTTCTTAATCTGAAAAATCGCTGTGTTGCATGGGGAAGTTGATGGCACTAAAATACCTTGGCTTAGGAGTGCATTCACTGTTTCTCTAATACCTTCCTCTGCTTCTTTGGATATTGGGTATTGTTTCACTCTGGGTGGGAGGACACCTGGTTTCAGTTTTATCTTTATGGGAGTTACCTCTTGCAACAATCCCACATCGTGTGGCCCTGTAGTCCAAATTTCAGGTGCTACCCTGGCCATGTCTTCTTCAAATATTGTCGGTGGGGCCTTTATGTTAGCCATGAGTGGGTTGTGTATTTCTCTGTATTGAATCATAATTTCACATGGTATGCTTATTTCCATTATTTTTTCTCCATACCCTTCATAATCAGTAAACAATTCTTCATCAGTTACATCTTTTAGCATTATGTTTGGCTCTATGCATAGCACACTTCTCCACTCGCGTCCCTGCGTGTCCAGGCCTATGACCACAATGCGTTTGTTGGAAACTTGAACTGCCTCAATGTCTATAGATATAATCGTGCCTGGCACTACATCTGTTGGTGTGATTGGGCGGAATATGAAGTCGGATGGTATTCTCCACTCTTTTTGTGTTATTTCAGGCACTACTCGGGCTAATACCTGTATTCCATAGATGAACATGTCCATGTCAATGGGAATTCCTCTTACTGCAACTTCTTTTGTAATCGTGCTTATTATCAAGAGTGCTCGTACGGGGCATACCCCTGGCATCGAGCACACTATTCCTCTTTCAGTAAAGGCTATGGTCATGTTTAATTTACTGAGCAAGTCTCGTCCCATCAAATTGATTGGCGCATCTTCGTAATGCAATAAGGGTGCACGCACTGTTTTTCCCCCCACTGTTACGTCAAGGTCTTTTGTATAAGGAACTTTTAAAATAGACCCAGAGAACCCCTGCGTCTCCAAATTTCTTCCCGAGTGCTGAAACCGCCCTTCTGTGAGGCATGATTTTTCTGCTCCAGAGTCTACCATAAAGATAAACTGCTTATTTCCTATCACTGCCGCCACTAGTGGTTCCTCATTTGCACTTTGTGTGGTGGATAGGACTGAACACGCAAGTGCTCCCTGTGGGCTGTCCTAGTCTTGGTATCTTTGCTGACCTGGCACTGAAAAAACTTTTTCACCCACGACCGTTACGCCGCGAAATGGTGCAGGGGCACCGTTTGCGGCCGCTGCAAAAGGGTTATTGTTTATGTTCCCTACTGGGTTTTGTCTCGCCATGGGCTGTAGTGCATTTTGCTGTTGTGGCTGCTGCTGCTGTTGCTGCTGTTGTGGGGTTGGCTATCTCTGTTGCATTTGGGGGTCATAGCAGTATTGATCCTGTTGTCGCCCCCTCCCTATTAGAGCTCCACAAGGGCTACCTGGGTGTGGGCAGCCACACCCCTGTTCATTGTTCATGGGCTGTTGTTGCTGCCCTTGAAAATACCCTGATGGTCGCATTCTACAATCTCGTGAATAATGTCCCCATCTTCCACAATTCCAACACGACCCCTGTTGTCCTCCCCTTGGTCCTTGCCCACCATACGCTCTGTTTCCCATTCCTCTGTATCCTCCCCTCTGCCCGCGGTACCCACCTCTTCCTTGGGCCGGCCTGTTCTGCCACTGCGATCCTTGGCATGGCTGTTCCTCTCCATTCCACTGTCCTTGGTCCTCTCCAACCCACTGCGCTGCTATCCCAACGGGCCTTCCTCCCGCGTTTTGCTCTTTTTCGTTTCCTCTGTCTGCTGTTGCACTGGCAGTAATGGCAGCGACCTTCACTAATTTCGTCTGTACTAATTTTGCTTCGTCAGCCAGCCTCTTTTGCGTGACGTCCTTTTCCTTCTCTTTGATTCTCCTCCAGTGGTGTACAATTATGCTCTGAATTTCAGGCCACCCTTTTGCTTCGATCCCAGCTATTTTGTCCAAGGCCTTCTGCACCTCTTTCGGCAACCCCTTTTTAATGATAAAATAGAATAAAGCTGTTGATTGATTCCATGCCGTACCAGTTTCGCTTCTCCATAAGTCTTGCACTCGCAAAATGAATTGCGCAGGATCCTCGTTATCCTCCATCGTGCACTGCATCACTGCATGTAAATCTGGAACGTCTGGAAATGCACACCGTAATGCATCCCACACTTGTGCTCGAACATTGTTGAATGGTGATCCATCGTGTTGGTCACAGCTCATCGTTACTCCCGGGAATCCTGCCCTTTCCCAGATTGTGTCTGCTTGGTCCCCGATTGCTGATACTAATAGACTTTTCACATCACCTATAGCTAACGGCACGCCTGCCGTGTTCTTCTCAAATACATGTATCCACTTACCTGCCCCTCCCGTCAGCGGGGGGAGGAGTTTTAACAAGTTGGTTTTGTCCATTTGGGCCCATGGAATGTAGTTTGGCCTACCTGCTCCTTTATGTATCAGTGGCATTTGTAGTTTCTGTTTCTTTTCCGTTCTGCTCGTATTCCCTTTTTTCGTTTTACTTACCAGTATGTTTCCTGTCCTCCCTGTTTGTTGTCTTAATCTACCTTACCATAATGGTGGTGATAGTGTGTCTGTGTAACGGCGGTTTGGCAGTGGGGAACCCTCCATGGTAGCTGCCTCTTCGTATTCATCTAAATCATCCCATATTTCTTTTATTTCTGACTCTAGCTCGTTATTATCCTCCCAGTTTTCCTTGGGTTCACTTCCTTGTCTTTCACCCTGATCTCCACTTTGTTGACTCTCCGGTGTATCTGGGCGTATAATTCTCTGTTATTCAATTGGTACAGGAACTGTCCTGACTGCCACTCTTGTTCTTGTCTCTGCTGCGATGACATCCCTTGTAATGCTATAGATTGTCCCGATACCGAGGCTGCTGGGATTGCATTGCTTGCTGCCCCTATCGGGGGTGTGAGATCTGCCAGTGACAGCGGGGGTACCTGCCCTCCCCCTGGCAGCATTTGCCCTTTGTCACATAAAGCTCTTAACCGTGTTATTTCCATTTGCGCGTATGCTAACTGACGGTTCAAATCACCTGTTAAACGTGCTATATCCACAGGAGGCTCACTCGTGGGGCCGTACAGGCCTCCTTTGTCATATGGTGGAGATTCGGGGGCTGTTGCCCCGCCTTGGGCAGTGGCGGTGGGTGGTATATACAGGGTTCACTAAACCCTACCGCTGGCCTAGTCATTAAGGGATAGATTTTTGTTATTTCGTTTTCGGTTGTAGTTGTTGAGCATTCCCCTTTTGGTGTCCCGCCTACTTCTTCATGGTTTTTCTGCTTTTCTGTCATTCGGCTTGTACCTACCTCTGCCGTGGGGGCAACTTCCTCAAACATTTGCCATAAATCTAACACTTCTCTCCGGTTCTGTAACTGTTTCCCTTTGTATCGCGCTAGCAAATGTGTTGATACTAGGTCCAACACTCTTTTGTCAAATGATCCTCCTTCTAGCCAAATTGGTGTAACCCCGTCTCTCTTTATCTCAGTGATCCACTGATTGTGATACTTCTGTATCCTGTCGCTATGTAGTGGAAGGTGCTGGCAAATATGTGCTAGTGGTGTTACTCCCCCCATGGCAATGTTTCTTTTCCTTTCTTGTGTATTCTGGTACCCTTGAATCTCTTCCCACCACTAACTTGGTATGTCAGTTACAATATGTGGAAATAATACGTTCTTTATCAATGCTCATAATCACCATATGTCGCATTAGCTTTCTGAGAGGTGTTACCTGGTCACCTCTTACAATATATTTCTTTGCTTTACCTTATATCAATCACAAATTACTTGTATTAAAATACTTTAGCATGTTCAACAAGACATATACATAAAATCAGACCAACAAACATATAATCATGCAACATACACATGCACTGCCTGCGCGCGTTTGTTCTTTCCCTATTCCCGTTACTGTCCCTGTTTTTTCTTCTTAGCTATTCTACCTACTATTTTGCATTCACTCCCCACCTCTTTCACCTTTATTATGTCTCAAGATTTCTTACCTCCACGGAAAAAGAATATTCTAAAAACTACTCCGAGCCTACACGAGACCCCTACTATTTTTCTCTTTATCTCTATTCTGCACTTGGTCGGGACAAATGCTACGCAGCGCCGCCTTCTACCCCCTACGGTCTAGGATACCACTTCTCTTCTTCTTCTCACTTCTTACAACACCTAATGGCCATATAAAGGATAGATCAGAAAAGCCGCACTGTTACTCACGCAGACCCTATTCTTAGCTACCTTCCCTTTGTTGCTAATTCCCTTCTTCCCGTATTTCCCCTTACCTTCCTTTGGGGTCTTTGCAACCGGGACTCCACGTGTTCAGTCAGGTACTCCGAGGGTCGCCGCCCACGGCCGGACCTCGCTCAGGTCCGTCCCCCAACCAAGCCGTGGCCTGCCTTGGCGATCAGCTTTTTTGATCGGGTATTCGTCAACCGGGAACCCTTGACCCTTTCTTCTTGGTGCGCACAGTCTGGTCAACCGCAGAGGCGATGGTTCTGCTGTGGGGCGCCCTGGATCTCGCTGCCGGGCGGCGCAGGCCTCAAGGCACCTCTCTAAATCACGTCACGGGGGTCACCAAAAATGTAGGTGCCTTTCCCCGGCTTACTACGTGTGAGAGAAAATAAAATAGCCGACACAACCCCTTGTCGGGGAAAGAGGCACTGAGACCCGGCTGCAAGAGTTCAAAGGATGGTTTATTTCTCCAGCTAGGAAATAACCCAAAAAAACCTCAGTCCCTCATTACATCACACTTATATTTATATTAATTAAAGTAACTCTAACAAAAAATGTTAAATGGACCCGATTGGCCAGGCGGTGTGGTGCTGTAGGTGTGGGTGGCATCTCTTCCTCCTGGTTGGCTGAGTGGCTGACGAGATGACGGACGTCAAACATCTTGTGCTCCACGCAGGTCAGGGTCCGGTCACTGTGGTCACTACCTAAGCTAATATGTTACACACTAAATAACAAATTATTAAAACATGTTATGCTACTTGTCACATTTCTACATAAGTCACATACAATGATTATTGTCAGTACAATTGGGTCATTCGTGGCTTTAATTGGAGGTCTTGACCTTATTCTGCATGTAGAAGAATCAGGCTGTGTTTCACATCTTTTCCTAGATTTCAAAACTCATTAGTACAAATAAAAACATATATAGTAGTAAAAATGCTTAAGGTTAGTAAGGAGTGTATTGGGTGGGTTTTCGCAGCACAGGCGAGGGTCTGGCACTTGAAAGAAATACCTTACAGGGGGTGCAGGGTCAGGATGGCAATAAATTGTTCTAATGGGGGTGGGTGGCTTGCACGTTTATGAGGACGAATCGAGCAGAAAGTGCTTAGCTCATCCTGGTTCACATGCCGGTTCTCAGACGAACAGTGATCTCAGAGGAAGAAAACTGTAGCATATTGAGTGTTGCAACTTTCTCCAACTTCAGCGTGAGAATGGAAGCACAGAGCTTTCCTTTGCAGGGGGAGTGCAAGGGTGGGGGCCAGCCAGCTGCCTGCGCGCCTTGTGTGTGTGTGTCTCTGTCCTTGGCTGCTGCAGTGGAAAGGAAGCTGGGCATTGCTGTACTATCGCAGTGAGGCCTGTTTACCCAAGATGGAGTCGAAAGGGGGCACAAAAGATGGATGCCCCGTGTCCTGCTCAGTAGTCCCATCTATGTAGCAGTCAACCGTGGTTAACTTTACATAAGGGCAAGGGGCAATCCTACTACCGGAGGAATGTGGCCCAAGCCTTGTACTGAGGAGCGTACGACGCGAGGGGGCCTGAGGACACCTCGCTCGCATACAGCAGTGATGGCCAAAGAGGCATCAGCAGTGAAGAAGTAGAGTCAGAGAGAAAGAAAGGAATGGCAGAAGGTTTACATTTCCTTTTAGTAATAGGTGAGGAGAGGTCATACAGTTGAAAGGAAATGGTGATTACAATGGAGTGATCAGATAAGTTTGGTTTGACAGTAGTTTTTGTTGCTAAGCGAGAGGGGGGTGAATAGAGATCCAAAGAGTTACCCACGTTGTGGGTTGATAAGATATGAATAGAGTGGAAAGTGTGCTCAGTAAGAAAATACTGAATTTCAGATTCCTGAAAAGCAGTTGGAGAGGAAAGGTTAAAGTCATCAAAGAAAATGAGGCGATTTTTATTGGAAAGAGAATCAAAGAGTTGCCCAAGTTTATCAAATAATGGTCCAGTGAGACAAAGAGGGTGACAGAGATGATGTAAACTGATTGAGGCAGGACTATAGTAGAGATTGTGAATTCCGAAAAGGTATGAGAGGATGTGACACTGGTGATTAGTGATCAGGCGGGAAGAAAACAGGTGTCTAACACCTCAACCTCTGCCAGTTAGACATGGAGAGTGCATGAAGCATAATTTGGAGTCATGTAGGGCCATCAGCGTGGCAGTGGCAGATGGAAACATCCAGGTTTGAGTGATTGCAAGGCGATATAGGGGAGGAGAGCTGGCCTTAAAGTAGTCAGTGTTAAGGGAAGTTTGATTTCATGTGTCTTCCAAAGTGCAATGTTCAGTTAATGTGTTAAAGAATAGCATAGAAAGGAATCTCAGAGGAAGAGAGGCATGGTGGATAGGTGTTAGGGGAGGTGTGGTTTGCTTGTCTGCTTTGTTTTTTAGAAGTAGGAGCTGCAAGGAAGATGGAGTGGGCAGTGTTACGAGATGTGAATTCTATAATAGGGATAGGAAAGGAGGAAGTTGTAGCTTAATTGAAGAAAGCAGAGGGAGAGGTGAGTAGGAAGAGCGCAGGAGTGAATGCATTATAGGTGAGTACCGCACTGTGGAGAGACATCACAGTAATTAGCAAACTAGGGGGACTCACAAGTGCAGCACGTAGGAAGGCAAAAGCCAAGGTTTATATGTGAAGAGGCCAATAGGTTGGTAAATGGCTGGCATTCATCCTGTATTGTTCTGCCCTTAACTGGGATGCCCCAAGAGAGTTCAGATGAAATGCCACACGCTCTCATCACCTGATCCCATGTTAATCATTGGTAGGTCTTTGATTTCATCCCTGCGGTTGCTGGGATTAGGCGAGGTATTCTTGTTTGGTGTTGCCTTTACCTGGTGTTTGGGTTGAATTAATTTTCCAAAGGGATGAGGTGGTGCTTGGAGAATTGCAAATTGGAGAACGTATTAGTCTGGTGAATTGGTTTAAAGGGCTAATTAGGTGGAAGGATAGTACACTCTGTTAAGCAGAATTATATGAAGTACCCTTTGGGAACACCACACACAATTAAGACTACAAGTGACAGTACAAATTCACCTTTAGTACAAGCCTGTACTACACAGTAAAAGTGGTAGCGATGGCTGAGCAGCCAGATTTATCTCAAGAGCAAGTGAGCAGCATCAATAGTTACACAAAGGACAGCAATTACTATAATTCAACCAAACACTGACTCAAGGTTTCTGAATAAAAGAATATACATTCATTTACACATCAGTTGTATAACAACCTGTGAAGGGTTTTGACTGACTGCGCTCCCAACAGAATATGGTCAGAAAGACAGAATCTGAAGGTGAGTATTGAGATCAAAAAAGTAATACTGCATAAATGATTACAGCGACATAGGTATTAGGTTTTAAAGGCTGATTTTTAGTCATGTGAGAGTGCACACAGGATATTGCTGAAAACACAAACAACAACTTTTCAGCAAGATTGCTTGCCAAAGGGTTATTCAAACAAAAAACGCCATTTTTGAGTCAGGTTTTTGGTCAGGTGAAAGTGCACACAGGATATAACTATAAACATAAATTACAAATTCTTACAAAAATACGCCAATTTTTCTCAAACAAAAAACGCCAATGTTTTCCAAACAAAAAACGCTGGTGAACGTGCACACAGGATATAACTATAAACATAAATTACAAATTCTCACAAAAATACACCAATTTTTCTCAAACAAAAAACGCCAACACATGTTTCAACCCTAACCGGGCCGTCCTCAGGGCGTGTAAGTCTAAGAGTTATTATGTCCCAAACAAAAGGTACTTTACTCTCTGATAGAGATAACATTTGTTGTTAGGTCATTGACACAAGGAGTGTATTGTCACCAATATGTACACAAGACGAAAGTTTGTCTGATATTTCGTTCATACCAAAAATATAAAGGAACAGAAATGTAAATGTAAGTATAACAAGAGGAGGAGCAAGGGGGATCGGGGAGGTGGGGAGGGAGAGGGAGTTGGATAAGCGACAAAAAACAAATAGGTAAAAAACCATTAGTGGTCAGTTATATGTAATTTATGAAACTTACATACAAGAATAGATGACACATGGTGAGACACAAGTTATAGCCCGCTAAGAGAGCACATAACTAACAAAATGTTGGCTCGACATTACCTGTTTAATACTATGCAGCAACTTAGTGAGACATGTGTTTTCACACTCTGTCTGAATTCTATTCATGTGCTGTAATTCGAACATTTCCTCATTGTCAGGATCTAAAAACAAAGACAAACCATTTTGATCCTATTGATAGGATGTGTGCTGCTAGAGTCAAAAATTAAATTTTATGATTGCCACATACATGGCATAGGGTAAAGAAGCCCATTTAAGAAATTACCTGCTTGCCTACACCAATGCTTTCCATAAAAGGCAGATGTCCTAGGATTGATGGAAGTCTGTTAGGTGGACGTTGTCAGGACAGTATATAGATTGCTAATTGTAGCAAATACGTGGTTTCCCCAATTTAAGCTGCAAAAAAGGGGAGGGGGAAGAGGAAAAAGAAGAAAATGGGTTTCAGTACGTGTTTGGGGGAAGTGTCGAAGTAGCATTGTAATGTGACAATTGTAATCTAGTGACAGCATTTGAGTGTAGTTTGTGATATTGATTCATGCTGCTTGGAGTTAAAGAAGCTCCTGAAAGGCAGAGCAGAATAGGGTGACTAGATCCTAAGCTTACCCGTATCTATCGCCTTAATGCGCGCATGCAGTGGTTCACTGCCGTTTGGCCGATCGCGTTGGTCTGGAAGCAGGGGGTTTTGGCAGCAAGAGCCTATAAGCAGGCTCGAGGCTGAAATAGTCTTTGATCACGTGATATATCACGTGTATCCCAGTTGCTAGGTGACGCTTCAAAACAGGAAACCGGCTAGTGCATTAATTGAGTTGTACGTGCTAATATTAATAACATGAGTCCCAACTGTGTGTAGGCTAATGGGGTCAACATTCTAAATGCTGTGAGGACATTTGACAAATACATGTAGTGCATTACACTGTGCATGATTAGCGCGTGTTGCGTGAACTACATGGAAAGGGCGTCGGCCCATTTGGCCAATCCAAGTGAGGACTTCTTGTCAATCTAGCTTACATGTGGTTGTAAAGCAACCAATATTATGGTGTATTTACGGGGGTAGTCAGCTGTGACGTGCTTGATGCTCAAGACTTGCCAGGCTGTGAGGTTATGTAAAGGGGACAGTGGATATAAATGGGAAGTTGGTCAAGTCATATAAAGTACATGCGCATATCACCAGTGTTTAAAGAAAGTTAGCACTCTGGGACTGGCATCACTAGCGTGATAGCTAAAGACCCTCTAGAGGTATTAACTCCATTTGCTTAATTTAATTAAAATCAGAACATATTAAAGTGGTATGCATTTCCGGTGGCTTTGAGTTAAACAATCCAGTCAGAAACCACATTAGATAAGAATATGGTACTACATGTCAAAGGCATGTGTTGTTGAACCTACCAATCCTTCATTTATAATAATAATAGTGCCGCCAAGTGTCATCTGTACATCATGTTTTGATTCCAGGAAAACAGTCACTCAAGTGAAATACAAAGATATCAGTTGTCCAGGTATACGAGAGCAAGTTGGGATTTGAGACTAGTCTGCAAATGATAAAGGATAGTTAGCAATATATGTAGGTAAGTCTAAAATTCAAAAAATTGAAGACAAGCCAAGTGTTAATATTAGAAGGCAAATTAGGGCAAAGTGCGGTTTGTTTTGAACCTATAACAAAACATTCAGTTCATGTTCTTGGTTAAGTCCTCTTTGGAGACAGCGCAATTTGCAGATCATGTGTGCTTCCTCTTGACGCAGGGTCAGTTCTCTGTTTCCTCCCCTTGCATGTGGATTTATGTGTTTAAGGCCCACAAATTTGATATCCCGGCGGTGTTCCATCTGATGGTGAGTTTGCCAATGTAGTGCAAAGGGGAGTTTGGCGTCTTGGCTGTTAAGGTTGGACAGGTGTTCTCCGATCCTGATTCTTAGCTCCCGGATCGTACTGCCAATATACACTTTCTTGCATACACAAATTATGCCGTAGATAATGTATTTCGATTGACAGTTAAGGAAATCTGTGATAGTGACTTGTAGATCATCATGACAGGTAAAAACTTTAGTTGGTGAAAGAGCAAACTGACAAAAATTACAGTTACCACATTTGTAAAAACCATTTGGCTTAGTAGTGTCAGATAGCCAAGTTGACTGCCTCAGGGAACCAGATTTCAAGACAAATGGGCTGAGTAGATTTCTTAAAGTCGGAGCTTTTGTAAAGACAATATTAGGTTTTGCCGAAATATACGGCACCAGATCTGGATCTAAGAGTAAAAGATTCCAATGTTTATTCAACATTTGGTAGATGCATTTCGAGTCACTGGAAAATTTGGTGATGAAATTGACTTGGCTAGGAAAAAGTTTAGTGGTTTTCCTTTTTGGTCTTGAGTCTCTGGCAGGATCGATGGTCGTTCAACTTCTTTGACCTTATTAAATGCTTTCTGAATGATTTTGGCCAGACATCCTCTTTCTTTGAATCTGGTTCCTATCGACTTACATTCTGATAAGAATTTTGAATCTTGACTGCAGTTTCTCCTGGCTCTTAAACATTCACCTCGGGGGATATTGTGTATAACAATTTTTCTGTGGCTTCTCTTGGCATGCAAGATTGAGTAACCGCAGTTTCTTTGCGGTAAGTGCAGGTTTGGATTGTGTTATCAGTTATATATATTTTGAGATCCAAAAAGATGATTGTGTTTGCATCAATATGACTTGTGAAGTTGATACCAAAAGTGTTCTGATAAAGAAATTGTAAAAAGGAGTTAAATTGGGCTTTGTTTCCAGACCAATTAGTGAAAACATTATCAATATATCTTTTCCAGACTGTGATATATTGACTGAAGGGATTGTTGTGAAAAATATACCGGTCCTCAAAATAAGCCATAAAATGATTTGCTAAGAGGGTGGAATATTTTGCCCCCATGGCAATGCCTTTAGTTTGAGAATAGTATTTACCATCAAAAATAAAGTGGTTGTGTTTAAGAGTAAATTCAAGGAATCTTTTGAGCATTTGAACGTGCATGGCATGTGATGCTGAATGAGTCCTGAAAGCGTGGTTAATGGTTTCAAGGGCTAGTGTATGATCAATAGATCTATGTAAGGCAGTTACATCCAGGGTAGCCAGAAAGTAGTTTGGTTGCCAAGTGAAGTCCTTTAGAATTTGCAGGGTATGGGTCGTGTCCTTGAGATAAGCCAGTATATCCAGAACTAAGTCCTTAACACTAGTACCAATATACTCCACTAAGTTCTCAGTGGCCCCTCCTTGGCCACTCATTATGGGTCTCTCTTGGTGTAAGTGCGAAAAGGGCTTATGGACCGTGGGCAGAAAGTATAAGGTGGGCATTACGGGCCTGGGAATGATGAGAAAAGACTTGTCATCATCAGACAGTAGACCTTGGTGATACCAATGCTGTATCAGTATCTGGAGTTCTGTGAATGGCTGGGCAGACGGGTTGTGAGAGAGGGATTGGTAGCAACCCTGTGTAGCAAGGTGTTCTAGTGCCATATTGATATAATATGATTTGTTAAGGATGACAATATTGCCACCTTTGTCTGCCTCCTTGATAATGAGCGTGCTATCTGCAGAGAGCTCCTTGAGCGCCATTCGTTCAGATTTAGTAAGGTTATTGTTCTTACTGCTGTATCCTCTATGTTGCGCATCAATATGTTGATGAATTTCTTTGGTGATTGCTCTGTAAAAGATTTCAATTGTGTTATCTCCAGTGAAAGGAGGTGTGAATTTAGGTCTGTTTTTGTGCTCCAAAATATCCATGTCACGTTGGTGTACCCCTAAATCTCTTTGGATCTCAGATAATTTGCTTATTTTCACCTGTTAAATTGGTGAGCACCTGAATGTTTTCAATTTCTTGAATGCTTCTAGAGCTAATTGGTGGTAGGCTAGTCGGAGGTTTAAAGATGGGCGGTTTTTGTGAAAAACTTTTTTAAGTTTTAGTTTTCTGGTAAATTTATATAGGTCAATTTGTACTTCTGTCATGTCTGAAGCTACACTTGTTGCAAAGG
The DNA here is from genome assembly GCF_040938575.1 of Ambystoma mexicanum. Classification (NCBI taxonomy): domain Eukaryota; kingdom Metazoa; phylum Chordata; class Amphibia; order Caudata; family Ambystomatidae; genus Ambystoma; species Ambystoma mexicanum. The sequence continues at coordinate 803,768,166 of NC_090939.1, read as the reverse complement.
AGAGGCCATAATTGAGAACAGTGATTTGTGTTTGTGACAATTGTTTGTCAGATAAATTGATAACTAGGTTTTGAGTATCGGTTTCTGCTTGGTGTGTTTCAGACTGGATCTCGTGAATCTTTTGTTTATATCTTCGTATCCCTCTCTTCCATGCTCCTCTTCCTCTTCTTCCTCTGAAGTGGTGGGGGTTGTTGGAGTTGTTGTTGGATTATTTTGGCCTAAAGGGAAGGGCTTTTGGAAGCATACCTGTTTATAATTATGGGTTATAATTAGGGTTATAGCTCGGTAGGTAGTTGTATAACATCTCACTATAGTAAAGCAGTTGAAAAATCACACTCTTAATATACCACACCACTTCAAGCTCAAAATGAAGTGTGAGCAAAATGGCACTCCAGCAATTAAAAAGGGAGGGAAAGACAAAGTTAGACTAAAATTGAGCAGCACCAACAGGTAAGTAAGCAGAGCAATCTAGAAAGAAGAACTACAGTGATGGAATCAAATCAAAAAGGCTTAAGGCCAAAGTCAATAGGACAAAAGTCTTTTGCTGAAGATCACACAGTTCAGGGTAGTTTGCGGTTAAGTCTTTGCCAAGAGTCCGGACGAAGTTGGTCGGCAAAAAAAATTAGTTTAAAGAGTAGAGAAGGACAAGCCCTCGGATTGGCGAAAGGTTTCACACACCTTCACCATGGCTGAACGAACCGAACAACCGGATCTGCACAGTACCTTTAAATGGAGAAGAAACTGTAGCTGAGGCGGACGTTCCTGGCAGTTCCTGCAGGCTCACGGTTCCTGAAGTGACTGTCGGACTGATATGAAGTAGGAAGACTGGAGGGTCCTGCACTGCCCACGGAAGAAACCAGCAGCAGAGCAAAGCAACAAATAAAAGGTGCGCTCCTTAAAACCCAAGCAGGGTCCAACCTTCCTGGCTATCCGGTTCACTGTAGCTCTGTACAGCAAATTTGACCAGAGGAGGAGTCCTGGATTGCTGTTTGGGCAAACTGTTGGGTCCCACCAGCTCAGGGGAAGAAGATTGCTAGTAGATCTTCTCTGTCATTGGAGTCTGAAGATTCGGACCTGCAGCAAGGCTTCACAGGGCGTTTCAGTCATTGTAGGGGTCCTCTTCTGTCAGCTCCTCATTGGTTCTTTTGTTCCAGTGGCGACTTTGCCTTTCCAGACCCAGAGACCTGCTTTTTATTCAGTTTTCCCCCATTCACACAGCCTGGCAGTCAATCACACAGCAGGGTGGCTGCACGCCTGGACAGTCACCACTGCCAATCAGACCAGGGTGCGACATGGGTCTGTGTAAAAGCCCGCGAAAAGACGGTGAACAAAGGAACCAAACCTGGTTTGGTGCGCGGAGTAAAACACGAGAAAGACATTTTTTAAAAAAATATAAATGGTGAATAAACCCAGCTGGAACCTAATAAAAACCTATATGGTCTAGCGGGTTTAAGTTCGAGGCTACCAAGATAGCCTAAAACAATACCAAGGTTATTTAAGATAACAGCGCTAGGAAAAATAGGGTAGTTACCACTGCCACCAAGTAAGTGTTGATTAAAAGGGAGCGAAACAATGCTCCAAGAGAAACAGACAAAAAGGGATAACTATTAACCCTTTCCAGTACTCTATGTAAGATGGTTTGTACTGGGTCTGTGGGTTTTAAAGAGATTAATAAAGCCAATGACAACTTTGCATGTTCTGGGAGACAGTAGTCAGTCCCAGAAAATGGAGTCTGAGTTGGGAAGTCTAAAAGACAACCCTGTGTCACTGCACTGAAGGTGCTGTGTAACACACAGTAAAAAGATGAAGCCTGTGGAGTAGGTGAGGCTCCACTGTCTATGAACACAAGAACATGTTAAACACACACAGCAAAGCACATGTAAGAGTGGGAAAAACAGCTAAAACTCTTACCAGGTGTAAAAAATAAATCCTAGAAATCCAGCAAAGCTGCTGAGGGACTCAGTAGGTAAGGGAAATTAGCCATTCTGGAGAATTCTCCCTAGCACACTCCCTTGCAAACCCTATTTGACTATTTCACTGTCTGTGATGGGGACACGTGGGAAGAAGAGCATGGCAATGTCATATTTGTAACTAGCACAGGAACAATGACATGCTTCAAATTTCCCTGTTTAGTATTTAAAAATGAAAGCAATTATGTCTCATGGCACAATGTTCAAAGCTGGCGTTACTTCTGACAAGTAACTGACATTCTTCACAGGGTGCTAGAGACAATCTGTATAAGGCACTGCTTCTGTAATGTGAAGCACAATATATACTTGTCTACTGTGCACCCAGTGTTGCCATTGGGTGCACAATTTCAAGATGGGCAAATACATAATTGTGTGCTTAGCAATGCTTGAGTGCACTGGGAAGGCTTGGCACCTGAACTATTGCAATATCCCACGTGTTATCCTTCAGAAGTAAATCCTACTGCTCAAATGTCTTGTGAGAATTGTGATGTGCTTCCTGGTTGAAAAGTGTCTTGGTGGGAGAATACTTTGGCACTGCAAACCCTCTAGATGCAATCAGCTTGGCTCACATTTATGTGAGGGTATTTAGGGCGGAGAGACTTTAAAATTAACCAGACACCACAGATGATAACATTATGAACCTTAAAAGCTACCAGGAAAGCCGCCCAGGGTCTTGACAAATAGAGGCACGTCTGGATTTTAATCTACCTTTTGGAATGTGTTGTACCTGTGATATTTAAGTACATGTACTAAATTCATTGCTCTCTATTTATAGCATACTAGCTGTTCCCGGCTTAACAGATGCCATTCTAGGTCAATATCGGTCTGTAATTCAAACGGTCACTTCTGTCCCCCTTCATCAATATTGGAATGATCACTGACTGCTTCTAGGAAGGGGGCGTTGGTCCCTGTGACCTATTAATTGTCACCACTCATCGCTTTAAGACGGGGGCATTGGTCCCTGTGACGTATTAATGGTAATTAAAAAGACTTAATGTATAGGTAACTGTCTTCTTTTGAATTTGAAAGGCATATCTGTATCACATGGAATGAGATGCATGTGCGGTATAAGAACAGTATCGAAGTTCCAACAATTAGACGGGCCTCTATGATGTGTCTTTGTAAACGTGCAATTGTCAGCCTTGTTCCATTGAAGAGTCCCCGTGATGGCATAAGATTGCATAGTAGAATAATTACAGCACCTACTTTCAGTTTTAGCTTGTGAAAAGTCATTCATCCTACAGCATTTTGCTCTTAAGAGACTGAAACGTTGAAACTGTTCATTGACACTGGAACTGCCGTGCCCTGTGTGAAGAGAAGTGGGGGTAGAAAAAGTAACTTGAAATTATTCTGAATGTTTGCGATATTGGAAGGTGAAGAAGTTAAAATGATAGCTGTTGTTGAATTGCAAGGGTACACATAGGTGCATCTTGCCATTTGGACTGCACAGGGCAAGTTAACAATAATACATTGCATCAGCTGAGCATGGAAACATATCTAAGCATTTCATATAGAGAGATTTGAAAGGCGTTATCAACATCGCATTCAGAATACAGTACTTTAGAGAAACATGTGTACATGTTATTCTTTCATAATAGACAGAACTGGCCATCTCACCAACAAATCTGAACATAATGTTGGCCTAATTCATCTCTAACACATGCCCGACACAGACTACTGAGCATGTTTATTATTTCACCTCTAAGTGTCTACTTGTGACTCAATGGAGTCGAATCGCCTGCATCTTCTTGTGCTTGCCAGGGCCACAAATGTACTGTGAGGACAGGAGTGTTATGTCAACATTCATTCACGCACCTAGGCATTCAGTATTTATTGTTAATTATTTAATATTGTTTTCATTTCATACATTTTTAGATCAATGCACCAGGCCTACATGTATGAGGTTATGGCAAATGGCATTTCATTGCATTTGCTTCCATCCAAATCTACTGTTTTATGTTTAGTTTGGCCTATTAGGGGTTGCTTGTCACCCAATGTATTGTATTCAAGTACAGATCCAAGTACACATAGGGAGGAATGGCATATGAAGAGACACCTAGAAGAATTACATTTGAGGAGGAACACATAGTGTTTAGGTGTTGTTTGGTTATGAGCCCTTCCATTCCCTGCCCATAGCCATGCTAATCCCTATGGCCATACCTACCCATTCCTGCCTCTCCTAGCCCAAAACTGCTCTTCATCGGAACTCTTTGAGCTCTGGGCTTGCTTTAATAAAGCCTTTTGATTTGTTGATAATTGCTGGTGCAGCGTGCTAACCTGCTGATGTAAGGCACAGGCTACACACTGCCTTGAAGCATGGATGTACGCTCTTCGAGATTCTTTCATTTTTAATCTGTCAAGAAGCTGTTATTTTCGTCTGTCTTTCATATCTCTGCTTAAGGTGCTTGTCCATTGTTCTGTGTGGACCTTGTTTACATTAGCAGTTATGTGGCTTGTTAACGCACATTTCTAAACACGGAGGATATGCCAGATCCCAATCCACTACACTAACAGAAATTCCTAAAGATGCCTCTCCTCAGTCGAGTGAAGACCTTGCATGTGTTTCACTGTGTAACACTCCCGTGAATAAAATTCCACTTTAACCCCGCTTTGTCAACAAAACAGTGGAGGATAATTTTCCATTCTCTGCAAAATGCTAACCCACTGCATTTTCAGCCACCAGCCGAGGGCTGCAAAGAAGAAAAAAACGAGCTGCTGTAACATAACATAGACAGCTAATGAACACCTAATAGCTGATAGGCACACAGTAGAACACGATTTAACATTACACAGGTGGAAAAGCCAATCTGTGAGAGGAAGCAGTTTGCAGGAGAGGAGGACCCGCAGACTGCTGCCTTAGAGGAATTGTAAATACAGGACAATGTAAGATATGGAGGAAGGAGACTGACACACTGGTGGCATGGTTTTTGGTAAAGACTTTTATTCTCAAAGAAATCAAGAGGAAACCCTATATTTCACTAACTCATAGAGGGGTTTCCCTGCCTCAAATTAACACTAAGGAAAATGTCAGAATCTCAGAAAATAAAGACTGTACCGTCCAGTGTAAAAATCCTACTTCTATCCCTTACTCTCGAAAGGAAAATAAAATGGTTTGCTGTCCTCCAGGTCCAGAAGAATGACTTACTTCTTCTGGACAGGCACAGTTCTGTACAGCTGGGGGAATGTCTCCCTTCCAATGGTCTTTCTCAGGATTTCCTTGGTATTTCAACAAAGGTGAGGGAATGTCTCTGGCTTTTCTCAAACTTTTCTTGACAGTTAAGCAAAGGTGAGGTAATGTCTCCCTTCCCCTGGACTTTCTCAGGCCTTCCTCAGGCCTTTTATGGCAGTTTAACAAAGGTGGGGGGAATGTCTCCCTTCCCCTGGCCTTTCTCAGGACCTTCTTGGTAGTTCACAAAGGTGGGGGAGTGTCTCCCTTCTCTGGGCCTCTCTCAGGCCCTTATTGGCAGTTCAACAAAAGTGGGGGAATGTCTCGCTTCCTGAGGCCTCTCTTGGGCCCTACTTGGCAGTTTAACAAAGGTGCGGGAATGTCTCCCTTCCCCTGGCCTTTCTCAGGACCTTCTTGGCAGTTCAACAAAAGTGGGGGAATGTCTCGCTTCCTGAAGCCTCTCTCGGGCCCTACTTGGCAGTTCAACAAAGGTGCAGGAATGTCTCCCTTGTCCTGACCTTTCTCAGGCCCTTCTTGGCAGTTCAACAAAGGTGGGGAATGATTCTCTTCCCCTGGACTTTCTCAGACCATTCTTGGGGGAGCCCATTCAGTGGCTCTATGCGGAGTCCTGGTATACTCCCCTGCCAGGTACTGCCTTGGGTCTCAGACCCCTTCAACTTGATTTCTGTTATTTGGGCCCCTGACCCCTTCAATACAATTTCTCTTGCTTGGGTGCCAGACCCCTTCCATATGGTTTCTCATGCATGGGTCCCAGGCCCCTTTATGGACTCAGGCAGCCCCGGTACCTTTTTGTTGGGCTCCTGGTCCGCATGGCCAGTCTTGTGCCTCCATGAGTCTCCTGAAGGCTTTCATCAGCCGCCTTTCATTTTCATGTTGCCTCCGGGGTCTCTGCTGCACTTCCTCAGAACCAGGCTGCACTTTTCCACTTGTCGGTATAACACAGCATTCTCGCATGCATGGACTTCCTTCTCGGTCTGCCAGTCCTTGGCAGAGCAGGTATAGATGTTGGGTTACCAACATCCACATACCGGTCAGCTATTTCTCTCCAACCATTGCCATCTGCGCTGTTGTGCGTTCGCTCATGGTGCCTCCAGGGAGGTACTGACAATTTTGTTAGTCTTTCTTCAATCCTTAAGTCGCGTAAAGCTTGATGAATAGAGTGTTCAACCCAGTTCTCAGAGCATTATTTCCGGGCTCCTCGCCTCCTATTCGTCATATTATCTCGTCATAGATATTCAGAGTAGTCAACCCTGTTCTTACTCGTCCCAGTACTATAGGTATTAAAGATTTGGCATAAGTAAATAGGGAAGTTGACAGAAGTAGAGAAAGATAAAGGGGCAGGTGTGAAAGCGGTGAGTGAGTGGTGGGAATACAGGATTGGCCCATAATATCTCCCTGTATCTGGGAAGGAGAATCCCTCCCCATGCTATCCTCCCGCTAAGTACCACCCCCCAGCGAGACTATCGGGTAACAGCCTCACTTCCCTGGCCTCATGGAAAGGGTCACCCCTCTGGGAGAAGTGACAACATCATAGGATTTGTCACCAACAGTCAGATCTTAAGAATGCCACAGAGTTGTTAAGGCTTGGAGCGACACAATCGTGTCAACCTCATCCTCGCTGCAATATATTGACATCACTCTCTCACTAGTCAAAGACACGCCCTCTTGTTGGGGTTCACTGTTGATTCACTTTACCTAAGCTAAACAAGTTGCAGCTCGACTTATAGCATTGGCAATTTAATTAAACGTTCATCGTATCTGTGCCTGTGCAATACTCATTCTGCAATTCCCATTATTTGAACTTAGAGAACATGTATAACTTACTGTAAGCATATTGGGGTCTTTGAAGATGGAGCGAGTCTGAAAACTCTGAAAGTGTTATAGTATGGTGTCGTTTGCAATTCTATCTCATTTCATATCTATTCGGAAACTCTATCACACTGGGTCCCATGTCCATACAGTGGGAAAAGGAAAACAAGGCCTCCCAGAACATTTGTAAAGATAATCAGTAGGAATTAACTTTTCAAATACTTCCTACTCTTTCACCTTCGCACACACTCCAGCAACCTTGTTCTGCATTTTCCTGATCTGGGATGCTATGATTACTTACCAGTAATCTTCAATACTCCTAGTCCTACTCTTCTTCATCACAGTACGTATCTGTAAAGTCCCAGCCTCCCTGACAGGACCCTTCTCCCAACATCTTATTCCTGCCCTTCTCCCATCCTTGAGGTATAAATACCTCCCCCTTAACCACAAATCCTCGTTTCAACGTACCCACCAGGATCATGGTCCCCTCCACCACAAGAGATTGGGAAGGGAAGTCAGTACTGTGATGAGGAGAGTAGGACTAGGAGTAATGAATATTACCTCTAAATAATCATAGCATTACCTCCACATTCCTCTTCCTTGTTCCAACACAACACACTTTATTGAGCCCCAAACTCACGGAATTGAAACTCAGATGATGCCTGAGGTCAGGACCCCTGCACCAAAGGACCTACTAACGTCATGCTCTACACTTTAAGGGCTCATTACGAGTTGGGCAGTATTCCGGCAGTAAATCCCCCAGAATACCGTCAAACAGAATTACCTTTACTGCAATTTGATTTGGCGGAATTACCACTGGATTACAAGTGGCAGAGTTAAGCCCCATTTTTGAGAGTCCATTGGACTCTATGGGGCATTTTTGGCAAAATGATTGCTGGCGGTATTACTGCTGCTGTAATTGTACAGATTTTGTTTATTTTTTCTTGAAAGTGGGTGTATTTACCTCTAGCATAATGCTGGAGGCAAATCCCCCAATCCAGCGCCATACTCATAGTATGGCAGAGCAGGACAAGTGGTGGTAATTCTGTTTCTGTTACAGCCAATGGCCCTCATTACGAGTTCGGCGGTAACCATGCCGCTATTGGCAGCATGGCTGCTGCCGAAATAGCGTCAGGATCCGGGTCCTCGGGATGAGGACTTACCGGGCCATTCCGAGTTCAGAAGGCCCGGTAATTCCTCCCTCCAAGGACCCGGACATGGTCCTTCCCCATTCCCATTTCAGCCCCCATAGGGCTGAATGGGAATGGGAGAGGGAGCAAACAACGGGCCATTACGAGATGGCCCGTTGTTTGCTCCCTCTTCCCCTCGCGGGACCCGGTAAGCACGCCTGGGTTTCCCAGGCGTGCTTACCGGGTCCCGTGAGGGGAACTCGTAATGCGGCGGTATGGGGTGAACGGCGCCGGCCCCTTTTACGGCGCTGTTCACTCCGTACCGCCAGGGTCGTAATGAGGCCCAATGTTTTCCTGCACCACCATACTCGTAATGAGCCTGGAAATCTATAGTGCTTGATGAAGGTGTTGTGTTCAGCATTGTACACATCAAGACAGAAACATGTTGGATTGATAAGGACAGGTAAACATGTAATAAATGGCAATGATGGCTGATACAAACAAATTTGTCTTTCTTTTAAAAACATTGTTTTAATACAATGCGCTGCAATTCACCTTTCTGTTGTTATACATATTCACCTTTGAAGATATGTGGTGAAGGTGCTTCTTTTACTATTCTTTCCAGTGTGCTTCACATTTGGACATATGTGTAGCCTATTTAGGCCAGCAGAAGGTGGAGCTATTGAGATACATCAAGGAATTGAGTTCCTAGATGGTATATTTTATGCAAACATTTGTGAAATTAAAAAATATGTTCTACAAGAGAAAATAATGGTTTTCCAACACATGTAGGAATTGGTTTAAAATATCCATGTTTTGTAAGAGATCCTATTGATGTCCTGGGGTCTTTCAGTATGAAAGTGGTGTTGTGTTCAACGCACATAGGTGTCCAGGGTCCTTCCACTAGGGGTGTGGCAGCATCCTGTTCTAATGCTCATGTGGTCTCCATGCAGGAGATATGACCTTCCCCCGTAGGAACATGCCTGCTTTTGTGTAGGACATGGAATTGACCAACCTGATTCCCCTACTGATGGTCGCAACCAAGGTCCCATGACCAGCTGCCTGGCTGTCCAAATGTAACCAGCTGCCTGTCTTCCTGAAGGTCTCTTTCCGTCGTATGCATTCCATAACAGTCCTACAAACAGCCCAACAATGCCAGGCCAATTCCTGCGGGTAAGAAGGATTCTGAAAGAAGGCTGGAAAAACAATCTCCTGTGGCATGTGAAACCTGGATGCAAATTTGGGAAGAACTGCCGGATCGCATTGCAGTATGAGAGCATCTGGCAAGATGGACACCTACATTTCTGTAACAATAAGGCCCACCTGTCAGAAATTCCCAAGTTCATCAACCCCATCCTTTAAATCTCCAGACCACCCAGTTAATTGCATTCACTTGCAGAACACATTTCTGCAACATCAACAGAGGAGGCCAAGAGGGAATCTGCCACATTTGTGACACTGCTAGTCCCAGTAGCACTGGAGACCAACCTCTCCTCAGGCAATACGGCACAACCAGAATAATGTCCATATGACTGCCATTCCAACCCAGTTCCTGCCCCTCCTCACCCAAAAAACATCCTTGTGGGAATAGCTCTTTGATCTTGCTTTAATCAAGACTTACCATCAAACATTGCACTTAAAATGCCTGCCAGTGTTATTTTCAAAGCAGTCTTCTGAGAGTTAATGACTTAATGGGTGTTGTTTATTGGCTCCTTGTGTAATACACATGTATTAACAAGGGTGTCCTTCACTGAAGTCCTGTTAAAAACAAGTATTGGCAAAGCCAACAGTTTTGGCGTGTATATAAGTATTAGGTATTTGCCAGGCACTGTTATTGGATGCACATGTACTCGCACTATTTTGAACGTGCTACCATCAATCATCAGTTAATACCACTACGGCAGTGCCTGGCAGGTGCCTTTTCCATGTCTACAAATTGTAGGTGTTGCCAATGCTTGTTTTCAGAGAGCTCAACTCATGCAACCTAATAGGATAGAACATTAGACTCCAGGAAATCCATACAGTAAACTGTACAAGCACATCATTACACATATTTTTAAGTGCACAGGCATTCAAACACCCCCTGCTCTCCTTGTGCTTGTACGTTTGCTGATATTATGTGTCAATGTGAACCAAAATTATCACAATTGAAGACACAGTATAAGTGTTGAAACTGTTATCCATTGTTTTGTTCCAATTATTTATAACAAATAGAAACACGGTACACTGAATGTCTTTTAAAAACAGCACCATTGAGTTTGGCAGTGTGTCGCAACATGTGGTAACCTGGATGGGCCATATAAGAAAATGTTGTGATGCGTGTGCTAAGGATACAGTGCACAATAAATTACTGTCATGCGTGTTCCAGGGACTGTGCTACAAGATACTGCCACATTTAAAGGTCTGCCCAATCATGAGTATGGTGTGTTTACTCCCAGCTCAGAGCTGGGGCTAAAAACGCCAGAAAAATGCTGATTTTCAGTGCAATTACTGCACGGTAATACCACCGGCAGTAATTGCGCCAAAAATTCCCCAATGGGCCCAATGGACCCAATGGGGAATGGGGAATAATGTCTACTGCCCAACCCATGATCTGGAGGTAATACCGCTAGATAGGTGGTTGGTAACGCAACAAAGTTGGGCGGTATCCCAGTTGGGATACCTCCCAACTCGTGATGAGGCCCACAGTGTGATGCTGTATACTCTCTTACGAGTATCGCTTTATAAACTGATATTGGATACAACTACCGAGTGCAGGGTCGAATGGTGATCTGCCTCCTCCCACTTCCTCATAGTCTTCCCGTCTTTGTGTATCCCATCCCACACACCATTAGCTCATTATGAGCCCTAGTTGCATACTGGTTCAAACAAGACTGTCGAGAGTTATGCAATAGTATGTATACCATTTATCAATCGTACTTTGCGCTGCCCCTGAGCAATTTGCGCCAGACTGATTTCCAATGGACTGTGGAGCCATCAACAATGTGTACCTTTTCACTGAGCTTGTCCCCGTATGTTTTCTGCTTTCATTTGTAGAGTAAACTCTCTCCCCTGTCACTCCCCACCCCCCACAACCCCCTGGGAGCGTCATTTCATCAACACTTTTGGTATTACAATATGTACGTATGGCTCTGCTTTTCCTAATGGCTCTGCTCTGAGTTGTGTCTCTCTCTTTCTCTATCAGAGCACAGTATAAAATAGTACATTTCACATCCATTTTCTACAATCTGGGCCCTACAATCTTTTACCATACGAGTACTGCGTGTTGTGTTCTCGTTACTTCTCATTTAGATTCAGCATGTTTATTTTCTTCATAGCCAATACTACGGTCACAAGACTTTAAGAGAGCCTGAAAAGGACTTAGACACCTCAATGCTTCCTGACGATCCCCCACCCCCCGCTGCCCCATCATATGCCTCCACCCCATATGCTAGGATAATATTCAATGGATTATGCAGAGATCAGCGTGTCCTCTGCACCTACCCAGACGCAATGAGCAAAAGACTGTTTCTCTCTGTTTTTAATAGAATTATTTTAGGATAGGCTCAATTGCTGCACCATTTAGAGATACGCCTCTTATCTCCACCACCAGTCGCACCCCCTAAACCAGTCATCACAACCTTTACGTTTGAGTAATACCTTGCATGCCTAAAGCCCCAACCTGACCTCCTGCACTATGTCATACCCCAAAAGAGCCCTAAAGTGAGAATGATAGGTGTTATGCTGATACATGATCAAATATGTATTTTATTTGATCAATAACATAGGCACAATAATCTGACATCCGTATACCATGTATTAAAATACACACAAGGATTCCAAGATTGCTGCGCACTAGTGAACACATGTCCACTGCGCTCTCGACCCGCGAGGCCTCATCACTCTGCGAAATTGGCAACTAAACCCTCCCCAGGCCCCAACAGTCATGGAACGGGCCTACGGGAAGTGGTCCAAGAACCTCAGGACCATCTGATCAAGGAGGCGACCCCCCTGGTGAGGGAAAACTTTGTGGGATGTTTTAACCCACTAGTCTATGCCCTGCAACATCACTATGTGCTGCTTGCATCAGAAAAAACAGAGTGGCCACCAAAAAGATCTTTTCGCTAAAAATCTCTGAAAGTGCGCAGGGAAACCTGAAAAATAGGCCGCCAATCCATTTTGCCTATGTTAGTGGTAACACAGGAGACCACTGCCAAAACCTATGATTTGGCTGCCCACAGAGGAAAATTAAACTACTTGAAAAAGCAGTGCTGCATTGCAAAGGAAAACCCAGAACTGCTTTAAAAATCTGTTTTTCCTTGGCTGTGGAAAGTGCAAAAATCATGGTTCCCAAACATCACAAAAGAGCCAACATCCTTGTTGGGTGTTAAACATCACTTTATTTAAGGAATTTTCCTAAGCACAATGTCAGCAGAAACATATTTTGTCAGAAGAAAATCCACATTCAAAGATGCTTGCTTGGAAAAATATGTTAAAAATGGGCGCAGTACCGCCGCTCGCTGTGTCAGAAACTGCTATTTACTTAACCTGTCAGTTTAAACTTGTACGTTAAAATCAAAGTATGAAAAAGAAGAGACTTCCCATCAAAAGAAATATAGGGTGACAATTCAATCTCTATGTTTTAAAAGGCTGGAATTAAGAGAGTTGTGGCTATATTTGTAAAAATGTAAATTGTATTTTAGAAAAACACTATTTTAAACATTGTTTTAAAAGTAAGTTAAAGCCAGCCACACTGAGCTTCAAAGACATTCCACAGTTTCTCCCAAACAAAGGAATCTTCCCCCTTGCTCTCGGCTGAGTAACTGGCAGGGAGGTGTGAAAGGAAGTGGGAGGGGACTTTGGACTGTTGCTCTGAATGAAAGGAAATGCAAATTCGGGTGTGACAGAAAACAACTGCTGGCAGGAAGAAGCCTGGGACTGCTCTGGCCCAGCCAAAACCTTGGGGGTGGAGACAGACAGTTTTGTTTATTCAGAGAGCACAGAAAAGATCTTTTTGAAAAAGACTCGTAGAAAACTGAACAAAATTGGTACAAATCTGTAAATATAGTATTGTTAAAATGAAGTTGCTCGTCACGTTTTAAAACTACTCTGGAATTTGTGTGAAAATGTTGACTTTGTAGCAGTTGTGATAATGCTAGAAATATGAAATTTCCCAGGCGTATGCCCAGATGTTATCTGCATGTATCTGGAAAAATGTGTACAGTTCTGGCACTGGGTAACCAACCAAAAGCGCGAAAAACTGTCATGTGTGAACCGAAACTCTTAGGAAGATGGGACTTGGACAGATACGTGCCTTATTTAATCTTTAATGTAAATATGTATTATTAGCAAGTTGGTGATGTTGGAAATATGTTTTATATGAAAAATTGATTTTCTGTGTAGGAACGAAGGGGAGGGTTTTCCCTGGATTGTAAATTGCAGCTTCACTATGACACATTATGACACTCTGCTTGCTTCTCAAATCAGGGGAGAGGAAATTCTCTGACCGATCGGATTCCTAGGGGTTGGGCTTAGTATAATAAGCCTACCCACCCCCTTGGGAAATACATAAATAGGGACTGTTGAGGACCTAGAGACACACACACATTCACCCATCAACTGATTTACTGGCGAAACACTCTGCAGGAAGAACCCAGATCAAGACTCCAGAACCCACATCAAGACTCCAGAACTCTGAAGCAGAAGGCCCAATCCAAAGCTGAACCCTTCTCAGCTGGCCTTTAAAATCTTGCAACCTGATTTTAACCCCAAAACTTCCAAGGGGCACAACCAATTCACCAGCCGGGCTGTGCTGTTTTTCTGCTTCTTGTCAAGCACTCTTGCTAGAACCCAGAGATCCAAACTAGTAGAGCAGAGCTGTAACCCAGAACCAACCCATCAGATCCAGTCCAGGAGGCCGTGCAGAGACAGAGTGCCGTGCTGAGAGCAGAACTAGGTGCCCTGAATCCTGTCCGGTGGCTAGCAGATTCCAGTCCAAAACCCTTGACCAGATCTTTGACGGGCCTATTCCAAAACCATAGTTGTGAGTATTTAGCATAGAATTGTGCATAGCCAATCTCTTATCTTTCAGTAATCCTAGCCAACCCATTCTATCATATCCAGAACTGCATTGTAGAACCTCTTTTGTCTGTCCTGAATCCTTCTCTCATCCATAAAATTCTGTGATAATTGTAGTGATAAATCATTTTTGCGCTAATATATTTGCTGAAGAAGGCAAGTGTCACAGCGGGCATAGATCAGACAGAGGCGCCTATGGACTGGTGGCTGTACCGTTGGTATCTCACATCTTCATGGCCCCTTAGTGTAAAGCCAATCCTTGTTTGTCATCTTCAAAGCGCATCTTTCATTTGAAATCTTGACTCTTTTTGAGAAAAATCTACCTTTACTAAAACCTTCATAACTTCTGAACCGTACATGCTAGGAACGGAATTTAAGTGTCAAAATGAAGCTAACATCCTCAGCTTTCAAAGGAATCCAGAACCGCATTATTGATTATAGTTGTGCTGCAATCGCGCTTAACGTGCACGGAAAAGTTTGCCGCGATTCTGCATTTGGCTCAATTTCAACACATTTAAAATAGTTATTTCTTGCATTCAACCTCTGAATTCAGTTTCCAACCTACTAGTTATCCAACCATCATTGCTAGTGTTTTCCTGAAGGTATCCACAATGGCTCCCACTAGTTTTGAATCCCATTTAGAGAATTAAATCAATGTTTAGCATTTTTCTCATTCATTCAAAATCACATTCAAAAGCATTTGAGCTGTTTTAAAATCATTCCTGTTTTTCTCTAAGCTTGCGGGGGGGGGGACCTGGGATTGAAACTGCAGTTGTAGAGCATTTATTCCTGAAACCTGCTTTATCTCCTTCCATCTCTATATTGCATATTAGGGCGGACTGAGTAGTATCAGGGGGAAAGAGTGATTACAGTGCATTTGATTGAATTCATGTCAAGTTTTATTTCTGTGCTGCATTAATCTCATATAATTGCAATACATTGAACCCACACAAAGTGTTATTCTATGATACATTATTCTTCTCATCTATGCTCCTAGTGATTAAAGAGATTGTTGGCTGAAATATCACCCAACGCTGATCAATGTATAAATATTAATAGTGCGATATCCCGATATTGTTCATAATTCATAAAAGTGTGACATATATATTGTTCAAATCCATATAATACATTTTTTAACTTTGCAAAACAACCTCTTTCTTGGTTCAGTGAGACCTGGGGGAATTCAAAGAGAGGGCTGTGATATAAGGGCACATCATTCAGAAATAAAAGAACTTTAGACACAAAAATATATAATTAAGGGTTCCAGCTGGGCATCTCACGCTAGGCATTGACTTAGTTGGAGTGCTGGGTTGAAACCACTTACAGATTGGGGGCCCGTAGCGCGATTTCTGGATTAGAGATACCACTTGTGACAGCTTAATACAGTGTGCTATATGACAGGGTACATAAATCCTGTTGGGCTACTACGCTGTGTTACACTTAAAAGCACCCCTCAAAAGGGAACGCTCTAAGGAAACGGTCTGTTTTTGCAAAAATAAAATAAAGCTTCTGTAAGTCAGGAAGGAAATCAATATTTCCAGAATGGCGACATTGGTAGAGATCAATATGGCTAGAGAACACCTTTTGCATAAGATATTTGTGAGAGGTGAATGGACAGAGCAGGATCAGAATGTGTGGGTTTAGTTTAGTTTAGTTTATTCATTTGTATTGCGCACCAGACCCGTGGGTATGAGGGCGCAGGAGCAACAAGGTTATTCACAGCTTGGTTACACGTTACTATGCATTACAGTGTTACAAAATGACAAAAGGGGCAAATATTTACAAGAATATACAAGTTACAATGAGGCAAATAGTTTACAGATTTACAGGCAAGCAAAGAAGCATCTATTTTACAAGATTACAAATCAGCATACTATATGGTATTTAGCAGTGAGTTGGGCTAGTAGTATTAGTGGTCCTTGTTCTTTATCCACTGGATGTAGTTCCGCCTAAATTGTGTGTAAGTTTGGGGTGTCCTGAGAGGGGGTGGGAGGGAGTTCCAGTGTTGGGCAGCTTTCACCTGGAAGCTGTTGCCACCCATTTTGGTGCGTTTGAACCTGGGCACTGTGAGCAGATTTGCGTTAGAGGTTCTGGTGGATCTGTTGGGGGTGTGTTTACTTATTCTATCGGCTAGATAGCGTGGGGTGGCGTTGTTGAGGCATTTGTGTGTTAGGGAGGCTATTTTAAGCAGGATTTTGTCTGTGGTGCTGAGCCAGTTATGGGTTCTTCTAATGTTGGATATGTGTTCTCTCCTGGGGAAGCTGAGCGCTGCTCTAAGACCGTTGTTCTGTAGTGTCTGGATTTTGTTGGTAACTTGCTTGCTGGCTCTTACGTAGAGGGCATTAAAGTAGTCCAGTTTTGATAATACCAGGGCTCTGGCTAGCGTAATGCAGCTCTCGGTGGATAGGAAGGGTTTGGCTGCTCTTATCAGCTTACATGTGTAGGCTGTGGAGGATGCCATGGAGCTAACCTGTTTATGGAAGGAGAGGGATGAGTCGATGTATATTCCTAAGGTTTTCACTTCTTTGGCTACCTTGATCGTGTTCCCATCTATAATGAAGGTGGCGTAATTGTGGTCTAGTTTGGTTAGGTTTGCAGTGGACCCTAGGATGATGAGTTCAGTCTTGTCATCATTCAGGCATAGTCTGTGCGAGGCCATCCATGCCTGGATGATGAGGTACACCCTGTTCACCAAGGCCAAATCATGGTTGTAATCTCACGTCAATGGGATGAGGATCTTTGTATCATCGGCATAGTTAGTGTAGGTGATACCCAGGCCACCTAGATCATCAAACAAGGGCTTTGTGAACACGTTGTACAGTGTAGGGGAGACGCGAGAGCCCTGTGGGACTCCACATGTGATGGGGATGGGGTCGGCGGCAGCAGAGGTAGAGAAAACACGCATGGATCTGTTGCTGAGGAATGACTCAATCCAGCCGATGGCTTCTTGGGAAAAGCGGGCGGCTGAATCCAGGTAATTGCATAAGATTTTGTGATCGACTAGATTGAATCCTGCGGAGAGGTCCAGGAGAAGTAATAAAGCAGTTTTCCCATTATCTCTGAGGGTGTCAATTTGAGCCTTCAGATCAATAAGACCCGTTTCTGTCCCGTGTTGGGGTCTGAAGCCTGATTGTCGGATCCCTAGGAGGTGGTTTGTTTCAAGGTGTTTTTGGATTTGTAGGTATGCTGTCTTGTCTAGTATCTTGAGTAGGAATGGGACAGTGGTAATTGGTCTGTAGTTGGTGGGAATGGAGGGGTCAGGAGAGGGTTTTGTGGGGAGGGGTAGGACCCAAGACTCTTTGAGGTTGCTGGGGACTGTACCTGAAGAGAAGGAGGCGTTGATGAGTCTAGTGATGAATGGCGAGAGGTCTCTTGCCGCATCTTTAATGAATTGTGGGGGGCAGAGGTCGCCCTGACAGTTGGATGGTTTTAGGCTGAGAATGATTTTTTCCACTTCTAAAGTGGAGACTCTGGAGAAGCTGAAGCGAGCGGGTTTGGGTGGGGGGTGTGGGGGTGAGGGGCTGGGGGTGGTGTTGGTGGGGTTAGATAGTTTGGCTATGGATTCTTTCTTATTTTTAATTTTGATTTGTAGGCCTGTGATTTTATTATTGAGGGCATTTTGGACACTAGTGCACCATTGTTTATCCTTCACGCAGGTGTCTGGAGTTAGCACTGGTGTTTCCAATTCTTTGATGATCATAAACAGCTCTTTGGAGCTGGAATTGGCTGGTGCAATTCTCTGATTGGGTGCAGGCAATCAGAGAACAGATCACAGCAACAGGGTTAGATATATGGCAAGATCAGGGTCCCTTACACATGGCCCTGAGTGAACTATATATGGCCCCTAAGGCAAAGGATGAACAAAACAAGATGTCCAAAATAGCAGCATTTCTATACTTACATATTGGAGCCATACAGGATAAATTTTCCGAGGCCCAAACTGATCTTGACTCTGCTGAGCAGAGGCTACAGAGGAGACAGGAGTCCGAAAATGAACGAAAATGAAAGTAGGCAGTATATAATCAAAATAAAAGAGGACCTGCGTATCCTGCAGCAGGAAAAGGCAGAACAGGATACCAGAATTCTGGTCTTGCAGAAGGAGTGCCAAGAAAGTTTGGACTCTCTACTGCAGAGCCCGAAAAATCTGGAGCAACAAATAAACTTTAACAGGGCATGCACAGAGCAGGTAGCCACCCTGCAAAGCCAACTAGACAGAGAGAAAAAGGAGAGTAATAAATTAATCCTGAAAGACCTGGACACCCAGGCAGAATTTGATGAAGAGCGCCAGAAAGCTGGTGCGCTTCAAAGACAGAGGGATGACCTGGCAGCACAGAGGCAGGCTTTTATTCAGGAAAGGGACACCTTAGGCCAGGAAGTCTGTCAATTAAAAAAAAAAGTAGAAGAAAATCACCTGGCCCTTCAGGGACTGGGTGACCTCCAAGAAGAGCATGAAAGATTGTTAGAGCCCACCAGGAGGGTAGAAGAGGCTCTGGAAAGGAAGGAACAGCCCAGTATTGACAGGACTCAGGAGGTAACCCTCCTGCAGCAAAGACTGGCCCAGTACTCAAATACAACCCATGAAGCACAGAGAGAAAATGAAGCTCTCTGTGAGAACAATGACAGACTCCACATGCAGGTAGCCATGCAAGAGAGACTGATAGAAACTAGTAAGGCCTTGATTGAGGAACAGAAAGCTCAGGTTCTTGCATGGCAACAGGGAGCAGGGGCTGATAGAGATGAGGTTCGCTGGGAAAGGGAAACACCTGAGCATAACCTCAGGAACCCTAGTACCAGAGGCCTTCATCTCTCCCAATCCCTGGACTCTGCCACCCCTTATGTCCACTGGCGCATATGAGCCCAGAGCCACGGGGATGGCAGATTTCAATCCAATTAGAAATATGGGGCTCTTAGACCAGCACCTCCCAGGAATGGATGGGACGGCATCTGGGCATGGGTACCCAACTACTGTGAAATTTAGTGGGGAACTCCAGGAGAGTAGGCTCACTAAGGGCATCCTGAAAACCTCTGCCCAGCTAGGACAGTGGGGGGGGGGGGTACCCATCAAATCCTGTGAGCAAGGAGGAATCAGAAGACTTCTCTGAGCGCCCCAGGACACAGGAGACTAGGTCCCCATGTTCTGCCAGCCATTCCCAGGCTCGCAGAATCCGGAAAAACCTAGAATACCAGACAGGCACCTCTGGGAGCAATGCCTCTGAGTCAGGAGGAATGGACCAGGGTTACTCAAACAAAGAAGGCCAATAAGGCAAAAAGGGCCTTGCTTAAGGACCCCTTAAAGCAAATTAAGGCAATAAGGAGCGTCATCACGCCTTACCATAAGAACGCTAAGTACTCTGTTTGGGAGCACTTAGAGCTCTTTGAGCAGATGATGGAAACTTTCCATTTGAAGGACAGCAGTAGCTGCAATCAGTATGTGAAATGGACTTTCTCACTAGAATACTCCAGCTTCTTTGCGGGGCTGGAGGAGAAAAATCATTCTAGATGGTCCACCTATAGGGCGGCCATCTTGAAGCATTTTTCTGTACCTAGAAATCCTCAGGAGGCTCACAAGGCAGCCTGCAACTTGCAATGTGGGGAGGATCAGGCTCCACAAGAATGTGTGCAGGAATTAAAGCATGCCTTTGCACAGACCACCAAAAGGGTGCGCACGGACAGCAAAGAATTTGTCAATACTTTTTTCCACGCTCTACCAAAGTACATCATGACCCAGTTAGTGAGAGATTTTCATGAGAAAAGATCATTAGACTGGGTCATTGAACAGGCCACCCGAATTTATGAGGTGCAAAAGCCCATATAAAACAAGAATAATGCTAAAAGCCCCAAAACAACCAACACCCTTGCTGCTGCTAAGGTGGCAGAGGTGAAGGTTGCCCCCATGTTGGATTTGGAGAAGGGGGGCCTAAAGACCCACCTGCACAGCAGAATAATCCCAAGCCCAGAAGGCCCTGGGGCCAGTCACAGACAGGGTGCTAAGGAGGTAGTGCCACAAATGGGATCCCTCACTCCCCTGACTTCATAAGTCCCCGCTACAAGGGGAACAGACCCATCCTGGGTTATGTGTGGACTCCTCCCGCCCAAGGGGGGGATCCAACCAAGCACCAGTTAACCCAGGGAACTTCCCTCCTCACTTACCCCAAGAGGGCAGAAATTCCCCAAATCCTGGACAGAACTTTTCCCCAGGTACCCACAAAACTTTCAACCCCAAAATCATCCATCCTTCTTTCCCCACTTTCCTGAGCCCAGACAGCCCAATCCGGGAGAGGGGAGGCCAAGGGTGGAGGGGTACCCAAATCTTCCCAACCTGGGGTATTTTCAGAGAAGGGATAGCTACCCTTCCCGGGATCAGCCCAGGGGAGACAACAGGACCCCTTATCAGCCTGAGCAGGTGTCACATCTAGAGCGCCAGGTCCAACACATGGCACAGGATCTGGGTCGCATGCTGAGGGCTCAACAGAACCCTCAGATGAGCATGCCGGCTCAGAATGCCCCAAACTCCGGACCTGGTGCTCCAGAGCAATGACGGGGGCAGAACCCCGACAACCCACCGGTTCCCAGGGAGGAGGCACAAGGCGAAGGGGGGTGTAAAGGCTTGGAGCAAGCTTCCTTCCCCACTTGTAGAAAGCCCCTGGAAACCCAGGAACTGGAACCAAAATCTCCTCCCCCTGAAAGTCTGCCACCCAAGGAGCATAGGGGGGTAGGAGAAACAAAGAACCCAAACAGACCCATTTTGTGAAGGAGGTACAAATCGTCCAATTTGATGGAGAGGGATCCTCAGAGGATCCTGGGAAAAGGATCTTTTTCCTTCAGAGATGGGGGAACTCCTCCCAAAGAAAAACGGGTCCCAAAGGATCCAAATCCAGACTGGGTAGATGTGGGGACTGAGCTAGCGCCGCCCATCATCCAACCCCAAAACCAACAACATTAAAATCCCCTGGTTCAAACCCATCCTGGTGACTGCCTCCAAAAAGGGCGGGGGGCGGCCCAGCACCAGAACCAGGGGAACCCAAAACTTCTCCCATATCAAGTTGCCACCTTTTCTTTTCAGATTCCCACAACTCCCCACAGAATTCTGCCCAAATCTCTTCTCTCTCAGTGTCCAACACTAAAAAACTAACCCACCCGTTGTCCAAAAATGTACATTATCTGTGCCCCCTTGCAGAGAAGGAGGGAAGATTCTATGCCCCGGTACAAATACAGGGGCAAGGTACAATTTTGGCACTGGTGGACACTGGATCCCAAGCTACTCTTCTGTCCAAAAAGCCCTTTGATAAACTAAATTTGGGAAGGGGGGAGAATTACCAAATTCCTCTCACCCTTCTTCCTGGACAACTTCAGAACTTTGACGGGAAGGAAATTCCCGTCGAGGGGACTGTGGATTTGGACATTAAAATTGGGTGACACAAGGTGAAGCACCCGGTCATAGTTGTAACTCCAGAGGGCACCCCTTGTTTACTGGGGAATGACCTCCTGCGAAGGTTCTCACCCCTAATAGACTGTGTAAACAAGGTCCTCTGGACCCAGACTAGCCGACCGATAAAATTAAAACAGAGTGTAAACCATGTTAGTTTAAATGGCACCTGCCACATGGTTGAACAAAAATCTGACCAAGTAGAATTTCACTTCCAGAACAACCAATTCCCAGACGTGACAGACATATCAGTAAGACAACCAACTGGTGATGGGGGGTCCTCTCTAGTTCTGAAAATCAACCTTCCTTCCAGTTTAATGTGGCATTCCACACTGGAAGGAAACACTTTGAAATTCTTTACCAATCCACAATCAGACATTCCTACTCCTATAGTCCAGAAAGATGAGAAATCAGCTAAAAGTCTGGCTGATATTCAGCAAATTGGAGAGCAGTTGTTCATCCCTATTCAGTTAAATGAAGGCAAGGACTCTGTTCTCGCCCGAGTGTGTGTGAACAATGGTAAGAGCTTCATCAGCAAAGCCATGTTCCGCCAACTCCCAAAAGATGCAGCCATTCCCACATTCAAACTGATAGACAAATGGGAAATGGATCTGTAAACACCCAATTCCAAACATCGCCTGCCAAGCAGGTGTATGCTCAAAATCTCCATAGGCAACAAGAGCATAGTCCATAATTGTTGGGTTGTGCGAGACGTCACTGCCGCGTTTTACTTAGGCAATGACATTCTCAATCGCTTTGTCATTAGTTTGGACCTAATAAACTTCAAAGCTTGGTCCCGATTAGCGGATAATCCCATGGGCTTTGATGACCCAGAGAAAGCATTTAGGTCAGCTCAACTGCTGCCTTATGCAGTTGAAATTCAGATTGGAGCGGAAGTCACATCCCAGAAAGGACCCGACAATTCTCCCTGGAAGTGAAAGTGAAAAGAGGACAGAAACTGAAAAACCCTGATGCCTATAATCATCTAAATGCTTCTCTCCAACAGCAAGGGTTGGGCGTAAACCCAACACCACTAGTCAACATAGAACATGACACCATTCCAATAGAGGTGGATAACAGCGAATCAAAGAGTATCACTCTAGCCGCAGGCACCATTATTGGAATGGCGGTTGATGACCGACATTTTTCCATAGATTTAGGCAATGAACTGTTAGGACCAATCCCCAAGGACTGTTTTGACAGTGATGACAACACAACACCAGACAGGATCTTTACCCAGCATGGGGGAACTTCCTGGTGTACACTTCCTGCCTTATGTTAAGGAGGATGTGACCTGTGACTTCAGGAGGGATGAGGTGATTTTCCAAGTCCGCGAGGACTGCCTTCCCCACCTAAAGCCCCCAGTCCAAATCAGCACTTTGACCAGGGACTTCTCCACCCAGCTGGAGGAGGCTTCAGGCAGATGGTTGAAGAGAGAGTCAACCTAGCTGATGCCTGTGAGACTCTGGAGCAGAAGCAAAATTTGAAACAAGTTTTCTTGGATTTTCAAGATCTCTTTGCGGTGGACTCATATGACTGTGGTTGCACCGACATCCACACAACAACAATTCCCAGGGACCCTGGCATGACTCCAGTGTTTGTGAAGCAATATCGCTTGCCTCTCGCATCAAAGAAGTCCCTTAATGAAATAATTAAGAACCTTGAGTCCCGGGGATAATCCGTCCAGTCCACAGCACCTTCAATAATCCCGTGCTGGTGATATTGAAGCCAAACGGCCAGTGGAGACTCTGCGCCGACCTTAGGGAGCTCCACACACAGGTCCATACTTCCCGATGGCATCTTCCCTACATTGACCAAGGATTGGCCCAGATCAAGGGGTCACAGGTATTCACTGCAATAGACCTGACCAATGGATACTGGACTGTACTTGTCAGTAGGGAGGACCAATACAAGCTGGCCTTTACCTTTGGGGGACAGCAATACACATGGACCCGGACTCCCTTCGGATACATCAACTCCGGCAATCAGTTCAACATTTTTCTACATAAGGCCATGCCCGACCTGGGTGAATGGGGTAACCTGGCTTATGTAGATGATGTTCTCATCAAAAACTCAATTTTGGAGGAACACATAGCAGAGATCCATTATGTTCTGACCCAGTTGAGGGCAGCCAGAGCAACATTTTCTTTTCAAAAGGCACAGTGGTGTAGAACCCGTGCACATTTCTTGGGGCATGAGATTACTCCTCAGGAAAAGAAAGTTGAAGAACTCCCGAAATTGAAAGACCCCACAACGCTGCGGGAACTAAGGAGCCTCCTTGGACCGACTAATTACAGTAGAAAGTTCATTGAGGACTACGCAGAGATCACAAGACCCCTGATTCATCTTTTGAAGGGGGGGTCAAGTGGGAGTGGGGTCCAGAACAGGGTTCTCTAATACATGCTTGACTGCAGTATTATACCAAAAGCATGACAAGGTCAATAAAGTAATCTCCTATGCGAGTAAAACTTTATCCTCTGTGGAGGAAAAATTCAACAATTGTGAGAAGGCACTCCTGGCAACGGTGTGGGCATTGAAGAATGAACACCCGTTTATCCAGGGGAACACATCATAGTGAAGACTCCACACCAGCCTCTGCATTATGTCCAAAGTGACAGAATCCAGGCCGGAAATGTGAGTAATTCCCGCATTACTTCCTGGATTCTGTCAATGCAAGGCTTTCCTGTGGAGGTCAGATATGTCCAACACAAGAAGTGCCCCATCGTGCACGGTATGGCTGACTTGCATGATTGTGCCAGAGAAAACTGTCTCCAGGACGAAAGTCTAAAAATCAAGGATAACATGGAGGCATACCTCAATTCCCCACACAAAGTCTTTGAAGAAGACAGGTGTGAGGGAATTCCCACTGTCTATGTGGATGGATGCTCTTACCATGTTGACAACAACGGGGAAAAAGAACTTGTGGCCGGCATAGGGAATTCATGGTTGAATGAGACCCCAGAACCCTCCGCTGGGTACAAGATTGGTCCCCGAAGTAGTCAAGTGGCAGAGTTGATGGCTGTGCATCAAGCCATCCTCACTGCTGTCCAACATCAAATCCGTGAACTAGTCATAATCACAGACTCGGATTATGTACGGAACGGGTTTGTCTAGCACCTGGTTAACTGGAAAACAAGAGGCATGTTATGTGCTAATAACAAACCCTTGAAACATGGGAAATTAATTCAAAATATTGATGATCTGGTCACCTCAAATGGGATGACCATTTACTGGAAAAAGATCAAAGGTCATTCTAAAGTAGAGGGACCAGCAAAACTGGAAATGACTTAGCTGATCAGCTGGCCAAAACTGGAGCCATCCAAGGGGATCTACTAGAGATCGAATCCCTTTTGGGGGAAATTCAGGTCACTGCTATCACTAGGTCCCAGACAAATGCTCACAATGAACTCTCAACTGCACAATGGAGTAAGGACGCAAGATGGTGCTCCCCAGCAGAACCCAAGAGCAGACAAGAGCAGACATTGATCAATGCCTCCTCAACTCATGAGTATGTTGAAAATCTAAGAAAACTCCTTCAACATGCTTTTGCCTATGCTCAGCGAAATCTAGAGAGATCTGCAGACAGCATGAAGACCCACTATGACTTAAAGACTACCAGAAAAGAATACAATGTAGGAAACCAGGTCTACTTATACAATTTCCAAAGGAACCAGGCCAAACAGCGCAAATGTTTGCCTACCGGGAGGGGTCCTTTTGAAATTGTAGACAAAATCTCACCAGTCGCCTACAAAATCTGCATCCCCAAAGGCAGTTTGGCAGAGGGGGAAGATAAGTGGGTCCATATTAACCAACTAAAGTGTTGCCATCCGAGGCACACTCTGCAGCAACTGGAGGAGTCTTCTGGAACCCCAGAGGGGGTCACTCCAGCTCCCTAGAATTCCAACTATAAAATATTCCATATATAGTCCATAAATAACAATCGAAAAATGTGTCCTGATTTATTAAAATGTATGTGTCCGCCCCACTACATTAATAGTGGTGGGGAAATGTCTACAAATATGTTTTTGCTTTGTCATCCTAGGATTGCAAACCATGGAAACTAAGACCAAGGAGGACTACCCAGGGACCAGGAGCAAAGATCCAAGGGGCCCAGAGTATCGCTCCACACTCCCATCAGGACTGGGGGACTGGGAGAGGAGAACTGGTTGATCCAGCCCTGATGAAAGAACAGATGATGAACTTTGCCATTTTGGAACCAAAAGAAATGAGACTGACATCCCAATCTTGCGACTTCCCATTGATGGACGTTCAACGCCAAATCGCAAGAGGGGGGCTTGTGGGCTATTTTAACCCACTAGTCTATGCCCTGCAACATCACTGTGCGCTGCTTGCATCAGAAACAACAGAGTGGCCACCAAAAAGATCATTGCACTAAAAAATATCTGAAAGTGCTCAGGGAAACCTGAAAAATAGGCCGCCAATCCATTTTGCCTATGCCAGTGGTAACACAGGAGACCACTGCCAAAACCTATCATTTGGCTCCCCACAGAGGAAAATGAAACTACTTGAAAAAGCAGTGCTGCATTGCAAAGGAAAACCCAGAACTGCTTTAAAATCAGTTTTTCCTTGGCTATGGAAAGTGCAAAATCATGGCTCCCAAACATCACAAAAGATCCAACATCCTTTTTGGGTGTTAAACATCTCTTTATTTAAGGAATTCACCTAAGCACAATGTCAGCAGAAACATATTTTGTCAGAAGAAAATCCACATTCAAAGATGCTTGCTCGGAAAAATATGTTAAAAATGGGTGCAGTACCGCTGCTCGCCTGTGTCAGAAACTGCTATTTACTTAACTTGTCAGTTTAAACTTGTACATTAAAATCAAAGTATGGAGAAGAAGAGACTTCCCATCAAAAGCAATATAGGGTGACAATTCAATCTCTATGTTTAAAAAAGGCTGGAATTAAGATAATTGTGGCTATATTTGTAAAAATGTAAATTGCATTTTAGAAAAAGACTATTTTAAACATTGTTTTTAAAAGTAAGGTAAAGCCAGCCATACTTAGCTTCAAAGATATTCCACAGTTTCTCCCAAACAAAGGAATATTCCCCCCTGCTCTCGGCTGAGGAACTGGCAGGGAGGTGTCAAAGGAAGTGGGAGGGGACTTTGGCCTGTTGCTCTGACAAGAAACAAAAGACTCCCTTGAATGAAAGAAAATGCAAATTTGGGTGTGACAGAAAACAACTGCTGGCAGGAAGAAGCCTGGGACTGCTCTGGGCCAGCCAAACCCTTGGTGGCTGAGACAGACAGTTTTGTTTATTCGGAGAGCACAGAAAATACATTTTTGAAAAGGACTCATAGAAAACTGAACACAATTGGTACAAATCTGTAAATATAGTGTCGTTAAAATTAAAATGCTGGTCACGTTTCAAAACTACTTTGGAATTTGTGCGATGTTCAGAGACTGAACCACGAAAATGTTGACCTTGTAGCAGTTGTGATAATGCTAACAATATGAAACAGGAGTATGCCCAGATGTTATGCGCATGTATCTGGAAAAGTTTGTACAGATCTGGCACTGGGTAACCAACCAAAAGCACGAAAAACTGTCATTTGTGAACCGAAACTCTTAGGAAGATGGGACTTGGACAGATACGTGCCTTATTTAATCTGTAATGTAAATATGTATTGTTAGCAAGTTGGTGATGTTGGAAATATGTTTTATATAAAAAATAGATTTTCTGTGTAGGAACAAAGGGGAGGTTTTTCCCTGGATTGTAAATTGCAGCATCACTATGACACATTATGACACTCTTCTGTTGCTTCTCAAATCAAGGGAGAGGACATTTTCTGACCAATCGGATTCCTAGGGGTTGGGCTTAGTATAATCAGCCTACCCACCCCCTTGGGAAATACATAAATAGGGACTGCTGAGGATCTAGAGACACACACACATTCACCCATCAACTGATTTACTGGTGAAGCACTCTGCAGGAAGAACCCAGATCAAGACTCCAGAACCCACATCAAGACTCCAGAACTCTGAAGCAGAAGGCTGAACCCTTCTCAGCTGGCCTTTAAAATCTTGCAACCTGATTTTAACTCCAAAACTTCCAAGGGGCACAACGAATTCAACAGCCGGGCTTTGCTGTTTTTCTGCTTCTTGTCAAGTACTCTTGCTAGAACCCAGCGATCCAAACCAGTACAGAAGAGCTGTAACACGGAACCAACCCGTCAGATCCAGTCCAGGAGGCCATGCAGAGACAGAGTGCCGTGCTGAAAGCAGAACTAGGTGCCCTGAATCCTGTCCGGTGGCTAGTAGATTCCAGTCCGAAACCATTGACCAGATCTTTGACGGGCCTATTCCAAAACCACAGTTGTGAGTATTTACCATAGAATTGTCCATAGCCAATCTCTTATCTTTAAGTAATCCTATCCAACCCATTCTATCATATCCAGAACTGCATTGTAGAACCTCTTTTGTCTGTCCTGAATCCTTCTCTCATCCATATAATTCTGTGATAATTGTAGTGATAAATCATCTTTGCACTAATCAGGGCCGGTCTTTGCATCAGGCAGCCCAGCCGGCTGCCTGACATCAGTCAGCCTCTAGGGGGCGCTGCACCAGCAGTCCACAGTGCTAGAATACACGTGTAACACGTTTGTTTCCTAATATTATAAAAATGAATGTGCCTGTTCATTTTTATAATGTTAGGAAACTAACGTGTTACACATGTATTCTACCACTGGCACTGATGCAAGATGCAGCCTCGGCCCTCAGACAGGGCAGTGCTAGAATACACGTGTAACACGTTAATTTCCTAACATTATAAAAGTGAATGTGCCTGTTCATTTTTATAATGTTAGGAAACGAACGTGTTAAACGTGTATTCTACCACTGGCACTGCTGCAGGCTGTGGCCCGGCCCTCAGGCCGCGCAGTGCTAGAATACACGTGTAACACGTTCATTTCCTAACATTATAAAAGTGAATGTGCATGTTCATTTTTATAATGTTAGGAAACAAACGTGTTACACGTGTATTCTACCACTGGCACTGCTGCAGGCTGTGGCCTCGGCCTGACAGTTTCTAGTCCATTTGGTGCCCAGGGCGAAACACTAGGAATGCGCCCCCCCCGCACCCCATCCCATGCGCCACTCCCACCGCACCCCGCGCTCCACTCCCGCTGCACCCCGCGCACCACTCCCACTGCACACCGCACACCACTCCCACTGCACCCTGCATGCCATTCCCAAACTGCACCGTTAAGGAACTCCTACCCAAAGTCAAACAGTCTGTCACACAAGGAATGAATTGCCATTTGCAACGGTGGGCCACTTTTTCACTGGTGCCCAAGACATTTTTATGCCTTAGTCCCACTTAGGCTGCAAATAATGAGGACTGGGCACACCAACCAAGAGACCATGAATATGGCACAGGATGCAGTATATACAACCAACAAAGAACACAAGATGATGAAGGGGGTTTGGAGGCAACCTAAGCCAAAAGGGCAATGGCAGGGAGACACCTGAACCCAATAAACAATCACTTTAACATTCTTTGAATGGGAATCAAGGGTTATGCTTTGTTACAGTAAAGTCTTGACTGTTGTAAGGATACATGGACCAGGATTATTTATTTATTTATGCAATGTTTGTCGGGTACCTGCATATTTATTTATTTATGCAATGTGTGTCGGATACAGGTATCCGACAAACATTGCATAAATAAATAAATTATCCGTCTCCATGTACCCGACAAACATTGCATGAATAGATAAATAAACCGGTTCATAGCTTAAAGAATATTTACTCAGCAACACTGGTCAAAACTATTATCCGCATAGTGAAGTAACTCATCACCAGTGCCATGGAAGTGGTTTAAAGTGTAATTGATATATAGTTTGGAAAAGAAGCAGCATGAAAGAAATAGCGCTGCTTTAAACAATTTCTTGGGCCATTTTCTGAGCTTGCAGGGATGCACCATGGGCCCAAACGGGTTGGGGCCCACGGTGCGTCCCTGCAAGGCACGCCCACTCCCCACAGCCCACTGCACCTCCCCTCCCATCTCAATGCCAGCACAAAACCATTTAGTGACTAATGGGCCACCATTAGCAGTTTCCTTCCGGCATTGTGATGGAAGGGGCTGGTTTTAGCTGCAGGGGGACCTAAAGAGTTTTTATTGGTGTGCTTATGCCCCCACCCCAAGTGGCGCAAAAGTGTTCAGAGGGAACCTCTGACTTCTGTAATGTCACGTAGTACTTTTGTACTTTGTGACATTACAGTCGGAAGGGGCAGTGCCAGCACCTGACCTGCAGAACTTTCCCCACGTCAATGAGCCGCCCCACAAACTAGGGAATTCCATCCCCTCCAAAGGCTCCAGGGACCGGGGCAATTGCGTCCCCCAGGGCTATTGCGCCCGGGAAGTTGCCCGCCTCGTCCGGGCCAAGAAACAGGCCTGGCCTCGGCCCTCAGGCAGGGCAATTGGCAAATAAATTAGCAACATTTGTTGCTTTATTACCTTCCCCCGGCCCCGGGTGGCGCCGGCGCTGCTGGCACCAACCAGGCCCATGGGCGCACGTGCCGTGTGCCCTCCTCTAGGCTATGGGCGCGCACTGACACTGAAGTGTGGATCGATTGGGGCTGACTGGTGTTGTCGGCCCCGGCCATTACAGAAAAGAGGAGCGAGTGGGTCACTAAATCCTGAAGTTGTTCCCATCACAAGCACACACTAGCAAGCAGCAGCAGAATCAGCAAATACAAACAGTTTCTGCAACCTGCCCTCACTGATTGGCCTTGTTCCAGGAAACCCGGCAGTAACTACAGCCTGCCGAGGCAAGCACACTTCTTTCCTCCTGCTCCCGTCCTCGCAGGCGAGGCCTATTGCTGCATAGGCGTTTTATTTATTTTAAAATGGTATTGCGGAGATGACTGGGCCATCCAAGAACTGCCTCTGGAGGCCACAAAGCTAGACACTTTTGTCAAGGCTCAAGTAGTTATGAAAAAGGAAGCGAGCACTGGTGGTGGACTCTCCTCAGGAGATCAAAAGGCCGGTTCTGGGCAGAGTGTCACCGTCAGCAGATCTTAGACAGTTGCATGTTCCAGCAGGGTTGGATTGGTCGGTCCGTTGGCCGGGCCAAAATCACTTAGAGGGCGAGGCCCTGGGGGCCGCTACCACGCTTGGGCCGGTTTGGGGGTTACTACGCCCCCCCTAGTTCCCGCTCCCGAGCATATTGTTCGTCGTTCTCTCTTTCCTGGGCATGCAGTGCAGACTTTATTTTAGTGCAAGAGTTTCATACATTTCACTGTTGGCTCAGACTTGTCTTATACTCTTCTTTGTCGTTGTGCTTCTTTTGTTTGTAATAGCAATCACGCTAGTCTAACGAGATAAACAAACACCTACACGAACACGCCTTGTGAATGATGGTGTGAAGGATGGATGCTGGCGCTGGACCAAAAGCTGAGCGAAGTCTGCACAGCAGCTGGCTTGGGAAAGCGACTCAGCAACTACAGTAGAAACCGTCTCCGTGGACGGTTGGCCCGTCTTCCATATAATGCAAATACCCAGACTTGTAGGATGCATGCTTCACTTTCTTTGTTCCATTGGGGGCGACATGCTGTAACATCAATTCATGGCCTTTAACATACCCTGCACGGTGCAGCTTCCGATCGCCTTTAATACAAACGCTGGGATATGGCCATGACTAGCTAACGCCACATTAATCAAAGCCAGGTCTCTAAAGAATGGTTCAAGTGTTGGGGAATCACCTGCTCACACTTTCTGTCGTGTGACCAACCCTTGCGCAAAAGATGTTTCAGAGCGTGGGACTCTTGATGCCACCCATTTCTGCATTTGATACACCAGCAGCTAAACACACCCTGGGGAGGCAGCTCCTTCCGCATAGTCCATTTCTCTCCCAAGCTGGGTGAGGGTAGAGGGCAAAGCGCACTACGCTTGGGGTACACTGGAGATGCTTCCCCTGATACCCGCAGTACTCCGAGTCCCTTGGAATGAAATTCGTCTATACACTGCACAATGTGCAAGGGCCACTGGTATTCAAGCAGCACGCGACTAGTAATTTGCAAAAAGTAAACTTAACGAGTCCCAAGAAAAGGTCATCTTCCACCCTTTAAGAATTTGATTGTTTTTGTTTTTGTGTTGGGGTGGTAGACATCGTTTTTCTTTGCGATCTTACAGTTTCATGGTGCTGTCGGGAGCTAAAATGAGTGATCACGAAGGAAACATTTAAGAATTTGGAGAGTTCACAAGCATGAGCGAAACAAACCCCAATACTCGAACTGCCATTTCTCTTCCGCGGTAATGCACTGCAGTGTGTTTCAATGTAAAGTCCACATTGTAATGTCATCATTTTAGAACGCCACCTCTCCAACATTAACATTGGGAGCTATGTTGAATTGTACATGCATGTTAATTCTCTGCATATGTTTAAAGTAGACTTTACCACTCACATGGAGTAGTGATATTGTTTACGTGTGTCCCTCCTAAATATATTTAACTTCGCGTGAAATATTTGATGCAATACATATTGCATAGATGCATGTATTTTAATGCTGAGATAGACGGGCTTGTACAGCTATCGGTGGGTATGTTGCTGGTGCTTGTTCTTGGAGGTTTGAGTAACACTGTTCAAGACCAGTTCATCACCTTTTAAGGGTGGCTAAATGTTTGCGGTCATACGAATGACATTAGTGTAGATCTGAAATTGTCCATTCTCTGACCTGAGTCACAGCAGCAAACTGGTCATTGTTACTAAAAATGAAGAGCAAAAGCAGACTAACATACCCAGGCCTGTTCGGGTTTGACCCTCTTATTGCTGTTTTCTGAGGTTCATGAAATTCAGCAGATGCCAGCATTGACAATTTTGTTAACTCATAGCCCCCGCTCCCGCTGCTCAGCCCATGACACATGCATGAGATCACAGGTCGGGGGGGTGGGCGCCAACGATGCTTCCCGCCTGGGGTGCAATCTGTTGTAAAACCGGCCCTGGCGCTAATATATTTGCTGAAGAAGGCAAGTGTCACAGCGGGCAAAGATCAGACAGAGGTGCCTCTGGACTGGTGGCTGTACCGTTGGTATCTCGAATCTTCATAGCCCCTTAGTGTAAAGCCAATCCTTGTTTATCATCTTCAAAGCGCATCTTTCATTTGAAATCTTGACTCTTTTTGAGAAAAATCGACCTTTACTAAAACCTTCATAACTTCTGAACCGTACATGCTAGGAACGAAATGTAAGTGTCAAAAGGAAGCTAACATCCTCAGCTTTCAAGAGAATTCAGAACCGCATTCCATAGTTTTGCCGCAATCGCGCTTAACGCACGCGGAAACGTTTTCCACGATTCTGCATTTGGCTCAATTTCAACACATTTAAAATAGTTATTTCTTGCATTCAACTTCTGAATTCAGTTTCCAACCTACTAGTTATCCAACCATCATTGCTAGTGTTTACCTGAAGCTATCCAAAACGGCTCCCACTAGTTTTAAATCCCATTTAGAGAATTAAATCCGTTTTTAGCATTTTTCCCATTCCTTCAAAATCACTTTCAAAAGCATTTGACCTGTTTTAAAATCATTCCTGTTTTTCTCTGAGCTTGCTGGGGGAAGTGGGATTGAAACTGCAATTGTAGAGCGTTTTTTCCTGAAACCTATTTTATCTCCTTCCATCTTTATATTGCATATTAGGGGGGATTGAGTAGTATCAGGGGGAAAGAGTGCAGCTGCGAAGCCAGGATTGTCTAGCAAATGAGGCCTGAAGCTAATGTAGTTGGGCCCACTGCACTGAGAAAAATATCTGTAAATGCCCACACAGCACTGCTGAGTGGGCATTTACAGATTATGGGTGGGCCTTGCCCCTCAGGCCCTACCCTATCTACACCTCTGAAAGAGTGATTACATTGCATTTGATTGAATTCATATTAAGTTTTATTTCTGTGCTGCATTAATCTCATATCATTGCAATTCATTGAACCCGCACAAAGTTTTATTCTAAGCTACAGTATTCTTCTCATCTATGCTCCTAGTGATTAAAGAGATTGTTGACTGTAATATCACCCAACGCTGATCAATGTATAAATATTAATAGTGTGATATCCCGATATTGTTCATAATTCTTAAAAGTGTGACATATATATTGTTCAAATCCATATAATAAATCTTTTAACTTTGCAAAACAACCTACTTCTTGGTTCAGTGAGACCGGGGGGGATTCAAAGAGAGGGGCGTGATATAAGGGTGCATCATTCAGAAATAAAAGAACTTTAGACATAAAAATATATAATTAAGGGTTCCAGCTGGGCATATCACGCTAGGCATTGACTTAGTTGGAGTGCTGGGTTGAAACCACTTACAACTTATTGAAACTGTGTGTGCCCCGACCAGCTTCCAGCGTTCTGGCGGGCAAGTCCACGAGGGCTGGCCTCCTTCCAAATGGTGCGCTGCACCTGCAGAGGAGAGCTGGTACCGGGGATGAGGAACTGAGTACAGTCACGAGGAGCCGGAGGAGAGCTCCTCACGAGACCCGACTTCCCCATCCTGGCAGCGGGGGACCTGCTTCATGGGTGACGCGGACGACCCCCGGGCCACTTGATAAGGCTCCCGTACAACAGATGGGGACATAGGCGGGACAGGTGCTGTGGGACTCCGCATAACCGAAGAGAGGGTCTCAGAGCCCGTGCACTGCGTCCAACGAACGCCCGCTCACCCTTCCGACACCACAGAAGCAGAGTTTCCCTTCCTCGGCAGCCAGGCACTGCTTACAGCAAGGAGCGGAGAACTCCCAGTGCACCCCGATGCCTCCTATGGCCACCGGGGAAGACTGTGCACCTGTGCCCTCTGGCCTCATAGCCACAGCCCGTAAAGCCCCGCGGTAGCACCACCTACCACCCTAACAGCAGATGCGAGCCCGAGACGGGTGTCATGTCGGGCCTCCCATCCCGAACCAGCAGGACAATCACACGGCCCCGAGAGAGGGGAGGGACCTGGTGGGCGCAGCGGTACCACCGTGGGCCTGCCGGCCCCCTCACAGCATACCACATCCAGGAACTCGTCAGAGCTGTATCACTTTGGGCCCCCCGGCGGCGGGCGGCGCCACAGGGCTCTGGGAACCAGGAGACTCGGCGCTGCATATCTGTCGGATCGGCAGGAGCACCACCACAACCTCAAAATCGGCACAGTAGCCCAGAGGCTTCGGAGGGGGCACTCTTTCCAAGTAAGTGTGGGCCTTCCTCCCGCGTCTCACCCTGCCCCTCATCCCAGGCTCGCCGTTTAGACCAGGAAAAGTTAGCTGGAGCAGACCTCTCACCCCCCGGGAGCAGCCCAACAGCAATCATTGTGTTGGAGCAGACATAACGACCCACCTCTCCAGGAATCGGGGGAAATTCACAAACAAGACCTGAATCGATCAGCGGAGGCCGCACCTTGGAGGGGGACCGCAAAGTGGGGGGAGGCTATGCTGCACCAGCACACCCTGGAGGTCAGGGATCAGTTACAGTAGTGGGCTGTCCGGGCCGTCCACAGACTCTGGGTCAGCACGTAGGCCCAAGGAAGGGGGGCTGTAAAACCCAAGTGCAATTGTAGAACAGCCTAACCACGAGATCAGCTCAGCAGTCTCCCCCCCAGTAACCAGAAAGAAGGGTCACGCACAAAAATATGGGGCAAGGAGACAAACCCGATGACAGATTGTTCGAGGACTCATGGTTGGAGGCAGAACAAGAGGACCACGATAGACCGGAAATGCAATCGGCTCTCAAACAACTCCGTGGGGAGATAGTGGACAGAATCACCACAGCAGGACTTAAACAGATGGACACCATGAGAGAAGGTCTGGCAGAGGGCCTACGAGAGATAAAGAGGGACATTAACAAGGTTGAGGAGAGAGTGGATACGAATGAGAGATCAATACAAGAGCTTACAGAGGATGCCAAGAAAGCAGATGCCTTGCTGGAAACCCTGGCGGAGGCCACCTACAACCTCGAGCTCCAGACGGAGAACCTGGAGAACAGGTCTAGGAGATCGAACATCCGAGTAGAATCTCTACCAGAGATGACACAGGACCAGGATCTTGTGTAAGTCCTTAAGTCGATCTTTGGAGACCGCCTAGCCCTGGAAATAGCCCCAGAGATTCAATTTGACTGAGTCCACAGAGTGGGGCCGCAATGACAGGAACCAGGAGCCAGACTAAGGGACGTACTGGCGGAATTTCACAACTACACCCTCAAAGAATGAGTAATGGCCAAGGCCAGAAAAGCAGATCAGATCACCTTTAACAGGGCAGACATTTTCCTCTATCAAGATCTGGCCCAGGCTACGCTCATCAAAAGGAGGAAGATGGCCCCTGTCTTGATATTCGTGAGATCTAGAGAAATCCGCTACAGATGCGCTCACCCCTTCGGTCTGACCATTGAGCGGCAAGGGAAACAACAAAAATCATGACCTGTGAGCAGGGTCTCTCTCTGCTAGGCATCGACAACGATCACCAGCTCCAAGCGATTCCCCACAGCCACGCACACAATCCCCTGTAGACCATGGAAGTGGTCCACGGTTAAAACCAAATGTTCCAAGAAGGGGGAATCACAACCAAACTGAAGCTCTCCTCCGCTGGGGCATGACCGGGATTTGATGGAAACAACCCCTGATGCTTGGAGCTGAAACCGTACTGCACAAGAATAGAACCGCCTGGACTTTCCACCTGGGTTGGCCGTAACTTAAGTTACGTGATGTGATGTTCAGTTAAAGATAAATTCACCAAGGCCAAGTTAGTTTCTATCGTTTCTGAGCCAGTCTCTGGCTAAGGGAGGCCCTTCGGAGAGGGGGGAAGACGGAATCTGGGAATGAGATTGGGAGATCTCGCGTGGGGCCATGCTGGCAGTATGTTAGGGTTCAACTCTAGTAACCATGGGTCGAGGGGAGCAGAGCAACATTTGAACCCATCCCAGTGTGTGGGAGGGGAGCAAGGGGAGGGGGGCAGGTTGGGAGATGATCCGGGGGCACCCAACAATACTGTGGAGAAAGCACACCAGGAAGCGGGGAAGACGCAAAGGGGTGTCAACAATCTCTCACAGGGAGGCAATCGCAGGATGAGGGCCCCAAGGAAGAACAATGGCTAACAAAGACAAGCTGAAGATCTTAAGCTTAAAAGTTAACAGCTTAAATTCACCAGTCAAAAGGAAGCAAGATAGAGAGGTTTGTGAGAATGGAACAACTTGACCTAGTAACAAAGCAGGAAACACATATCCAGACCAGGGACAGACAGAGAATAAAGTTTGGGTGGTACAAAAGAATTCTGCAAGCCACACAACCCATTAAGAAAGGGGAGGTCGGTATTGCACTAAAGGACGGATTGGACCTGAAGGTGACAAGGTCGAATTCGGACAGACAGGGGAAGTACTTAGTGGTGGCGCTGGAAGGGAGGGGATAGAGGTACACTGTGGCAAAATTATACGCGCCCAACACAGGTAAGCCCTGATCACCCTCGAACACTTTGCAAAAACTCCCATCATACTAACTGGGGACTTTAACATGACCTGGGACCCCACCAAAGACAGAAGTAGCACATCCCCAGGTACACAGGGGCACCCCTCAGAATGCCTCAAGGGAAAGGTGTGTGATCTGGCGCTAGTAGACATGTGGAGGGAACTTGAAGGTGACAAGGAAGGCTATACCTTTTACTCGCGTGCACACCGATCACATTAGAGAATCGATTCGAGCTGGGTCTTCAGGTCGCTGCTGGGAGGAGTCAGGAGCATTGGGCTGGGTGCCATTGCACTCTCTGATCATGCTTTAATGATCCTTATACTAAAAAGGACTCGATCCTCATCCGGCCTGTGAAGGTGGCCATACCCACTGCCGCTCTTTAAAGATGAAACGATAGTCCGGGAAGTGGCTGAGGAAATTGAGGCTTTCTTTGACACAAACAGGGTCAGGGACATGGCTCCGCAGGTCAGATGGGGCGCGTTCAAGGCAATGATCAGAGGCAAAATTATAGCGATTAAAGCCAGAAGGGACAGGGAATGGAGGCTGGAGGAGATTAGGCTAGAAGACAAACTAAAAGATATACTGGCCAGGATGGGATTAGTGCAGACTCCACGGATTAAAAGGGAATACAGGTCCACACAAGGGCTTCTAGACCTAATACAGAGGAGGGCAGCAGAACGCAACATACTATGCCTTAAACAAAAGTATTACATCGGAGCGAACAAGTACGACCATCTCTTGGCCAGACAGCTGAGTAGGGAGGAGACGGATGAAAACAATCCTGAAAATAAAAGTAACAGTGGGAGAACTAGCACCTGCAATAAAGAGAGAGAGAGGGAGTTTGTTCAGTTCTATACTGACCCGTACACCTCAGAAAACCCATTTCCGATGACCCAGCTATAATACCTAAATAGGACAGACCTACCGACCCTAACGGCAGAGGAGAAGGAATTCCTGGAAGGGTATGTAACTAGAGATGAAGTCTGGGCAGCAATACAGTCCCTACCTATCCATAAAGCCCCTGGCCCAGATGGCTTAGTTGCAGAGTTCTATAAAACGCATAAAAAACAACTTATTCCCTTTCTCGCAGACCTATGCAACCTGATTATGATATGATATGATATGATATGGCATTTGTAACGCGCCTATACACAAGTGTTTCAAGGCGCGATTGGTAAGGACAGGGCCATCTCCAGTGCCATGGAGGAGGCGAAAGTGATCCTTATTCTGAAAAAAGGCAAGGACCCCACTGAGTGCAGCTCCTACCATCCCATTGCATTAATAAATGTGGAGGCAAAGATCCACATGAAAATCCTGGTGACTAGCATAGATCACATCCTTCCCAAGTTAATTAGGGCTGACGAATCAGGCTTCATCAGGAAAAGCCAGAATGGGGACAATGTCAGGAGAATTGGCCACCTGATCGAAAAGTCCCTAAAGAGAGGAATCCTGACCCTCCCTCTGAGCGATCGATGCTGAAAAAACCTTCGAACGGGTAGTGTGGGGATTCCTATTTGCGACTGATGATGAAGATGGGCTTTTGACCCAAATTCCTAAACAGAGTAGGAGCCAACTAAAGGCACCCGATGCTTCGCCTCTCCATCAATGGGCTAGTGTCGTAATCTGTAGCAGTAACCCGAGTTACGAAGCAGGGGTGCCTACTGTCCCCAATGTTGTTTGCCCTACATCTTGAACCCTTCCGGGCAGTGGTGCGCACAAATGAGGGGATAAAGGTAGTGCCTTTTGGCAGGGACATGCACAAAATTGTGGCATTTGCCGATGATATGCTTTTCACAGTGTCCCATCCAGAGACTTCCAACAGAGCCATAGAGAGTGAACGTAATATGTTTAGGGAGGTCACTGGGTTAAAAATAAATTCAGACAATTCTGAAGTTCTCAACCTCACCCTCAAGAAAGCACTCGAGCAGGAGCTCAATGTCTCCTCCCCTATAGATGGGTGGAGCACACCATAACGTACCTGGGGATAAAACTGACTAAATCACTGGGGAGGCTATATCAAGCAAAGTACCCACCCCTCTTGGAGAAGCTTAAATCTCAAAGGCTAGACTGGGGGCGATTAACGATTACATGGTTGGGACGCAAAAATGCATTAAAAATGGTGGTACTTCCTCAACTACCATACCACTTCACAGCGCTCCCAATCCACATTCTGGGGGCTTAATTCCGAGCCCTACAAAGAGTAACCACTAAATTTGTGTGGACTAATAAATATCAGAGGATGACCACAAAACTAATGCACACACCGCCCACCCGGGAGGGAGCGGGGGAACCGGACTTCAGGGCCTACTACATCGCAGACCACATGAGGGTGGTCAGGGACTGGAAAAAGGACGACAGGGAAAAGATCTGGAGACCCATGGACAGAGCAGTCACCGGGGGGGTCTGGAGGGAATATTATGATAGACCCCCACAGATGTATAGCAGCCCCATCACTTCAGCAGTGGGAGACGCATGGGATGAAGCGGTCAGGAGGGCCTACCTTCCCTTTGCCGTACACTCCACTCTTTGATAACCCTTAATTCACTCTGGGCCACAAAACACACACATTTGAGGCCTGGCAACAGGGGCACTGCCTCAAGATTAGAGATATGTTCGAGGGGGACCACATTAAACAATTCGACCAATGCAAATCTGACTTTACTCTGGGGGAAAAGGAAAGGTACTCCTACGTCCAGTTGAGGCACTGGCTACTCCATCCATCCATAAAACAGGCAGGGGTTCACCAACTAACCCCATTCAAAAAGTACCTTAATAGTGACCCAGGGGACAGCTGAGTGGTAGCAAAGATATACAAACACATAAAGCTGGATGAAGACCCTCCCCTGAGGTTATACATAAAAAGAGGGGACAACTCAACAGGGTGCACAATAGATGGAACTGAGTGGGCGAAGCTCTGAGAATACATCCCTAAACTGACAAGATCCCTCCAGATTCGTGAAATTTGGTTAAAACTAATGTTCCAGTGGATCCTGACACCAACTAGACTTCACAATATGTATGGGGCACCTCCCCAAGACGCTGGACGGAATGCAGTAGGGAGGGAACATGGAGCCACATCTGGTAGGAATGCCCCAAGATAGATCAGTTTTGGGCGGGGGTACAGGAAGCAATTGAGCAGGTCCTAAAGGTAAAAACTATGGGGAACAGGGCCCTTGCAATGATTGGCCTTGATTTAGAGCAACTTAAGTCAAAGCCAGCCTTAAAGCTCTATGCGATAATGATGATGGTGGCGGCTTTAGTACTGGCACGCAAATGGAAGTCCAGGGACCCTCCACTGGACCATGAATGGATCGCAAAGACTTGGAACATTGTGGCCATGGAGTGGCTCACCTACTCCATCCAGTGGGACCACAAAAGGTTTAGCTTGGACTGGTCAAGTCTACTAAAATACCTAAGGGAAGGTGCACAATCAGCATGGGAGCAGGAGCATCCTGGGAATAATTGACCGCCCAGGTGAAGCCAGATTTAGAAGGACTCATCCTGTCAACTTTAAAGAAGGACCGTCGCCGAAGAGATATTCGCTACCCGCAATCCCGCTGTCAAATCGAGTCGCTCTCCTAAAGGACCTCTGCCTGGATCAGGAGGGGCTGGAAGGGGGGAAGAGTATCAGAGGGAATGTTATTGTTGGAAAATGCCAATAAAAGATTTTGGAAAAGAAAAAATAATACACACAAACTACACACATTACATTTTAGACACTGCCCCATTCCTTTCAGTGATCACTAAAACACTACAAGGACCTTTGAATATGGGTAATTCAACCCAAAATGTGTTCATGTTATCGATTAGCTCTGCCTTGTTCATAGGTTTTTAACCCCTCTCCAAATATCACTTGACGTGCACCCACACTATGTTGGTTTATGCCCAAAGGCTGAGTTCATACCCAAAAATAGTTTATAAAAACCGCAGCTGAGGAATATTTTGTATTATTGTCCTGTATAATTCTTTGTTTTTTGGGTGTCATGGGTTTAACGCGTTTTCACAGGAGGGGCCAGCAACCCACAATTTGCTTCTCAAAGAAGGCTGTGTCCATTATGCACTCAAAGAGAACAATCAGCCTGTGATGTCTCTCCTGCCGGTGCGGCAGGGATAGAGATCGAAGTGGGTCGCATCTACGGGCCTTCTGGTGCACAGCATGAGTGACACAGAACACTCATCACACCAGTTTCAGATCGCGCCCCGAACTGCCTGCTTTCCGGCCAGGTGGGACCTTTATTGTGCCTCACGCCAACGTGCATGTGGGACGTGAGGCAGATACAACATTCCTCCTTTTTTCCAACTTTTCCCCAACAAACAAACTGAACAGAAATATGTAAAAGTAATCGAAATACATCTGAGACTCCCCTGTGCCAATCTAGGTGCATGCTCTTTGCTTTTTCTCTCACCACTCATAGTCTCTTAGTCTCTCTGGGGCCTTTGGGTCTGCCCTTAGGCTGTACCTACAGGGCCGCTGACGGGTCAATGTCTGTGGGTTATCTACCCCCTCCAGCTCACCACCTTCTTCTGGATATGCCTCCTCATCTTCTTGCGGCTCCTCTGTCACACCACTCTGTGTCACATCATATTTGCATCTGTGGCCCAAAGTATGCTGTGAGTGCTCATCATTTTCATGCGATTGTCTCTCCCTGTCTGTCCACATCTGCTGGGGAACCCTCTTCATCCAGGATACGTTACTGGCAATTGTCTGCTGTCCTTGCGCCACCATCACTATCGTTCCTTCAGTTCGGATCACTGACCAGGGTACATAGTCATAGGGTGTTTCCAGCTTGGACTTAGTGGGGTTTAACAATACCAATACGTGATCTCCAACCACGTGTTGCATCTTCTTGCGTGTCTCCTGTCGCTCATATGACTGTTTGCTGTGACTCTTTTTCTTTGGATATGGTCGCTGTCGAGAACCTCCACCCCTCTGCTAGGGTGAAGTGGTATGGTTGAGTTTACCATGGTCCCATACATGAGGTCTGCTGGGGTCACGTTCGTGGATCTATGGGGCGTCACTCTTTAGTTTTGTAAGAATCAGTACAGATCCACTTTCCTGGAGCTGTTTTGGGATCTGGGTATGCGCAACACTTTACTGATGGTCCTCATGAATCATGCCACATCCCCATGTGCCTGCGTCCACCTTGGCGTGATGTGGTGATGTCTGATATGTAGATTGTTCATGTACTTTTTCAGTTCCATCCCCTGGAATGGTGGTGCATTGTCGCTCCTGATGCATCTTGGCAGTGCCGCTGAGTAGGCATTTGATGCCAGAGTTGACAATGTTGATCTTTGATTTGATTGTGATCTCACCTCTGCTCAGTTCGGTTCTGAACTGTCCCTCTACCGGGAGTGGCATCTTGCTGCCATAGGCAAATAGGAGTGTTTCTGATGTCTTGAGTTCTGGTTGGGGACAAAGTGTCTGGAACATGGTGGTTGACCCTGTATGTTTACGAGACATTAGGGTCTTCTACTTTTCTTCTTCAGCTCAGCATTTTCATGATCTAGTGCTGAGACCAGGTGGATTTTGCTCCTCCTCCTGTTTTCCCAGTCCCCACAGCCGTTGCTGCCTCTCCATTGTCGTCCCCGGATTCGTCTGTTGACAAGTTTTCTTCTGTTGCTACTCAACGTGTATCCGCTTGTTTCTTCTTCTTTGAGAAAGGTTTAGCCTGTTGCAGTTGTGGTTGTGTGCATTGAGGCTCCCCTGAGGATCTGCAGATGCGTGTGCAATGGCCCTTCCGGCCACCTGCTCCACACGTGGTTCTTTGTGCTGGGCATGTTCTTATTCCATGACGTGCTCCTTCGCACCATCCACACTCTTTCGACCCCTGGGATTCTTTGTTGCCACGTGGTGAGTTGTGTGTTTCACTGTAGTCATCCCTCGGTACTTAACGGTTGGAGATTTGTGCTATTGCTGCTGTTGTCGCCGCCAGTTGAAGTTTCTGTAGTGTGGTTCCCATTTGTGCTGCTCTCGCGTGCAACAGCTCCCTCTGGCGTCCATTTTTGAGGATCCTGGGTAGGGTGATGCCATTTTCAGAGAACACCATTCTGCACAGTTTCTCCGAGCACATTCTATTGAAGATTTGGTGCCTTATTTCTTTGTTCACGTTGTCAAATTTGCATGATAGTGCTAGTTGTCTTAGCCTTATGTGGTAGGCATCAAATGTCTCGTCCTCCATTTGCAGTATGGTGCAGAAATTGAACGTTTCATAGTCTGGATTCAATTGCAGCATGAAATGTGATATGAGGGCGTCCTTGGCTAGTTGGTATATGTCTGCACCCTCATCGATAACTAAGGAGTTGAAAAATGCAGCACGCCATCGCCCATGTTAAGCAGGAGGTTTGATCTCATTTTTCTGGGTGTTGTTATGTCCTTGCAGTCCATGGCCATTTCAAACTTTTGGATCCACTGCATCCAGCATCCAGCAGAGCCCCACTGATGATGGATCCGTGTAGGGGTCGAAAGGCTCCAGTGCAGCCGTGGTACCCTCATGATGTCGAGGGGACAGTGCTGGCGGTGTTAGTGATGCAGCTATCCTTGCTGACATGCTGGGCCTTGGCGTAGAGAGACCCAGTGCTGATTGGCAATGGGCTCCTCCTCACATGTATTTCCAGAGTCCAGGTGCTTGTCTCTGGTTCTGCAGTACTTAATCCTCTCCAGAGCCTTTATGTTGTGTGGTTTGTGGCAGTCAATGCTTGTTCCTTCACCACGTGCGGGGCGGGTGTCCACACTGTGTTTCCAGAAATTAGATCATCGGGATTGTGTTGTGCTGAAAATCGTATGTTAGTTACTGCATGTGTGTGTTGTTTCGTGTACTCGTCGCCAGTGTAATGTCTCTCCTGCCGGTGCTGCCAGTGGTTAGAGGGATTCGAAGTGGGCCACATTGATGGGCCTTCTGGTGCGCTGTCGTGGAGGCACAGAAACAAGCGTCACACCAGTTTCAGATTGTGCCCTGAACTGCCTGCCATCCATCAGGACAGGCCCTTTATATCGCCTAACGTCACTGCGCATGCAGGACGTGAGACGGATATAACACAGCCCTGGGATATTCTCATAGATTCCATTGAAGACATCGACTTTCACTGGACGGTTTGGGAATTATTTACTTTAGAGGTACACTAGCTTCTTAACCACCATGATATTACAATCTACAAGTACAATAGATATATCTTCTCACAAGAACATGTCCTCAAAGAACATGCCTGTTTTGAGCCACTGCTTTTCTTTCAACAACTGTCCTTGTTAATGTGTTGAAACATGGGTGACGTCTTAGAACGTAACAGAAAAGCACCAGATCTGCACGCACGCAAAATGCATAGAAAACCTGCTCAGAATGTAGAACTGCTTTATTACACATTATGTTACAGACCCATTTCATATCATTGCCCTTACTTCACTAAGTCTCTACTACTTTCACAAAAACCTACCCTCCATATACTGTATGTAAAGAGCACATATCAGAAAGAAATCGAAGTCTCATCACAATACATCATTTGCAGCAAGAACTCACTGACCATGAAAGATGACGAGTTCTAAATTGTAATCCTGTGACAAGAGAACAGTAGAGCTCTGAGCTGGGTTCCAGTGTCCATGCCCTCTTCCTTGATCAGGGAGACAATGATTTCACCCAGGTGCCTAAAAGAAGACCAAATAAGTAATGAATATGAACTCTCATCTATAGGAATGTTATTGTTGAGTTTTAAGATGGAGGCAGTCAGAATCTAGGAAACTAGCAGTATATAGGCTGATAAAATTATTGCCTACGCACCCAAGTAAGGATGTTTG
Organism: Ambystoma mexicanum; assembly: GCF_040938575.1. Lineage (NCBI taxonomy): Eukaryota > Metazoa > Chordata > Amphibia > Caudata > Ambystomatidae > Ambystoma > Ambystoma mexicanum. The sequence goes on along the minus strand of NC_090939.1, from coordinate 803,723,351 downwards.
GAATGTGTGGTCCTCCCTCCTCCTATCGTACACAGTGCAACACTCCACATATACCCCACCTGCTATATTATAGAGCACTACAGCACATGCCTCCTTATCTTCTACTATGGGATCACTTTCCCGCTGGAGCTGTAATAGATGAATGCCCACAGAAAGGAAATACTGAGGGTGGTGAGCCATTGATGGAATACCCAAAGCCTAAAAACTCTCTCAGCTTAATGATCATCTCTGGCATAATGATTTCAGGCATTGTTCAGTACAATACAAGTTAAGAGTACAACAGTCACAGCAGGTAAAAAATGTGAAGTAGCTCATTAATTATAATTCACAACAAATAACGGTATGTGTGCATTATAATTAGGACCTCTTAAATGGGGCAGAACAGGTGAAGGAGGTGTACAGAACACTGTGTCCCTGAGCGAATTCATCTGCGTCTCTCTAAAGTTGGCAGTCACATAAATCCTGTGGAGCAACCCCTTTGGGTGCTGTGGGATCTCTTACCCTGTGTGGGTTCTGTGGCCCCAATGACACCACCATAACATTGTTTTGCTACTGCAGCAGTGGCTTGTTTCTATTTTCTCCTGGTACAAGTGCTGTGATACCCACGGGTTTGGGCGCCACACACATTAATTACTTAATTAATTAATTAAAAGCACCTAAAATCATGGAATTTCATTGTTTCATAGAGTACTATCAAAAGCAGAGCAATCCTTATTGAGGGCTCAATTATTTTTCCTATGTAAAACTGCAAACCCCTTCCAAGGGCACAGAGGCAGTATTGGACAGGATGATGACGTCTCCCTATCAGTGGAGGGTCCTTATCCTACAGCTTCATAACTGAAACATTCAATTTAAGCAATTAAAGAGGGATCCAAACAGCAGCAAGGTTTTCAATAAAGAGACACCTACAGAATATTCAGAAGTGTAAAAACTGAAGAGGAAAAAGAGAACGACCTTAGAAGTCAAAATATGCTACACACTGTAGAATATGTATTTATTTATTTATGTGCAATAGTTTAAAACAAACTTTTTCACGCAAAGAAAAAAAGCAGTACATAATTAACAATCATAAACATCAAATTACAATCAATTTAAGACTAGATGTAAATTTCAATGCCAGAAAAACTCTGTGGATAATGTGTCTTCACTACGTACACATTTTCGGAACGTTTCGGAATGTAAGTCAGTCAAAGAAACACATTCAATAAATAAATGCCTACTGTAGAATATGCAAAACCCTTAGCAAGGTAAGGATGTGCATACGTTGGTTCCATGTACAAATGGGGTGATGAGGTCCATTGCTTGGCATTGAGTGCCACCAGTGAATGAGCCTTAGTAGCCGAGAATCCCCCTGTACTCCAGGATGGTGGCTCCGGAGAAGGAATACTGGGACCTCACACTGTGGCTGCTTGCTACTCAGGGGACTTGCACAAAAACTAGGCATCCCTAAAATCCTCTGTTTCGTGACCAACCTGCACAAGTTACCCAAATACCTATTGTACCATTGTGTGGCCTGAACCCCTTTAGAGTACAGACTAGAGAAACAGAGTCATGCAACCGTGTCCCTGAGGAAATTCATCTGCGTTCCTCCCTAGTTGGAAGAAGTGAATGCAGTCACATAAATCCTGTCAAAGCAACCCCTTTGGTTGCTGTGAGGTGTCTTGTCCTGTGTGGGTTCACAAACAATCATTTATTGGATTCAGGTACAAGACAATGTCCAGAGAGCCAAACCAGGCGAGGGACCGAGATACTACAAAAAGCCAAATTACGCATGTCAGTTTGTGGGTTGTTGGAATAGAGGACAGATGATGTTGTGATGGAGCTCATGAGAAGAGGGAGAACAGGGAGCAGGAATTGGAGGTGCAGACTGGAAGAGTATTGTTTGGTGGAGGCAGTTGTGTGAGGAGCTAGAAAGAGCGAAGGTCCTAGAAAAGACTTGCCAAGATCGGAGAAATTTAGCAAACATCAGATTGAGATAGTTGGAGAGTTCTTGGAGGAGGATTTGGAAGCATTAAAAGACAACTACTAGAAATATATGGGAGGAGGTTAAGAGATATCAGAATCAATAGGTGTTAGAGTTATTGAAGGATGTTGGAAACATCAGAAGGAGAAAAAAAGAAAGGGTTTGGAGGGGGTTGCAAAAAAATCGGAAGGAGGTCAGAGAGCTATTAAAGGAAGTTGGTAAACTTCAGAAGTTAAAGACTAGGAAATTGCTAGAGGAGGCTGTAGAACATTTGAAGGTTATTTTGTGATGCTGGAAAGAGCAGAATCAAGAGTTGGAGGAAGATAGAAAACATCAGAAGCAAGTGGTTGTAGAGTTGTTGGCCCAAAGAAATGTTGGATGATATTGAGGTGTTTTGGAAGAGGTCGGGAAGGCCCAGCAGGAAGGGCTAAGAGACCTCCATGTAGAGTGTGGAGAGTTAACATAGGAGGTCAAGGAAGACCAGGGGGCAGAGTTGGAACTAAAGGTAGAGGGGAGTTTCAGGACCTGATGAGTTGGTGGAATGGCACTTGATAGATAGATGTGGAAATAGGGGAAGTAGCAGAGACTGACACATTGCAAGACAGGGGCAACCGGATGAAGAGTAGATGAGAATGGAGGAGGAGACTCAAGGAGCATAGTCTTGTGAATGCATCAGGTTGAGGAACTTAAAGTGGTGAGGCCTTAGAAAAGACTGACCAAAATCAAAAGGAGGAAGTTGAGAAAATAAAGAAAGAGGAGGGGGCAGTTTTGTTGGAGGAGATTGTGAAGCAGTAACCTGAATCATCCGTTTAATGCTTTCCAATCTCCTCCAATGGGAGACTTATTTAATGTGATATTGGAGGGACAGAGGGAAGACCCAGGACATCTGGAGGAGGAGACTGGAGAGTTATTGTTTGAGGTAGTAGAAGAACAAAAGGAAAACCTAGGACATTGGAATATGGGTTGTAGAAAAGACAGATGGAGGCCAAGAATGGGGCCCAAACAACAGGGTCTGGTTTTGGAATACATCCAGGGTTTTAGGGGAGGTGCCCACAGTGGAAGGATGTATGAGACTGTGCTGGGGACTAAGGAGGGTAGGAACAGCCAGGTGAGTTGCAGGAATTGCTACTAAACACTAGGGCTGGACACAGTAGCTATATGCATGTTCTGCTTTAACAGATACCTTAGAACTTATCCTGAAACCGAGTTTATTTGCAACTTTGTTGGGTAGGAGTGCACCCCCAAGTAGGGTTAGGGCTACTGGTGGTCCCTGAATCCAGAACTCATGGGAGCCCCAACACCTCCCGTCTTGTCAAAAGGAATGCAGCAGGAGTCCAAGCAAGCAGCAAGTTCAAAAACGGTGGTTTATTTCTGCCCAGAAAACACACACAGGGATCTGTGCACAGAGTAAAGTCCAGACACGTTCTCACCAGAGCCAGGCTGCAAGCTTTTATTCAAAAGACACAGGGACCTGCTGACATCATGGTTTGGGTCAGTTCCAAGTGCAGGTTGACTGGCCACATACAGCTCCCATATAGAAATAATTTTTATTGGTCCTACATTGTCAGAGGGCTGGCTTGGCTGATTTCCCCATTACCTAATTCTAAAATGTTGCATTGTGAATGTTTTCTCATCGGTTCAGTGTTGAAAGCTCCCTACCCCTGGGGCCTCGAATGATAATTGGCTAGAGCTGAGGTCTCCAACACTGAGACAAAATCTGCTCCCAGTTCGATATGTGTGTGTGTTCCCCACGTACAAGTAGCTGTCTCTTCTGTGTCATAACTATGTGTAAATCAACACTGTGTTCAAGTGTGCTTGCTTTCAAATGCAAATGCAGCATGCAGGTGTTCCTTTTTACATTGTTGTTGAATCATGTCTGGCCCTGGCAAAATTGTCTTTCGTTCTCAAGACAGGTCCTTGGCTTGCTGTGGAATTAGCTGTATTTTATAAGAATTATTAAGGCCGCTCAAAGAAGGAATATTATCTTGTTACATGACCTCTGGTCGACTTGTCGGCCACACCACCAAACAACATTCATCTTCTTTTGGTTGGCATATCTCTGTCACTCCTCTGAGGTGTCCATGATGGTTCACATGATTGTCAAGGACCAGCACATGTAGGCATATGCTCCTTCTGTGTTGCACCATGCTCACTTCCCTTCATACTTCCTTGGATCACAGGGATTGCCCAAACTTTATTACTGCTGGAGCCAGGTCACACATTGCTATCTTCTCCCTAAGTCTGTCTCGTTCATCCATTGTTCCTCCTATGCTCACATCCATCAGTATTTGCATTTTGATCGATTCTTCTGCTGTTTTCTGGCATCTTGAAATGCGTATCTTGATCTTGCACAGTGATGCTGCTCTTAGTACTAGTGCTTCAATCCATCAGCCAGTCAAGATGGCATCCATGACCATGGATACACTAGCCAGCTCTTGTCCTTCTCCGTTCCTCGTGCTTCGTCCTCCATCTTCACATGCTAATCTGGAGCGCCACCAACCTTAGTGCTCGGAGCTCTTCTTTTATGGCGCTGAACGCATTTCCTGTGGGATTTGTGGTTACCATTTACTCCCAGCTTGTTATTAGTAACCATTTGGCATTGGTGTATGTCTGTATTCCCGGTGTTAGTGATGCAAAGAACATCATTGTTCTGCTGAACATTCTGTGGTGTGCTGGTACTTCATCCAATGTTGCTTCTGGTTTGCTTTAGAAGTATTTCCCCCCTCTTTTCACTCATCTGTCTGTTTCTCTTCTTCCTTTGTTTGGGCTGTTGGCGCTATATTCAGTGATCTCTTCTTCCTCCTGTTGTTTTCCATCTTGGGGAAGTCGTTCGAGCGTCACGTCTTCCTTGGGCACCACTGAGAAAGGCATGTTGATATGTACCAATTCGGTGGCAGTTTCTCATAAACCTTAGATCCACACGCCCAATAGTGGTCCATGAGCACTGCTGTTCCTGCTCTCATTGCTGGTATTATCTGAACTGTCTTGCATCCTACATTTTCGCCTACTTCTTCATCGCTGTTGTGTTGGTAACATAAGGCCAGTGTCTTCAGGGGAATTATTGACATAGGTCCATCTTCATTCTCCACTCAAATCACTAACTTCATACTCCTGTCCCACTCCTTTAGGCACTTGTCATTTTCTTCTTGCATCTTGCTCACTGGTGCATTGGCTAGGGTCACTGTTTGCTTCCTACCACTTGATCTTCGCAGCCATCATTAGTGTAAACATGTCCATTCATCAATATCTGTGGTCTTTCTCAGCACCTGTTTTCTCCTCCTCTCTCCTTTATTCTTGTCCATGGGCATGTCGGTTAGGATAGTCTTTGTTTCTTCTGTCTCTGGCCCCTTTGTTACACACTGTAGTCCTCCATTGAGCTGCCAGTAGGTGTTCATCATGGATAATGGGCCTCATTAGGACGGCAGTAATGCTACCGGTGCCATTGTTACCTCGCTGCAACATTCCGAGTTTGCTTGCGGGTGCCTTTCTGGATGCCTGGTCAGACCAGGCATGCAGAGCGGCACCCGCGAGCAGACCAGGATGGTAGCAGCGGTACCGTTATTAACAGTACCGCTGCTACCATCCCCCCATTCTAATTGAGCCCTATGGGGGCTCAATTGGGAATCGGGATGTACCAGGTCAGGGTCCCGCGAATGGGAATTATTGGGCCCTCCAAGGTCGGAATTGCCCGGTAAATCCCCTTTTGCGGGACCCGGACCTGAGTTTGGGGGTAGCCATGCCCTTATCAAGGGCATGGCTACCTCCAAACCTGTAATGAGGCCCAATGACTTGATGTAATTGTCTTTCCTAGAGGAATGACCCTTTTGACATCCATCTTAATGTTGCTGTCTTGGCATCTTCCTCGCATTTGGAACATTGCAAGATACATCAGCGTCATGCTTTTTCTGCTGGTATTTCAGTTGCAATGAATTTCCCGAGGCACTCAGGGCATACGGGATTAAAGAGCAGACAGGACAGCTTTCCCCTTGGTGTCCCTACCAATTTTGTTCATGTGTGTATTCCACATGTTGTTGGTTACCCGTGCTGCGTTTGTGAGGTGTCTGTTTACACCCTGAATGTCTGCATTAACAGTGTGCTTACCTCTCCTTACCTTGGCAGCAGTGACTTCCCTGCCCTCTGACATGGTAGGCCTTCCTGCTTGGGTCAGGTAAGTGTTAGTAGGGGGCACAGCGGTAATGCTCACCATTACATATAATCTTTAAAGGACCACTCCCATTTTCCACTGATCATTAACAGTCTCGTCACAATTATAAGAATCCTTTTATCTTGCCAATAACCACTTATGCTGCTGGATCTTTGCAGCTGATGAGGTGATAAAGTTGCCCACCTGACAATCGCAAGAAAGGCGTTAATAGGTTAGTACTTGTTAGTACCCCAAAGCTCTACAAACTAAACAATAGGGGCAAAAATAAAACCTCCCCCAATACCTTCCTTGTTGAAGGTTTCTCAATGTGTGTAGAATGGGGTTTGCACTGCATTCAAGTTGGGGAAAAGTTTGGGCTAGGTGTTCAATGAAAGCAAGGAAATATACTTTAGGGAATCATGTTCGAAAGCGCCTGGGTTTTCTGATAGAGTGGACAAATTAAGTGGGAAAGGATTCAGGGTGATTAATGGGAGGTAAAATCAAGGAAATTCCCTACACAATTCTAACAGCCTACATACGCAACAACCTGCATGTGCAACGAAGAGAAAGAGCGAACAAAACAGTGTTACAGCTGTTGAGTGCACAGCATATTATTTTCTGCTTCACGACCTGCGTCTGATAAAGTGTTAAGTGACGTAAAATGTGTTTCAGCATACTTTGCACACGGGGGTGTCTGTCTCTATTCTAGCTGCTTGGGAGCGTTAGACCATGGATGGCCAGGTTTCCATAACTTAGGAATGTTTTGAGCGCTTGTAGTTCATTGAAATCTGTTGCGTTGGCCTTGTTGATTGTTGCTCCCTCGTTGCAAAGGTGCCCACCGCTTTTTAGGGCTTGACATCTTAAGCATCTAACAAAGTCTGTAAGGAGAGCAAAATGTCCCACTTGCACTAAAGTTTTGGGTGTAGTCTCTAGTCCTTAGTTATTGGAATTTAGTTGTCGTTTGTCTTCCGGCCTGTCCTGGGTCCTTTGTATTTGGTGAGAGATTAAAAAGACACGCTTTAGGCCTGAGAATTGACATATTTTTCAATTTCCTGACCTAACATCTCTGCGCTACTCTCACAATCTTTGAGTGTCCTAGTGGGAGGAGCCAAAAGTAGATGAATGCACTGTCCTGTCACCACCTAGTGGGTGTTGAATGGTGGTCAGACCCTAACTTGTTGCACAATTCAAAATCTACCTTGAAAATGGTCAGACAACCACTATCCTGTAGCTGTATCCTTAACACATTTGGATCATATGCACTTAATTTAGATAAAGATGTAGAAATGGACCTTTAAGTTTTTGTATTACTCCTCTCACAACTCTCAGGGTGTGCTCAGCAATCAACTGCTGGCACGCTGGACAGGTACTAGGGAAACCTGCTACATTTTCGTTCAAATTCTGGATAGAACCATGGTTCTCTAATTTGTGCAGCAATTACCTCTTTCCCTGTGTATGTTGGCTAACGTATTTGTGCCGTTGCAGTGTTCAAAAGTGCTAGTGGCATGGCTACTTTCCCTGTGTTATTCTGTCACCAGAAAGCATCTGTTGGGGACATGGATCATCCTCTCTTTACCCAGAGTTCTCTCTCCCCTCCTTTGGTGCAGCTCTCTGCAATTCCATGATGTGTTTCTCTGGTGGATTGTTGTACCATCCTCCCATCACCATGTTCCTCACTCCTCTCAAGGCAATGTGTCTCTCCTTCAGTTGTCTACGATGTATTCTAGTGCCAGTGTGAGAGCGACTTGTTTTGCTCTGTGTTTTTAATAATGAGATGGCAATCGTGCACTCACAACCTCTTCACTTGTCCCACCTTTCCTCAGTGGCACTAAAGTAGTTTCTGTCCTCTTGACCCCATCAGTCTGATCAATGGGTGGTGAACCGTCAATGTAAAGCATGCCTCCCTCTCAAGTGCATCTTCCTCCACCTTGCGTGTCTCATTGAATTGCTCCGTTATTTGCATATTCGTGAGCTCAGTCTCCTTGCTGAAGGATGTCTGCAAAGAATGTAGCTAAGTTTACTGTCTTGCAAAGCACTATCATTAGGCACCCCCTCTATATTATGCTTCACCTATATGTCTCAACTATCTGTCTTGCATTCAACATATATATGCCTGGTGTTGAGAAAATTATGGCTTTGTCTGTGTATGAAGTGGTCATGTTCATTCTGCTCATGATGTCACAAATGTCTCTTCCCTGATGCATGACCTGTCAACGTGAAAAGAAAAGGTTTGTCATGGGCGGTGCGTATTGTGGTGGTTGTTAATACTGCTGTTGTGGTGCTGGTGCTTGTGATTTGGGGTTGGTTTTTTTTCTGCCCCTTCCATTGTATGCCTTAATAATTTATTTTGCACAAACCTGGCCTCATCTGCCTTTCTCTTCTCTGCCTTTTGTTTAACCTTCTCCTGCCACAATCTACAATACACAAGGCCAATGTCTACCAGGCTATACTTACTGCCTCCATTCCATAACCTCTTACATGCTGCACCAGTCGCTACCAAATCTCTTTCGTGTCTACCTGTGCTGTCTGATTCTGTCCTTCTCTCTTCCCATCTCTTCTTTCCCATTCCAGTGCAACCCGCTCACTGACCGCTTTTATGGCCTGCTCATCCTCCTGCTTCTGTGCCCATTCACATGGCAGTCTTTTTAGTTGTAATTTTGGCTGTTCCCTTTCTGCTAGCTTGCGTCTTTCTTGCTCTGCTATCTCTCTTCTCCTCTCTTCCTCCTCTAGATCCCTTTCCCTCTTCTCTCTCAACTCCGTCTCTACCCTCTTCCTTTCCTTCAGTTCCCTTTCCATCCCTTCTTCATGCCCCTTTCCTATGAGCTTCCTCTCGTCCTTCCTCCTCCATTCCCGGTCTTGCCTTTCCAGTTCCTCCACTCTCTTTTTACCCCTCTCCTCACTCTGTACTTTCATTTCCCGGTCCCTCTCCCTGTGCTCTTCTTCCTCCATTTGTTCTGGCCGGTCAAACATTTGGTGCTCCTTCTCCCAAGTCTCTATTGCTGTGATCACACCTTCCACCTCCCCTTAATTTTTAAAAGAACTTGCACTGCTATCCATTCCTCTGTACCTATGCCTTCAAACTCTTCTTTCATGCTCTGCAGCCATTCCTTGCCTGCTCCTGTGCTGCTAGTGGGTTGTTCTGCACCTTCCTGTTTGTTCTCTTTAGTGTATGGTGGTGGTTTGTATGTGAGATTTGAATGTCCTTCTGCTGCATTCAGTTCTCCCATGCGATATATTCCTCGCTCATCGTGTCATCATATATTACACTTGGGGGCCAGGTGGAGGTGCAGCAGGGTGAGACCATCTCTTCCATCACCCTGTGCTGGTCCAGCATCCACTGACGCCACACCACTTCCCCTTCCCCCATCCACCACAGTTCAACTATAGCCAGGCACCTGTTCAGCCTCTTTCCTTTGTAATTGCCCTGTATGTGTGTAAGCAGGGATTTCTGCATGACCCTGGAGAAGCTGCTTATGTGGGGCCATGGTCTTATTAATGTGCCCTCTGTAACTTTGGGGAATTCTACACTATAATTGGCTAGTCTATCCTTGTAGGATGGCAGCATTGTACTTAACAGTTGGAGGGCAGTCATTTCCCCAATATTCCCTAAAGGCATTTTGTACCACTTTTACCCCACCTCAAGTTGAACATTTTGATAATCTGCTGTTCAGGGAACAAAAGTTAGAAGATAATTTAGCACTTTTCAGTTTCTATGAGCCTTCTTGTCTCTGCACCTTAGCCAGTGTACTCCACGCACAGCCCATCTTCACTAAACCATTGCCTTCTCCGGTACACCCCCACAATCTTGTGTATGTGCCTTGAGCACACCGCCTCTGGGTCACCTCTTTTGCCTCTCCCAAATCCACACCACTAGCTCCTCACCATCAAAACTCTGTGTCCTATGTACCAACTTAAGGGTGACGTCACCAAACTAAAATCACAGTACAAATGCGCATACACAGAACAATACCCTGTTCTTCCAGTCCCACACAAACCCCACCAAAAAAAAATATCCAAAAACAAAACCGCACAGGTGTCTTCCCACTCCACAGGGTGGAGTAATCTCCTTATTCTCTTGTGTTTAACTGCACCCATTGTGTCGCCGAACGAATGAATCGCCTCTCTCCGGGGAGCCTTAACCAGCCAAACACCGTCCGCAATATAGGATAGCTCCAGCTAACCAATCACTATGGGAATACATCATCCATGATCCGGACTACAATGCCCTACTCACAGGAATACCTCTTCTTCGTTACACATTTTCACCATCCAAGCCTTCTAAACCTGAATGTAGCCTAACATAGAAAGTATTACTTCTACCTCTGCTCTAGTCCCTATTCAGATAATACAACTTAACAGTTTTACAACATATTAATGAACATTACTTGTAATATTTAAACATGTGCCCACTGTTACCCCAGAAGGTTCATACCCTCCCTCAAAGCCCATGTTGATGGTTGTTTGGACTCGTACTTACATTCCTGCACTGTTCGGACACTTGCTCAGCTACCGGACCCCTGTAAAGGTGCTTTGCCGGCACCCTTCTCCTACAGGGCCCTCATCTGCATTCAAGTGGGATGTTTACAAGTGGCTCCCGGTCCTGTCTCCAGGTATTCATTTTTCCGGTGGTCTTGAGGCGCATGCAAGGGTCCCACAGCTTCTTTGGGTCGGCAGCACAGGGGCCAGTTTAATGCAGAGCTTGCGCAGGCAGTGCCCTCATCTCAGCAAGTGCCTCACAGAGGACACCAACTTGTTGGGTAGCAGTGAACCCCCAGGTAGGGTTAGGGCCACTGAGGGTCCCTGAATCCAGAACTCATGGAGGCCCAACACCTCTCTTCTTGCCAAAAGGAATGCAGCAGCAGTCCAATCAGCAAGTTAAAAAACGGTAGTTTATTTCTGGCCAGAAAACACACACAGGGATATGTGCACAGAGAAAAGGCCAGACACACTCTCACCAGAGCCTGGCTGCAAGCTCTTTTTCGAAGACACAGTGCCCTGCTGACATCATGGCTTGGATCATTTCCCAGGAAATGTCTCACCCTGACTGGGTGCAGAGTTTCTGGCCACATACAGCTCCCATATAAAAATCATTTTAATTGATCCTATGTTGTCAGAGGGCTGGCTTGGCTGTTTTCCCCCATTACCTAATTCGAAAATGTTGCATTGTGAATGTTTTCTCATTGTTTCAGTGTTCAAAGCTCCCCATCCCTGGGGCCTCGAGTGGTGAATGGCTAGAGCTGAGGTCTCGAAGCCTGAGACAAAATCTGCTCCCAGCTCGAAATGTGTGTGTTCCCCAGGTAAAAGTAGCTGTCTCTTCTGTGTCATAACTATGTGTGAATCAAAACTGTGTTCGAGTGTGCTTGCTTTCAAGCGCTCATTGTTACACTGTTGTTGCAAATCATGTCTGGCCCTGGCAAAATTGTCTTTCGTTCTCAAGACAGGTCCTTAGCTTGCTGTGGAATTAGCTGTATTTTATAAGAATTATTAAGGCTGTCTGCGCTTCAGTTCACTGCCGCTCAAGGAAGGAATTTTATCTTGTTACATGACCTTGGCTTGAGCTGGGGGTTTGCAGGGTGCATTCCTGTGGCTCGCAAGAATCCCAAAGCTGCTAAGACACGTGTTCTTTGCTGTAATGTTCCTAAGCCAGTCATGACTTCCACTGTGGCATGTTATACTGCATGAATTAATGAGTTATAGCACTGCTAGGTGGTCCAAATACCTTTGCTTCCCTATAGGGTTAATTCATGTAAGCATCTGCAACCCTTTAAACAGGAATTCTTGTGTTTTCTAGATTCTGCATGGTGGTATTGCTGCATTGAGGCTAGTGTAGCACTTTTAGTCAATACTGGCAATTGAAGTGTCTCTGCTAGCACCTTGAAGCTCTTCATCCACTATGGGAGAGGTGTGTGTTACTTTAGGTTGCAGCGTTGGTGAAGTGGGCATCTGTCAGCATATTTTTCACCCATGGGCGAACTGGGGACTAGTGCAAAATGGTGAGTGTGCTTATTATTCTTCCTGCTCTTCTTTCTGTTCATGTGCTACGTGCTACATTTGCAAGAGCCACTCACTACAGTGGTAACACTTTTCTGCCAATTGCCCATCTTGTGGGGCATCAGATGCACCATCACTGCTGATTTCCTACCTGAATTCTTGGGAATCCCTGCACTATCTCAATCGCCTGCCTTCAAAATGGCTGGTGCATGTCTCAGCCCTTCCGGAGGCCACATTGCCTATCAACAAGCATCCTCTTTAACAAATAGAGGCCACCGGCAGACGGAAAAGCCGGCCCTGCCGAGAAGGCCCTCTGAAGAAAGCCCTGTTTACCCTGTGAGCTGCCCATTTGTTTTCCTCATCTGCTGTGGAGAGGGTTGGAACCCTCTCCCCCTGCAGGAGGTGCCTGCTCCCACACCATCTGAGAGGGAGAACTGTGTCCCCTGACTCCCTGTGATCGGTGCGTGCTCCGTGCTACATTTGCAACAGCCACTGACTACAGTTGTAAGTCTTTTCTGCCAATTGCACCTCTTGTGGGGCACCAGATGCACCATCACTGCTGATTGCCTACCTGAATTCCCAAGAATCCGCTGCATTCAAAATGGCCAGGGCATGTCCCAGCCCTTCCGGAGGCCGCGTTGCCTAGCAACGAGCATCCTCTTTAACCAATGGAGGCCGCTGGCAATCGGAAACGCCGGCCCTGCCGAGTAAGGCCCTCTAAAGAAGGCCCTGTTCGCCGTTGTAAGCCTCCTACCTCCTAAGCTATTGTATACTGTTCCACTTATCACCCTAGTACATGAAACCTCCCGCCAGAACTCAGACTCTTCATCCCTACCTCACCTGCAGGTTAGACCCTGCACATTATCCCACTAAAAGTCACCTAGCCCGTGCCAACCATCGCCCACACTTTTCTGTCTTCTGCCTGAGTCACGCCTCGCTCCAACTAAGGACAACCGAGTGCATAGACCACAATAGTGTATCTCTATTGTTGTACTGCGCTTGATTGTCTAACTTCGACTTGCTCTTATAATTGCATTTTCGGAGCCCAACATTCCCATCATATATGCCTGCGATCCTCCAGCCTACCTCTGCCACAGCTCACTATCAAGCTCACTCCTGCATTATTATTTGCGCCTTACATGTGGAATGGTTATGAATGCATAGCACTTTTGTTGAATGTCTACACAGATGCCTAGCGTCTACTAGGTCACTGCCTAGCCTCACTAATGCCACACTTCCTTAGCTAGCATTTACTCTATACCAGCTAGCATAGATTTCAACTAATATACAAATGTACTCAGATCGTTTGATTGATCCTGTGCGCCCACCACTTCCCAATAACCATTGCCTTTGAAAACCGGTATCGTAGTGGTCATGCCCTTGCTAATTCTCACTTAATGAATACATGGACCCCTAAAGTATACTGTACTACCACGCATGGGACAGTGTCCAACTTTTATTGAATAGAATTGCTGGCAGGACCAGTACCCTATTACCTTTTTCTCGCTCCATATGCAATCCGAGGGCAGCCAAGCACACTGCCATATAAGTAACATGTTAGGAATTTTTGCCACTGTCACAATCTGACTATATATATTTGCAAGTTTGTGAAATGCATTGTTTACCTGCCGTTCATGCCTATAAATATTTGTAATTTCGAATATTTTAATTTTTGAAAAATGGTGAATATTTGCAATCTTGGGGACCCTACTGTACTCACCCTATGGAGGACAACTACTGACATGTTACTTTGATTTGGTATAGTACTAAATTACTGCCCAGGAATACCATATAGAAGCCTACCTGAAGTGCACTATGCATGCAATCACTGTCTTACAACTATTCCTTTTGTGTGCCCTACTGGCATTAAGACAACTGACAAGGATTGTAGACTATATTAAGACAACCCCATCCTGCCACACTCCGGCAATCACCATGGGGCCTACGAGGGGCAGTATTTTCTCCTCTACGGTAGAAACTAAACCCCCAACCAGCCACTACTTCTCCGCTAACTTGGAACAACAACTACCCACCCCGCCTGATCTGACCCAGGAACTATCTATAACCAACATCCCTTGTCATCTATCATTAAGATAGATGACAAGGGATTACTAGACTCTGCTCCAGATAGAGTAAACTCTACGAACTTCCTGCCAGAACCACGTTCAACATACGCCAGATGAAAGAATGCCCACCTAACAAACACGCTGTTAAGAACAAAGATATTGCCTCTATTACCTCACCTTCACCAAAGCCCAGGGGTCTCACCGATAATAAACAACTTCAGAGTGAACACCCTACATCGATCCTAACTAAAAAAGCTAGTAAGGGTAAACCAACGAACCCTCGGCCTATCAGTAGCGCCCCACACCTCAAGGGTGCCTTAATCAACACCCGATCCCTAGTGGCATATGCTATCGAGATAGCTGACATAATCCAGGGTGAAGAATATGACTGTCTTGCCACAACAGAGTCCTAACGAAATGCAGCAGCAGGCCATGCCCTTGTGCTCGTAGTCCCAGATAACTATACCATACTCAGAGCAGACAGGGTGGACTCACGAGGAGGAGATATAGCTCTCATAGCTAAATACAACCTAAATATGAGACTAGCCCCCTCACCGGACATTAAATCATGCAAATAACTGATGGTTAAACTGCATATCTCTGACTCACAAATGCTAAATATTAATCTCATCTAGAGACCTCCAGGCCCTATTGGTGCTTTAGAGGAGGACATATCCACCTTCCTATACAATAATATGAAAATTACCTCTCAAATACTCCTACTGGGGGATCTCAATCTGGGATTTAATTACTCTAATGACCAGCATGCTACAGCAATCGCCAATGTGCTTACAGAACTTGTCTTCACCCAAAAAGTGACTCTGCCCACTCACAACAAAGGTAGAACACTAGATTGGCAGAACTCAACTGTAATGCCTCAATCACCACCATAACGCCACAGACTTGGACAGACCACTATCTCTTATTATTTCCGCTCGCAGTAAAAAATCCCCACCGCCAAAAACAACTTAGTAGCTCCCCCTATCCTCACAAGGAATAAAAAGAATATAACAGCAGACAAGCTCCTACTGTTAATACTACCACTTATACAAAACAATGAGCACGCTTTTACAGCATGAGTCCTCTTTTTTTTTTTACAATAGGGGCTTGTTGGAAAAGGACTAGGTACAGAGAGAGCCAAAACAGGGGGTACCAACAAACTACCTTTTGATATCCTCACCGGAGGTCACACACCTGGGTCTCACACCAAATCCATGTATTCACAGACCATCAATCTTTTAACAAATATAAAGAGATGGCAGGCTCAATTTTAGCAAAAAATAACTCGTATATTTATTATATTTTCTAATAAAACAGACCATTTGGTCACATTTGCAAAACTCATTGTACATAAAAAACACATATAAAAGAGACAATTGATCTATAATTTGAATCTTGTGTTGCATTCACATAATGTTTAATAATCAACAATGGTGACGTTAGTAACACATGGGTGACTTAGAATTAGCCTGATCTTATTTTGCTAAACAATCCCCAATATCTTTTTGTCGACGTGCACAAATCCGTTTCCAGCCTTAATGTTTTGATCCCATACCGACTTATCCTTATTTTTGTGTTGATTGGTCGTGTATGTAAGGCTTTCTTCAGGACACAGTATTCATAAGTAAAGAATGCCACACAATCAAATGTGTAATGTCTCGAGGTATCTATTTTCACTCATTTAGTTGCGACCTCAAAGCACCTTCAATGGGCCGTTATAGTTTTGTCCTTCAATGATTTAACCGCAATGATTCAATTTGCCGGTCTCTACATTGACGCAGCACAATTTCTCCTATGATCACTCGTTTAGTTGCGACTTCAAAATGCCTTCAATGTGCCATTATAGTTTTTATCCTTCAATGATTAGACAGCAGTAGTTCAGTTTGCCGGTCTCTGCGTTACCGCAGCATAATTTCTCCTACGATCTGGGGAGCAGGTATTAATCGCCGCCCGACCCTTGTGATTGCAATTTGTAGCTCGTTTCCACCCCGGCGTTGCTTTCATTTAGCCTCAGAGGATAAAACTATAACAGCACATTGAAGGCGTTTTGAAGTCGCAACTAAACGAGTGATCGTAGGAGAAATTGTGCTGCGTCAACGTAGAGACTGGCAAATTGAATCATTGCGGTTGAATCATTGAAGGACAAAACTATAACGGCCCATTGAAGGCGCTTTGAAGTCGCAACTAATTGAGTGGAAATAGATACCTCGAGACATTACACATTTGATTGTGTGACATTCTGTACTTATGAATACTGTGTCCTGAAGAAAGCCTTACATACACGACCAATCAACCCAAAAATAAGGATAAGTCGATATGGGATCAAAACATTAAAGCTGGAAACGGATTTGTGCACGTCGACACAAACATATTGGGGATTGTTTAGCAAAATAAGATCAGGCTAATTGTAAGTCACCCATGTGTTACTAACATCACTATTGTTGATTATTAAGCATTATGTGAATGCAACACAAGATTCAAATTATAGATCAATTGTCTCTTTTGTTTGTGTTTTTTATGTACAATGAGTTTTGCAAATGTGACCAAATGGTCTGTTTTATTAGAAAATATAATAAATATATGAGTTATTTTTTTGCTAAAATGGAGCCTGCCATCTCTTTATATTTGTTAAAAGATTGATGGTCTGTGAATACATGGATTTGGTGTGAGACCCAGGTGTGTGACCTCCGGTGAGGATATCAAAAGGTAGTTTGTTGGTACCCCCTGTTTTGGCTCTGTTAATACTACCATTCCTTAACTCACTGCCAGTCTCCAATGACCTCACCACTCTATGAGAGAAATACAACAATACCTTGACTAAAGCACTAGACTTTATTGACCCACTAAAAATGTGGAAAAGTAAACTCAGAGCCCACTTGAAGTGAAATGTGAAGGCATTTGGAGACACCTACCTTCCACCGAAAACAAAACTAACCATATCAACATCTTGGTGCTATACAAGAAAGAAATATTACATACCAAACAAGAAACCTATAACAGCAGGATTCTCCAAGCAAACTCAAGTACAAAGGAACTATTTGTGATCTTAAAAGAACTGGAAGTCCCTGTACCCGTAGCAGACATCTGTGTTAAGGACAAACTATGGTGCACTAATATATAGAATGCGTTAACCAACAAAATCTCCCTTCTTCAGAATAACATTGCCAACAAAAAAGCCAACTTAAGCAACTCAGATACACCTGCCAGCACTTTCATACATTCCACTAAACCAGCCCAACGGTTCAGTTTTGCAAGCATCTCAACCGTAGAAGTGGAAAAAATCATCCTATCCCTTAAGCCCTCAAACTGGCAGGGAGACATGTGCCCAGCCCAAATTATCAAAGGGGCCTTGAGAGACCTTGCACCTTTTATACCAAGCTTATCAATCCATCCTTCTCATCTGGCACCATCCCCAAGAATTTAAAGGAATCTTTGGTCCTTCCCATACTCAAAAAACTATCCCTTGATCCATCTATCCCTACCAACTATAGGCCCATCACGACAGTGTATTTCTTACTTACAATTTTAGACTGAGTGGCATACCTCCAGATATAGGAGTATCTGGAGTCCAATCAGCACTTGGGAATCTGTCAATCTGGTTTCAGGCCACAACATGGCACTTAAACTGTTGATTGATCTCAAAACCCAAATCGACACACTTAAGGACAGAGGAATCACAGCTTTGCTTCTTCTCCTGGATCTTTCAGCCGCCTTTGATTTGGTAGACCATAAAGTCTTATGTAATCATCTTGACTCAGCTGCTCACTTCTCACAGGATGCCATATCATGTATCCAATACTTCTTGAGCAATCGGACGATGAGGGTCTTCTCGCAATCAGCAGCGGCAGACCCTATTCCCATTACAAGTAGTGTGCCGCAGGGCTCTTGTGTCTCACCCACAATGTATATTATATTTACGAAGCCCCTATTCAATGATCTGGACCTTCTTGGTGTCTCCGACACAAACTATGCAGATGACACCAAGATTCTTATACCACTTACCAGGGATTATGATAAGGATATGGCCTTAGTAAATAAAATGTACCTCATCATCCAGGCATGGATGACTGCCCACAGACTATGCCTGAATGACAACAAAACTGAGCTCCTCATTCTGGGAACTACATCTAGCCTCAATAAACTCGGTCACAAATATATTTCTTTTAACACCGATGGTAACCTCATCAAAGTGGCTAAAGAGGTAAAAAGGCAAGGTTTCTACCTAGATTCTACCCTCACATTTGCTAAACAGGTCAACACTATGGACTCAGCCTCTGCATACACATGCAAAGCTGATCAGAGCCGGAAAACCTTACTAAACTGGCCCATGCAGTAATCTTGTAGAAATTGGACTACTGCAATTCCTTCTATTTAGGAGCCAATAAGCACACTGTTAATAGGATCCAAATCCTCCAGAAAAATGCGCTAAGAACGGCACAGGGCATTAGCAGGAAAGAGCATATCTCAGAATCCAGAAGACAAAACAAATGGCTGTCCACCAGTGACTAAATCCTGCTCAAAACCGCTTCGCTAACCCACAAATGTTTGAACAATGCTGCACCCCGCTACCTTGTGGAGAGAATTAATAGAAAAACTACTTACCGTCCCACCAGGACTGCGAATACAAATTGTCTAGTCGTAGCTAGGTTTAAATTGACAAAAGCTGGTGCAAGTGGTTTCCCGATCAAAGCAGCACAATTATGGAACTCCCTCCCCCTTTCCTTAATGGCTGATCACAATTTTTGAACTTCAGACATAACACCATTAAATGGCTTAGAGATAAAGACCAATAATCAATCCTCTGACCTTCCGCCTCTATGATTCATGACATCACCCATTTGATCTAAGTGTACATAGATATTGTATTGCTCATTATAGGTTGAATTCTAACCTTGTATATTTTGTAAGTATACACCTGTACCATATTTTGTATGTATCTACCTGCACATAATCTGTATTGTATTTCTCCTGTAAATCCATGTACATGTCCTCTGTAATCTGTTTAACTACAAGCTTAAAGTATTCATGTTTCTTCCTGCTCTTTTGCGCCCTGATATCCTTGGGTCTGGCGTGCATTACAAATAAATAAACAAACAAACAAACATGTGTCAGGGGGCAGAAGTAGATTTCGGCCTTCCTCTTCAACTTTAAAGAACGAGATACTGGAAGCAGACCGCTGAATCATTGATAAGGACAATCATTTAATCTACTGGGTTTACCCTTGAATTGAGTTCCCTAAACTCTGTTTTGTGACCCACACCTAAAGAAAACTGTAAGGGGAAACCCTCAGTGAGAAACGATGTCTGCACCCCGGAATCAGTGGTTTATCTTGGTATATTCGGACCATGACAACATTTGTCTGGAGTATTTTTGAGTAATGTCTTTTTCCTGATGCCATGGGATCTCTTATTCTTTTGTCGTTACTTAATACAAGACCTACATCTTGGGAACTAATGTGGTGTCTGTCTGTGATTTCCAGTGGCAATCTTGAAAAAAGGTAAACTAAAGCAACCAAAAATATAATGAACCAGATTGGTTTTAAAAGTCTTGTCACAATTAACGTAAAATAATGAAATTGCCCTTGGTAATGAAGAGGCCACAAAATGCATGCTACCTGACTGCTGACTGCAGGGATATAATCACAAAGCACAGGCATAACCCTTCAGCTATCAAGTTAGAAGGGTAATTTCTTATTCAAGCCTTAATCCCATATTGGCTAGCTCTGTTTTCTCTGTTTTAAAAGCAAAACACAAGGGCAATACACAAAGAGCATTGGAGAAGTTGAGGTTGGAAATAAGCTCCCATCAGTTTTCCCTTGTTGGAGGAGGGTGGTCATACCACTTCACTAGAAATGCTGTGACATTGAAGCTTATGGGATAATTCATATGCTTTAGCCCTGACCAAATCATCATATGTCACTGTGCACTAATATCTTGCAAAACTTAGTGCCTGTGCATTTAGGGGTTCCCTCTAGTACAACAGTGCACAGCGAATGGGGAGATGCCAATACTTTCAAGTTAGGACCATTAGCAAAACGAGACAAGTAATTAAATTAACCAGAGGTCACTTACTGAG
The DNA here is from genome assembly GCF_040938575.1 of Ambystoma mexicanum. NCBI lineage: Eukaryota > Metazoa > Chordata > Amphibia > Caudata > Ambystomatidae > Ambystoma > Ambystoma mexicanum. The sequence continues at coordinate 803,703,112 of NC_090939.1, read as the reverse complement.
ACCAAGTATCTTGTTTTTTGGGGAAAAGGGTGCATCACTTGTCAACTGACATTACTAATCTCAATGGCAACTAGAGCCTATCTAGTTCTCAGAAATACTGACTAAAAGCATATTGCAATAATGCTTATTTAACCCACATAACTCATTGCAACTTTGCAATACAACATTCTTCTTATAGACAATAAAACTGGCAAAGGGGGATGCAGAGAGCTGAATGTCTCTAGTGGGAGGTCTGCTCAGTTCGGTTCTGTGACTCTTCATAAGAACGTTAGTCCTGACTTGAAATAAATAACCAGCCAATCAGAGATCATAATGGCTAAGCGTGATTACGAGTCCGGCAGTAGTGTTACAACACCTGAAAATTATTTTTACTGGTTGCTTTACCACTCTGACTAAACCTGAGTTTTGTTACCATAATCTTTTTCTCTTTGTTCTTTTGTATGGAGGTAAATACCTCCACAAACATGCATTATCACATGCACTAATTACTAGATGTGTTAATTATCACACGTGGTAATGACCAGACCTCGTGCAGTCCTATGAGATTCCAAACTGAGGAAGAATGGAAAGCTCTGCATGACTTGTTATGTGGACATACCAGGACACCCACTAATACCGGCATGTGGTATAGAAATGACTTTGGAAGTGTTAATAGATGTCATACCTCCAAACCCTCAATCAGGCCCTATCAGTCCATGTGTCATCAGATGAAACAGCGTGGCATAGCTTTAGTGAACAAATAGGAAAGTAAAACACGTTTCTTAGGAATAATACCACCATTGCCCCTTCCCCACAGGAGAGCACACCAACTAGCCATCTTAAGTTCCACTACACTTTTAGTATGCTGTTTTACCTGATGGACAAAGAAAGAAAACATTGGGTGGCATTGGGCCATCACATAGCAAGACCATCAGCAGATTGGAAACTAGACTGGCTTGCTAGAGAAATTATGGAAACAAACCTGCTAATGCTATTGTACAATTCTCTGGAACCCCATCGTGGACTGCTCCAATTGTGTATTCATTTAGGAAAGAATGTAAGGCCAAGCTCTTCCTGTTACACCTTTGTGTAATCTAGATTACCATTGTTGTGTTCTCGTCCCATTCGTATACTGTACTATGATACTTTAAGCACATTTCTCTTTCATCTGTAGAGTTGCTCCTGAGCTAGATATGTCCTATAATGTGCTATAAAATCATAACAATAATACTCGTAATACAATGAATATATAATGATACGCAAAGACTTAACACTGCATGTACTAAACACATGAAATACGACAATGGTCCTCTGATGCAGAAAGTAAATTAACGCTAATCACATTAAAACATAGTGTCTAAACGTTGCTATTAACTGACTCACACTTTCTGGGTGACAATATCTAACTCAATTTTGGTGTCTACCCCAATGCCAGTGCTAGCTATGAGCCCCCAAATCTCACTTGGTGAGCTACATGTTCTCGTAGACAAAGGGAATTCGAATACCACACTTATGCTTTCAATCCATGTTGTTTTAAAAAAAATGCATCTTCATCGCCATTCTCAGACTTAATTACCTCACTAACAACCCTCATTTTAACATTTCTTTGACAACTCTGCTCATGATCCTCCTGGCGACTCTTACAACTGCACATATTCATGCCTGACCTTAATAACCCGGGTATGGACTATACAAACTGGTATGTCGTTTAAAACCATTTTAGGATCCTTTACTCTTAATGCATTGCCTACCTCCACCATCAATATTTTTGCACCACCTTTCTTGCTGTCATAAGTCTTGTATTTATGTTGTTTATTCCAGAAATAGTACATTTCACTCAGCCACCATTCGGTTATACTGTTGGCAAAATGACCTTCAGGCGCTAGTCTCGACGACATAGTAGGCACCAGCCTCTACACCCTCATAGTGCCGTGTGGTTCATTAGGCAACACTCCAGAACAGCACCATATAGCCAACATTTCCCCTTTTGTTGACCTAATGTTCCACCAGACCTGTACACATTTTCTTAGCTTTTGCATTGTCAGTGATGGCCTTTAGGAACTCCTCTGCACCGACGCATGGGGTGCCAAATATAGCCATGACCTCACCCACATGTTCTCTCCATGGTACCCTGCATGGAATTGCCGCTTTGACAGATATTTTGCTCCAATATTTTTGACCCTGCACACATATTCTTTTTATAAGTCTACCGTCTGTCAGAGTATGTGGGAAAAACAGAGCACAATCCTTGTCTAGTAGGTACTTACAGTGTAGTTGCCGACATCCACCTGTCCCCAAATAAGTGTGCAAGCGCCAAAAAGATTCCTGTAACGTGGGGTGCATGTGCCAATTAAAAAATTAAAAACCATGTGCCAGAGAAGTCACGACCTAGGAATTCGAAACATTTTGACATCACTATGTGTGGATTATGATGCATACTCCCCTCTCTGGTGGAGATTTTGGGAGGGTTTAAGTGGATTCTTGAGGAACCTTGGAGCATGGTCCCTCCTGAGAGGGAGAAGATGCAGGTATCCAATGCAATCACCTCTCAAAGTTGTACCTAGGTGATCTGGTGTAAGACAAGGAAAAATCACATTGATGGTAGTGCACCTAGAAACCCTGCACGTGCCACTTAGGGGGTAATTCATAGAATTCGGAGCACAAGTGGTGCATGCGGCTGGTGCACAGTGTCCGCGTGCGGCAGTCTGTGCCAGCTGCGTGCGACAAAACCCATTTCAGCGCACAGCCTATTCATGGATTTCAACATCCATAACCAGCCGTGGCGCAGAGTGGTGCAGCGACCCTGCAGCAGCGCCAGTTACGCCCCCAAGCCCGCCCCATTCGCCCTGAACGGTGCACAAATCCTCTACATGGTGCACAGGCCAGTGGACAAGCAAACAGCCCCCAACCACGAAAACGCGTGTAAAACTCCCCGCGCACCCCTCAGAAAACACCACGCTGTGGTGTGGGCAGCCTGTGGGGCATGCACTGGGGTGATGGGCTGCCTACGGGGAATGTTGAGGGTGGATGGGCTGCATGCGTGTATTCCAAGAGGTGAGTGTGGAGTTTTACATGTGATTTCACTGGCCGAGCGGGGTACGTGTATTCTGAGGGGTGTGCAGGAAGTTTTACACGTGATTTCGCTATCGCTAGTGGAGTACGTGTATTCTGAGGGGTGCGTGGGGAGTGTTACACGTGATTTTGCTATCACGAGAGGGGTACATGTATTCTGAGGAGTGCACAGGGAGTTTTACACGCGATTTCACTAGCACGAGAGGGGTACGTATATTCTGAGGGGTGCGCAGGGAGTTTAACACGTGATTTCGCTTGGCGAGCGGGGTACATGTATTCCTCGGGAGCGCGGGGAGTACCACGCGCAAAGTGAAAGTGTGGGTCCTCCCAGGTGTGCCCTCCCCCCTCCCCAGGCCCTGCAGGCAGCCCACACCACAGGGGACTACCCTGCAACCCTGGCCATGCCCCGCAGGCAGTCCATATACCCTGGGCATGCCTGCAGCCAGTCCACATGGCACCATGCATTAGTGAGCCCTGACTCATATCCCCCTGCACACCCCACAGCATTGACGGGCACCTGCCAGCAGGCCCCGACTCATGTCCCCCTGCACCCCCACCCCCACAGCATTGATGGGCACCTGCCGCAGGCCCCGACTCATGTCCCACTGCACCTCCACCCCACCCAGCATTGACGGCACCTGCCAGTAGGCCCCGACTCATGTCCCCCTGCAGCCCCACCCACCCAGCATTGATGGGCACCTGCCAGCAGGCAACGCCTCATGTCCCCCAACGCGTCATCACGATCCACAATCATGGCCCTTATTGTCACCCAAATCACACCCTACGCCAGCCCTGTCCAAACACCCAACCAAGTATTCCATCCACCCCACATAGAAATGCCCATTTCATGATACAACCCAAATGGCAAGTATGCACATCAACACATGTCCATCACACACACACAATGGGTGCAAGTGAATGAGAAAACCCACATCGTGACATGCATGAAACCAATGAGAGAATACCACACATTGAAGTATGAAACAAAAATGTATTGAACACAAAAGCAAGGGGATTAAATCACATCACACAATAATTGAAATAATAAAGAAAATGCCACATGTTTCAAAAATGAAATCAAAAATATGAAAGCAGAATCCAAATAAATCCAAATGAAAATGGGTCCAAAGTGTCCGTCCAGCAAACCAAATCCAAAGAAAAAAGATAAGAATAACCCATTGCTCCATGGTGAACAAAAGAAAGAATGATGAGAAATGAAGTCTTGAACTATATACAAAGAACAAATCCAGGGTCCAAATCCAGGGACTCAGATGATGCAATTGATGCTAGCCACCACTGTCTGTCAATACACATGTCTCTGGTCGCCCTTTCGCTGCCATGCAATGCATCCCTGCATTTTCACTTAGGGGTGTTTGCTTGTAGCCATGTAACACATTGCATACACATTGCACGTGATGCCTGAACTTGCCCTTGCACTGCCTTCAAGTTAATTGATACACATCATGATGTACTTGTTCATGTAGATAGTGGATAACGTACACATGTTCTGCACTGCATCAACCCACTTCAGAGCCGTGTTACACCGTTCTATATGCCTACTCCCTGATGCTATGTCAAAGTGACCGGGCATGCATGCCAGATTCACATTTGTGTGTGACATGTCTGCTTCATGTGTTGGCTGTCTCTGTGATGTCTATGTGTGTTATGTGCTTCTGACATGTGTACTAATGTGAATTTTTCTCCACTTTCCAGATGATGACACAATGGAGCCAGAGGATGGTGTTGTCATGCCAGATACAGGTTTGCTATCACACCAGCAACCCGGCACAAGTGGGGGTTGTGGGGTGGTAGACCACGAGAACTCACATGTGTTACAGACCATCTTGTCTGTGGCTGGCAATGAGTCAAGCCCAGATGATCACTCTGACGACAATGTCGAGTTGGATGTGCATCTGGTCCATTTGTCAGGGGTGAGTGATTCTGATGTGGACGCTCAACTGTCCGTGACATCTGCACTGAGGGGCCAGACGGTGGTGGGACCTCCACCTTTGGTGGATCCAGAAGCAGGGTCACCCTCCACACCAGTTGCTGATGTTCCTGGGGCATCATGTCAATGGGGGAATGTAGTCCTGCAGCCGCGGGCATTGCCAACACAACAAGGACGTCGGCGCCTTGGGCCCCGCATGTGTGAAGCTCAGCAACACAGTGACCACGTGCCACTGGGGTATACTGAGTGGGAGCAAGCCGTGGTTGCCAGTTCAGAACACCAGTGGGCAGCAATTGATAACATCGCTGAGAACATGGAGCGGTTGCCCAATCCGTGCTATCCCCTGCTAGGCAGGTGGAACCCCAGCAGCGGGCGGCACAGCCCTCAGCCCGCCGCTCAGGCTGGGCATGGCGGCCTCAGACAGGGTACACCGGGCTGAAATGGTGTCTTTGCATCAAGCAATTGCTGCTCACACAGAGGCACACATGGAGGCCCTGAGGGTTGAGTATGATTCCCTCAGATCCACTCTGGGTGTGCTCTTGATGTCCCAGAGGGAGCGGTCAGAGGAGAGGTTTGCACAGCTTGAGCGTACCATCTCGGCTGAGCTACCTGCTTGCCGGGAGGTGCATCAGTTGTCCAGCCAGGCCACGCAGGAAGAACTCTGTGTTACACATGTTACCTTGCAAGAGGAAGCACGTGTATCACGGGAGGTTCTGCGTGCTGACCTACGTATCATCGCCACAATGAACCAGGCTCACCCGTCCAGCAGACTTGCTGCTGACGAGGGGCAAGCTGTGCCTAGGCGTGGTCAGGCTCCTGTGCCAAGTCTATCTTTTCAGGAAGAGGCTGACTCGGACAACGAGATATCTCCCACACAGGTCGGGCTGTGCAGGCGTTGAGCCCATGGAGGTTTTTTTTCTTTTGTCTCAACATCATCGTATGTGGGTGTTGAGGTGCACCCTGTACTTCCCCCCTCCGGCCATTTTAGATTTTTCATTTTAGTTTAGTTAGTTAAAATTGTTTTTGATAATTAGTTTAATTAGGTAATGTAGGTTTTGTATAGTTAGTTTAATTAGTTAACATAGTTTAAAATTGCTTGTCTATTGTGCATTCATGTGATGGTGTGGTGCTTTGTGGCTTTTAAAAGCATCCACTGTCTGTTCCATCTGGGCCCTTCAAGCTTGTCTCGTGTATGTGTTTGCAGCTTGGGGTCCTGACTCACATAGGCCACTCCTGCTTCCCTTATCCATGGGTTCGCAAGGATGGTTCAGTGTTACAGTCATTTACACAAGGGCTTTGGACTGTCATATCTGTGGCCTGTCTACTGCTGTACTACTTGTGTTAACACCCCTAGTGGGGATTGTGGGGGTTTTAACCACGGCATGTCTGTATTAGATTTGGGTGAGTTCATGATTGATATGTCCATTGATTGATATACATTGCGATGTATGTGTCTTTTCTTTGCTGTACATGTGTTTGATGCACTTCATGCTGTAGACAGTGGCTGGCACCCTTTGCCTGTCAAAGTCATACTGATGGTGGGAGGAATTCTGATCTAGGTCTCTGACACGGCCCAGTCACAACCAGCATGAAGAGACACACACAGGGACCTTTCCAGCGTTAATTATATGTTTTGTGCCCTTTCTGCAGGAGGATGAGCCTCCAGACCACCTTTGCAGGCAGACATGGGGCATAGTACTACAGACAGCTGGCCATGTTTGGTGGGGCAGACATGCGCATATGTGCACAAGCAGTGGCACAGGGGTTGTGCACAGACGTCCAACAGAAGCAGACATGTTCCCAGGAGCTCCAAGCAAGGTGAGCAGCACAAGGGGGCCACACCGCAGCCAACCTTCCACTAGGCCACTTGCACATGCATGCTAAGTAGCGCCACTGATGGGGAGCTTAGACAGATATTGTTGTTGAAGCGCACAGTAGAACTAAGATGCGTTGGGGGACAAATGGCAAGTTTCTTTCCAAGTTGTCAGGGGCACACACAGGAGCTGTTGCACATATCCTCCGGTCCCCCCTGCTCCATAGAAGCAGAGTTATTATCACAGTAGCGTTCCTAGCCAGATACTTATACAGAGCACAGGGACACCCGGCGAGGCACAGACTCGTGTGCAGTGCATATCATTGCCATGTGAAATTGACAGGTGCACTAAGTATTGAAATCTGCGGCTGCCAGAACACAACTTGTACTGAAGTCACACCTTGCTATACGCATCTAACTGCTCACCCAGGGACCATTGTATGATGTGTGATTCTTGACACATTGGTCTTCCATTTACCGCGCGCCCACATGCGCCTGCCTTACTGCATTGACAGTGTATGAACCATCACGGGGGCAAGCTAACGTATGGGTACAAAGCAGCAGACAAGAGTGTTTGTGGAGGAGTCACTTACTTTGGGGCATGAATGGTGTTGTGTGTGTGTGTTGTAAACACACACAGATTAGTAACTCACACTCTCTTTGCAGCATTTAACTGCTCCTGTTACCGGACCTGAGAGTGTGCAGGCAGGAGGCCAGCACTCACCTCAGAGATAAGTCTCTCTTTGGCTTGCATTTGACTCATTTGGTACAATGTGGATGATGAACATGTTTTGTCTGATTGAGTATGTGTTATTGTCAATAGTTGTTTTTTGTATTTTGCCTACTTTCCCTTGACAATCCTACTCCACTCTCCTGCCCCTCTTTCCGGTTATCCTGAATACCAATGCCTGCCCGAACAACATATCCCTCACCCTCCTTCCCCGCCGGGGTCTCAGAGGCCTGTGGAAGTTTGACCTTGCAGGCGCCCAGACCACAGAGGGGGTGGTTGGTTCGTGCCACTCCTGCGCCTGGACACCGGAGCTGTGACACTACCCATCAGTTGTTGCATCATCATTGTATATTATGTACCGAACATCGTACCCGTCCAGTTGGAGCATTGTTGAAATGTGCTACCTTGGTTGTTCTATCATTGTGCTTGGACATGTGCTTGGACATTTTCTGCTACTTCAAGTCATCTACTGGAGACTCTTCCAGGGTCTTTTGGTGCCTACAGGCTTTTTCCCTGGTTTGTGGGTTTGGCTCCTTGGAGTTCTCTGCGATTTGGGATTTTTACCAGTCAAGGTGGCCTCTGAGGGGGCTGGCCCCTATTTACACGCAAGGTGGAACATGGAGACCAAGGGGTAGGGTGATCCTGTGGCCAGGTAGACTTGAAGGAAGAACGCTACATACCCCAGACACAGTTGCTCAGTAGGTCATGGTGAGGTGTAAATGAGCGATGGCCTTTTGTTGTTGGACAGTTGGCTTGGGTTAAAGTGTTTTGGGTACTCTGACATTGTAATTGTGGGGTACTATGTACATGATGTGTTCTGCTGGTCAATGCCTGTTCATGTGTTGTGTTTACTTTTCAGGTGTCAGTGGATTGGTGTGGTTTCACATGCTGGGGTGTACACATGGGCAATGTTCACATGTGAGGTGTACAGGACACTGAGGGTCACTTGATTTCACATGAATGTATTGAGTGCATGTCCCTACTGACACACACAGTTGCACAATGATCCACCACATGTACAACCACCCTTCCATGGCCACAGGTGCACACAGATTGCCTTCTGGGGCCCCCTGTGTCCCTGCAGCGCATGATCTATGATCATTTGGGGATCCTGTACATGTGTCAATTGGTTATTTATTTAATTAGTCCTTTTCATGTGATGTTCAAGGTGTATCTGCAACACAATGGCTGCTCACTGTGCTGTGTGCTGAGCAATGTGTTGCAGAAGACACACACAGCACACGGGTTAGGGAGTAGGGATTTTGCCTTGCCCAATGTGCATGTGAACAGGCATTCAGTGTTATGTTCATGCTACGACTGGTGGAAAGCATTTGTGTATGACTTGGTATGTGTGGGAGGTTGTTGGTCAGTCATTTCATCTGATTCCATGTCAGGCGTCATTGTCTCAAGCCACTTTCCGTTTATCACATGTCACTTCGTATCTTATTGGTCATGTGTTGGGCTTTTGCTATTGCATGCCATGTCATGGTGTGGTAGACAAGGATGATGTGGGTTGGGAGGGTTTGGGTGACATACCAGGGATTGTCATGGCCTGTTTTGCGGGGGGGTGGGGGGATGATACACACCTTGCATGTGTTCCTTTTGGTCACACAGGATTGGTTAGGTTTAAGTAGCTAGGGATGCACACAATGTAGCACTTCCATGGCAACATTCTCAGGGTGGTAATGTTGTGACAGTTGACTGTCTCTTTGTCATCATCGATTGTCACCTGATATGTGCCAGGCCTGTCTTCACTCCGCAGGGGTGGGAGTTTAGGTGAAAAATGTGGCCAAAAACTGGGTCCGGGCTGCCTCGCCACATGCCCTATCCCCTCCCATGAGCATCGCATGTGCCTGTGGTTGGGGATGTGTGGGCACCACCATGTCCACCGGTACACCCTGCCGTGTTGCAACATTGTGCAGGACATATGCTGCCACAATGATCCTGTACACTACTGGGGGAGCATATAGTAGCTGCCTGCCAGAGCGGTCAAGGGAGTGGAAGTGTGACTTGAGCACTCTGAATGTGCGCTCCACTATGCCCCTGGTTGCAACATGGGCAGCATTGTATTTTACCTGGGTTGGTGTGGTGGGGTTCCGGATTGGTGTCATCATGTGGTTGCTCAGAGGGTAGGCACTGTCATGGTTGTGATTATTAGGGTGTGTGTATTTGTCTGTGTGTGACATGCATGCATGTGCGCAGGCATTTGTACTCACCTAGGAGCCATGTGTCGCCATGCTGCCCAGCTTCCAGGACCCGGCTTAGGGCAGACATTCTGTATATGAAACTGTCATGGGTGGAGTCAGGGTAGTTTGCATAGACAGAGGTGAAGATTCCCTTTACATTGCACGTTGATGGAATGCCAGGGCTTGCAGTTTTGATAGATGTGCTCAGTGGCCCTAGGTGGACGTATGGCCACATGGGTGCAATCTATGGCACCGAGCACTTTGGGGAAGTGTGCCACCCTGTAAAAGTCCTGGACCACGGCCTGCCTTTCTGCGGGTGTTCTGGGCATGTATATGTGCCTGCGGACTGAGGGGCGCACAGTCATGATTGCCAACACCTGGTGTAAGCAGCGTGACTGTGTGGCCTGTGAGACCCCCTCCCCACTATGGCAGTTGTCAGCTGAAATACCCAGTGGCCAAAAAATGCAGGACATTGAGCACCTTCTCCAAGGGGTTCAATGCTTGGGAGCACAGGGTGGGGGATATAAGGTCATCTTCCCACTCCCTGACCAGGTCTAGGATGATACAAGGTGGAAACCTATACCTGCCATAGACCTGGTCATCAGGCATCCCAAAAAGGCTAGTCCGGGAGGAAAAAATGCATGCCCTGGCTATTCTCCTCCTCCTGCAGTGTCCCACGATCAGTGCTGCGACAAATGGGATATTCATCGTATTTGTATATACGTGTTTGTTGTTTGTGCTCACTTTTAAACTGTGCACGGAGACACTTCCACCTGCCTTTGTGTGGCAGACGTGTTGACGCCTGTGTGCGTCTTTTAGCATGCGCGGGTTTCCCGTATTCGATTCCATGAATATGTGTTGTTCGCGTGCGTGTGGGCATTCCATGTATTTCCCTGCAGTACTTCCCCAGTTACACCTTCTTTTTCACACGTTGTTCCCCATTCCGCGTGTTACGCCCTGTGTCCCGCCCCCTTTTTGGTGTGTGCGCAGACATTGTGTGCTTTCCCTGTGCGCATCGTGCACGGCTTTTGGGATGTTGCAATGACGTTTGCGCCTGTGTGCGCCATGCACGGATTTGGCGCACATCCAGGGGAAAACATGCGCAGGCCCTTCCTTGAATCGCACGCGTGCCCGTGCACTTGCTTTTTCACGCTTGCGCCAGCTTGCGCAAAGATTTTCAGCGCACATTTGTTCCATGAATCGGCCCCTTAATGAGGAGCATGTGATGACCCAAAGGGTAGGCACTCGACAATCTCAACAATAAATAACAGAGTATTCCTCACTCTGCCTGACTCTGCACACCATGACAGGTAGCAGCTCTCAGTTGGTGCCTGGATATCTATATAATGTATCTGTGCATGATTGTTTTGTAATCCTGCACACCATGACAAACAAGCAGGGGCCAAATTACAAAGATGTTGCTATGTGGTGCTCGGACGTACATCTGACAGACACCTTTAGAGCGCTACATTATGCACACATATTCCACTATGAGTAACTCTTACATATTCCTGACTTAGAGCAATTTAGAAATGAGTCACAGTTACTCATTGTAACTTCTTTGTGAATTACATAGGCCTCCCTAGGTTTAACTGAAGGGTAATTCAGAGTTACCATCAATAACTTCTTTTTGATTGGATTCGACTCAGGAGCAGACCTCTACAGCCATCATAGTTTTCTAAAGTTTATAGGGTCATAATACAGAATTATATGTTTTAGTACCTGTGCGCAGTGTGTACACGTACACTTAACAATTATACTCTATGTATATAGTTTGAGAGGCAAGACGAAGCTCTGTGAAAGCCTAATGTGAGCAATATTTTAAGGTGTCTTATTCTTTTCATATCCAGGCGTTGCCATACAATGCAAACAATGTAAACAGATACAGCACGGTACACGTTTTATGGATGCCAGGTCAATTGAGGAGACGAATTTGCATTGACACCCAGATTAGTTAAGGATAGCTTTAGAACTGTCTGATTTTTCAATTAATGTTGTACTCAGTAATATGGGAAGTTTGATACTTTTACTTTACTTGTTCGTGATACCCGATAATCTGCTCCATTGTTCACTTGTACTGCAACTGAAAAAGTGTAATGTATGCCAGTGAACACAGGGTTTTTTCAACTTCTGAAATGTTCGTCTCCAGTTACTGAGAGTTTTGGTAATGTTCTGGTTACATAATATGTATAAAATGGAGGTCACAAGTGAGTCTATTTGTTTAAAATACAAAGGATGATATAACCGTTGTCTACAGTAGACTTAAAGGCTATCCAGTTTGCCGAAGTTCAAAGTGTTAATTAAATAATTTGTTTCCATGTGCTATGTGATTACAAAGAATGCAAGTAGTAAGTGATATATTTTTGAAGCTCTCAAACTAAAGAAAACATTATGACATTGTTTCTCACATCACATAACAAATTATGTAGAATCCCTTATGACGAATCCTAGTGAGAATACAACTGTTCTTAAGTATTGTGTCACAAAAAATAAGTATTTCCTTGTTGTTTGCTCTTTTTTGATCACTAAGTGAACCTTTTTTTAATATGATTTTATCTTAGGAATTGACTTTTCTTTTATCTGGTGGGTAATCCATAAATCGTTATTATCAATAAAGGAACCCACTCTGATATACTAAACTGTATTTACATCAAATATTGCTAAACTAATATAAGATATTGCTATATAAAAAATAATTCGGTTGTCTATGTGAATCCACTAGACTTCCATAAAAAAAATATGACTACATTAAAAATATACGCTCCAAAAATAATGATTAATTGCTATGGGAGTTCCTTATGCTGAATTATTTCCAGACTGCAATTAAAGCTTGGCTGCATTGTAATGTTTCAAGTAAATTAATTTCTAAACAGAGGATTATATAGTTTCTCACAAAATGTTTTATTCTTCAAATATTAACTGATTGAAGAATTTGAAGCAATTCATTTTCTCCATTTTCTTTTCCTAAATCTTAGTTTCATTATTAAGTTTTGTTCATTTTCACATAGTGCTGATTTCTGCTAATGTTTCATGGACAAATTGGTGAATAAAATATGTGCAGTACCCTCTGGAAACAACCTAACAAGCAAACCCAAAGCTCAAAGGTAGATTTGGATTTCTAATTCTGAAGTCCTATTGCCACAAATGTACATCAATAGAAGTACATTTTTGGCTACATATCTCTAATGCCCAACTCCATCAATGGTTTTGATTGGAACAGCAAACCTTACTAAAAAAAGAATCCCTACAATTCGCATTTCATAGTAGAAAGTACTTCACAAAGGCACTGGTTATAGTCAGCTTTATCTGAAAGCTATTCAGGATCTATTAGCCTTATCTATTGGCACCCATTTGTCAAAAATTCTCTATAATTGAGTGGATGGTAAAAAGTATATTATGTGGGAATGACTCAAGGCTTGTATACTAGCTAGCCAAATTGTGGAAGGACAAATGATACCATTCAATGAACTAGATTCGTGATTTTTTTTCAGGTAATACATATGCACAAAAGTGATCATTTTCCAAATGGCTTGTCCATATATTGGGAAAAACTGTCAAATACCAGGAAGCCCTCAGACGGTAGCTTCTCATTGAAACCATCTTCCAGCAGGACAATGATATGCCTTACTGATGTGAACTTGGCCCTCTTAGTCGATACATTAATTAAACCCACCATTGATTCTATATTGGGCTGTCTGGAGTGCACAATCCCTACTGGTGATATTATGGCAGAATTAAAAAAAAAGTGGGGAATGTATTTAACTCTAGATTTACCCTTGAGGGGCAAGAGCAGAAAACATAGAATATCACCCAGTGGCTGGTTTTCTAAAGATTGCAAAGTAGTTAAACAATATCTTCAGCTTATTCTCAAATCAGTTCATTCTCCAAGAGAAGGAATTTCAATTGCACCTGCACTTTATGAGGGAGTTGCTAGGCAGGCAAAGGGTGCTTCTAATTGAAAATTCTGACACAAGGTGGAAATAGCTGTCTTTTGTAATAATTCCAAGACTTTCTGGGAACTGATTAGACAGGCAATGAAGCCGGACCAATATGAGAGCTTAACCAGAAATACCAAGCAGGCATCGTATTGCTCAAGTTAATGGGGCAGATCCTTCCTGTCATGAACCAACAGAGGAGAGTTTCCCGGCCAAGTAAAACTTTAGCAAATAGACCTTTTCCCTGTCTCCTACTTATAGTTAAAGTGATAGGTTAATTTAGATATGGCAAGTACCAGAACCCTGATTGTGTACTGCCACGATCGGGGGAAGGAGTATTATACCAACTGTAAAATTTTCCATGTGCCTGGTTTTCCTTAGAATTGAAAAAATGTTGCAGCCGGTGTGGGGCAGAAAAAAGGGGGACTTTTGACCCCAACCCCTTGTGAAAACAGTTTACAGTATTGCTCCACACTTTAGGAGACTGCGTCACACTTGAATAATGCTAGTGAGGTAAAACCGTTTTCTCTCAGACGGCAGTAAATTGTGTACATGGTGCAAGAGGGATTCAACCCGTGACTGCTTTTGCTCCAACTAATTGCGAAACTAGACTTGGAATATAGTTACGTTACTAGCCCTGATTTGAAAAAGACACTTGTGTGTCAAAACAAGTGTTATCCTCAAAGGGCAATACAATAAAGATACTTTACCTCACTAGCAGTATTCAAGTGTGGCGCAGTCTCCTAAAGTGTGGAGCAATACTGTAACCTGATTGTGTACTGTTGTATATATTTTTGCAGAATTTAGATGTATGGGCTCCCCTGTTGCCAATCTATTCAAGTAGATTTGTGTTACAAGGAAAATGCCGTCCACATGGTCCCCAGAATCCATTGTGCCGATTTTTGAAAAAGGTGATGTAAACTCCCCTAATTGCTATTGCCCATTGCACATATAGATTGCTTTAATAAACCCTTTGGGGAAATTATCTTAGGGAAGCTAGAAAATAGGTACCTCTCCAAGTATTGCATGCTCAATTTGGATTTATATGTCACATGGGTACAGTGGAACAATGTCGGAAACTTACCATAATGAAAGGCCAATATGGTCATATTAAAGAGTTCAGACTGGGATTAGTCTTTTCATCTGACAGTATAGCTAAGTAACTACTGTGGAAATTGTACATAAGAAGCGGTTGGGCCCTGGCTTGCTGAAGATCGTAGTACCACTGTATTCTGGATTAAGCTCTTGTGTTGAATATGGCATTGAGGGGCAAACTACAGAGAGTTTGTATACAACAAAGTATCTGCGGCAGGGCTGCATCCTGGCACCTCTATTGTACTCAATGTATAACAATGATGTTGAGACAGTTCTGATGAAGGTTTCCACTGGCATACCCTACATAGTTATGAGACCCACTCCAATTGCTCTGTACACAGACAACACGGTCCTTCTGGCCAGGACACATGAGGGTATCCATGCATTTTATTGCCAATCACCATCTTACTATCACTGTAGCAAGATCCGCTGTTATGTGGCTGGCCACAATTCAACAACATCAAATGATGATTAATCTGTCTGGTAGTATATTACTGTAAAATGATATGCCACTTGAAATGTGTATTTGTGATAATTTGAAATGGAAAAACCATTTGGAATCCCTACAATTTGGCTAAATCATACCAACAATAATATTGTCAGTCGTTTTTGCAGGGAAGGCAGAGGTAGCATCAAGCCAGTTATGGAAGTATTCAGGGACCAATTTGGCAACTGGGCTCGTTACGAGGCTGGCATTTATGGTTACCAGGAGGTATCACATATACAAACAATTGAATTGGGTTTCCTAAAGAAACTGCTGATTGTTCCGATGGCCACCACTAAGGAGTCAGTATATATGAAACTGTGTCTTCATTATATCACAAAGTCTATTAAAGTGCCACACACCTTGCTTTGGCTTTCCATTTGCAGATATTCTGACCTGGTGCTGACAACATTTGTATATAATGCCAAAATGAGATAATGTAGTTTGAAAACAATCCTGTTGATGGACTCTGGTAGGGTCTAGATGTCACCAGAGGTGTGTAATCCCATACTAAGTGATGTCAAAAGTAATATCAAGCACAAGCCTTTGAAGAATGCCAAAGAACTAATAACCATACATAATTATCCCATAATCAAATGCAATCCATGTTCAGAAGACTACCTTATATGTATATACACCATCCACAAGATAGGAGATGGATCACTAAGGCCTATTTCCAACCACACCCAACAGGCTGGAGACTGGCAAAATGAGGGATGTCTGAGATTATCTCTGTGGGTGTGTTGTGGGAGACATTGATACACCGATGTGTCTCATTTTGTTCTGCAAATCTTACAAGTAAATACAGGATTCATCTATAAAGCCACATTTTAGAAAATATAGTTTTCATAAAGTGCTGCCCGACCTTTTGAATGCTAACGGAGCAGGAGCTGACAAGGGGGGAGGAGGGATTCCTACATCATCCTTATATGGCACAATTAACAAAAAGAAGCGGTGTTTGTACAACCCTGCACTGTGAGTCGGGCTCTAATAAATTCCACGTTTATTAGTATCAGTTACCTCTGTGAGAAATGTATATTTTTTTAGCATGTATATGTGTTTTATCTGATTCCTCTTATTATTGCTGTGTTTATCTATATGCATTATGAATTTGCTATTCAAGTCTTATGTTAATATTTATAGTTGTCAAACTGAAATAAACAGTTGTTACTACTATTACTACTACTAATACAAATACCATTCAACTAACTTTGCAAAATTTATATATCATATATCAAATAATGAACTCTGTAATTTAGTTCAACTAGGGCCAAATTAAGAACAGATATGACTGACTCTGATAGAGGTAATTCTCTGCTGAACCACACACAATAATATACAGCTGCATCATCTCTGTATATCTGCAAACAAGGGGCAGGAAACAGGATTCAGGTCAGTGGGGTTGGGAAGTCAGACAGTCCAATATGACCAAAGCTAGTCTTCTTGAAAGACCCTCTGTTTCAGCCCATGGTTGGCTGAGGTAAAATCGTACATGATGGTATGAGTCACAGTAATCTCTTAGAGGCCAGATTCTTTCTGGGCGTTAAGAGATGTTAATTGCTAATTTTCTGAGAGCAAACCTTGCAAATGTATGCAGGACTGGAAACGATTTCTGGAGCCAATGTGTTAGGTTAGGGGTGGGGCGGGGCCTTTGCATTTTGCTCCTTCCCTTGAGATCCTGCATTCCTCTACATGTTGTTGATGACCACTCGTAGCACTTATCCATTCACCTTCTTGGAGTGAACTGAGGTGGACTATTGGGTCAGGTAGGCAATGTATGTCTCTTTCCAGGGTAATATGAATAGAGACAAGTTTCCTCTCCTCCTTGCCAACCCACATCTGTAGGTTTGCTGAATCAGCGATAGACTATTTGAGCATTTCAGCACGTTTTTTGTTTGCTTTGGTGACCTTCGTGGATATTTACTGAGCTGTATGAGCAAATCTTATGATTCTTTGCATCAAGTTGTGGTCTTTCTCTTGTGTATTTATTTTTTTCTGCGTCGACAACAGCTTAGCAAGGTACGCAACAAATCTAGTCTTTTGACAAAAATGGCCCGATTGGTAGCAAAGCCTTTTAGCTTTCTCCTCCAACTGAAAGAGAAAGCATGTATTTTGTGTTCACAGCAGTTCTGTGGCCTTTCATTTCTTCTATCATTTTAATTCAGACTTGACAATGTGACCTCATATCTATATTGAAATGGTTCAAGAAGGCGTCCAGTGGTTCATTATTTTCAGGATTTGGCTGTCTACAGTGGGGTTACACGTTTGGTATAAATGGTTAGAGTGGTAAGGGCTGTGCACAATTCGGCAATTTTGATTTAGCCAAATTCAAGATATTTTGCTCAGAGAAGAAGTCCTTTAAGATTCCAAAAACCATGTCAGTGTGTTTAAAAAACAGAAATAGTGCAAATTTGTTGTTTCAGAAGTGACACAATAATCAAGTTGACGCTAATGGGCACTGGTAAATTATTTGCGGAAATTAAAAAAATAATTATCAACAATAAAGGGGCACAAAATTCATGTTGAAGTGCAATAAATTGTATATACAATTCTGTGTGTGTATTGATCATGCTATTCATCACCTCAAGCACTGTGTATGCTTCATTCAAGAGTGGATATTTAGTGCCCAACTGAAGTTCAATTTGAAAAAAAAAATGATTCTTATAGGAGATCAACCAAATTGTTTGTCTGACATGATGCTTGATGGATTAACGCTGCAACTCTCACCATGTGTAAAATCTCTCAGCTTTATCAGGAACTGTGACATCGCATTCGAAAATCACCTCACCAAGAAGACCCAAGCAGGATGGTAGCAGTTTGCACTCCACTGCAAAGTTAACTCTTTAATGCAAACCCGGATTATCACCCACTTGAACCGTAGAAAAACCCAACTAGCAAGATTACCAGGAGCCACCTTGGCCCCTCCGAAAGCGGTTCAGTAGCCTTTAGCATACCTCAACGTGCCACAATGAAAATTCAACTGCATCATCCACATCCTCATTTTGGTCCAACATACGATGTTGGTGCTCTAAATACACTCTAAGATTAGCACATACCAGTAGCAACTTTTCTACTGGAACTACTTTTGACATTGTAGTTAACCACGCATCTTTGACATTTCTTGCCCATTAACACTGCAAAAGAAATCCTTGATACTTTCAGATTCCTGGGTAATATATAAAGTATTTTACTATATATTTTTCATAGTCTAAAGGCCTCATTACAACGAAGGAGGTAGGGGGCTAACAGCGCTGGTAGTGCTGCGTGCCCCGTTAACCCCCTAGCGCCTCATTACGAGGAGACCAGGATGCAAACAACAGGCCCGACCAAAGCACCTGCCCTACTTATGGTAGTCAAGAAAACAGAGGGAGCCACACATGTGATGTCATCAGTGATGTCATGAATGAGATTTGTGAATGCATCTTTTATGTCATGGGTGTTAGTCCTTGCAATGCACACTGGTGGCACGAGTTATGGTTGCTTAGATTACCATAACAGTCACATTTTTTTTTTCGTTTTTAACTGTAACCATAACGTTCCTGTAACAACCTTTTTGTTGGTAAATTTCATAGGTTTTTAGTAGGGCACTTTAAGCATAATGTTCCTTTAGGGTAGCTCTTTCAGTAAAGGGAAAAGGTTTTAGTAACATATATAGACTTCACCTGGTTGACGTAAGGAATTACACACCAAATATCCGTAGGACTCCATTAGTGACCGCATGTCCGCATCTTCAAATGCACTTTTAAGTAGTTGTGGAAGCGCACATGTTTACGTTCCACACCTAGACCCATGCATAGGTCATGCACTGTATGCTGATAACACCGCCCCTGTCGCCAGCCCTACGTATTCATGCAGTAGGCTACCCCATTTAAAGTATTGCTTTTGACTTTGTGGGTGGCTCTGCAAACTTAGTAATTTGTGGCTAAAGTACTCCTAACTGTATAACGGCCACTGGTAAACAAAGAACAGCAACCTGCACTGTGATGTGGGTGTTTTAAATGTGGCATTACTTTGATTTATCTGCTGTTTCCCTTTCCATGACCTGTGAAACTGATACGTTGTGTGTGCACTCAGCAGTGTGACAGAAAGTATGAACAGGTCGCGTGCAGGTTGCACAGTTGAAGAAAACTTGTAACTGCAAGTGGCACAGTTTGTAGTAAAGCTGCAAAATTGCAAAGCTGGTGCACCTTCCTCACACACATACTAGTGCATGTAAAGGCAAGTAAGGAAACAGCAAAATATGCAGAGAGCAAACAATCTTACTGGTGGTTGGAAAAGTGATGTATGTGCATGGGTTGCACAGAATAAATGGTTTTGTGGTATACATAAAGAAGCTGTGGTTGGCGTTGTTGTAAACATTCTTGTATTCCACAATGTATGTATATCTGTGAATGGTACCACCAATAGTAATGGCGTGGCATAAAGTGTTTGTACTTCTTGTGACAACAACTCAAATTAAAGAACAAAGGAGCAGTGGGCCGGCTACCGCATTTCACACAATGACGTTGGATACTTTCATGTACAGCATTTGCCACATCTGCTGCGGGCAACAAGAGGGCACTCCTGTAGGGCAGCAGAGCTGCAATACAACCTTTCCAAAGCATATGCTGCACTACAGTCCCTTACCCGGCAAAGGACATTGTAATGTACATGTAGTGCAATGAGCTACTGTACACAGGGAAGGTACTGCATTATGTTGTAAAACCAATAAAAAGAAGTTAAAAAAAAAAAAAAAAATACAATGAGTGCCGCCTGTATCGGTGAGGGCCACCCAATTTCATCTCCCGGAACGTCCCCTATGGTATCTAGGCAGGTGCTGCCCCTTCTGTACTGGACCTTTCCTGGCTTTCCTTCTGTGGTGTGTGTGAGAACGCGATAATAAATAAAGATGCAATGGGGAACGAAAAAAGGTAAAAAAAGAAAGCACCTTTCACAGAGGAACAACAGAATTGCCAATGCACGCATGCAGAGTGAGAGGCGTGGAATTGTGGAGAACACTGTAGTTCAGTTGGTTAGAAAGGAGTGTGCTGTACAAAGAGATTTTTTGACGTGTTGCAGAGCGTTTTCAAGAGAGTCACAGCGAAACACTTAGTACAAGAAAATATCACTACTTGTAAGAAAGGCACCAAGGCAATTTAAGTGGGGTGTACAGAAATTGAGATAGCAGGCACAGTAAGATGAACATTGTAGCTAGGGAAAAGTATTTGTGCTGTGAAATGTCAGAATGCCATGGGCGAAGTATGCCATTGGCACATGACAAAGAAATGCACAAATACACTTCTTTGCAATATACCGTGCTGTCTCCATTGACGGACCAAATAGAAAATGACGCTGCCACATCAGTAGCTGCATACTGCGATAGAAAGTTATGTAAGAGATCGGATAGAAACGCATGAACTGGGCAAGTGGCTCCTTCATCTGAAATGGCACTAAAACCTGTGTAACATGCTTTGCAATGTTCCCTGCACAATGAACAGCAATAATATCATCATGATTGCATATCACACACACAAACAAAAATCAGGCACTTCATTGTACCTAGTCCATAACACTACACATGCACATCATAGATTCGTAAATGAGTAGCGAGTGCACAGTGTTTTGCATTCACTTTCACTGAATGTATGTCGGCATACCCTAAAATCCGCATGCTGTACCTCATGAAACACACAGCCATAACGGCACCCTCTGCATTTCTGTGAACAAATACACAATATAGCATTGTCGGTCCGTACACACCCACAAACTTTATTGCCCAATCCCGTAGCCTCTGCAGACCCATTTCTATGGACGTCATCTGCAAAAGTGGCGTATGTACCACGTGCCGCCCTGTAACTATTGTGATATTTGCGGACTATTAGTGCTGCACGTGCGGGATAGTGGGGGAATAACTTTCTACCAGGGGAGCGCATCCTGTTGGTTGTGGTGGCTCTTAAAAGAACCTTTTTTTTTTGTTTTTAGTTTTTATTTAAAACATTTTAAAGGTGCTTCCCTAGAATGGATTTTTGGGGTTTTAATTTGTGAATGTGTGTTTTCACCTTCAGCTCACATTCTTACAGTAGGGTCTTCAGTGCAGTCTGTAGATTGTGAACAAAAATTTCATTGTCACTGACCGACAAAGAGATGCCATTTGCCTTGAAAAGGTGTTTGTATCGGGAACCAATGTTCTCATTCTCACAGGAGAACATCACAGAAGCACTCAAGAAGTCACACATGTTTCTTTTGATGAGACCCCTTCCGGCCTCTGGCTGGCGACAGGAAGCATTGGAATAATGCCACGTGATTCTCGGCAGTATACATGAGAAAAGCACCTTAGCAGTAGGAAAAATGTGCTGCACTGCTTTCATCAAAATCTTCAGTTGGCTGAACACACAACACAAAAAGAAGCCTCCAAAGTGCACGATCACAACATGTACAGTTGCCAAAGAGGCCACGCATCGACACTCTAGAAGCAGTCAACCGAAACAGCATGATTCCACACCACTCCACAAAACATCCACTCCCTCCAAACCTAAATTACTAGACAAGTCTTCTTGGAGGGCATACACAAAGAAATCAGCCACGATGAAAACTGTGCATCTTGCCATGTTTTCCAGCCGCTGTGCACAAAGTTATGGAAAACTGAATGCCTCCCTTTCCTGGGATGCACACCCAGAGCACCTGATTGGCCAAAGTCCATAGTCCCATTTCTATTGGCCAACATGGTGAGAAGGGCGAAATGTGGCATGTGCCTTTCCCCAATCACCGCGAGGGAGATTCCCCGGTGAAGCAGGAGGACTCATTCTCCCTATTGGTGCTCTTTTCTGTAAGGTAGACCCTGACCATCTGATTGGCCAAAGGGCATAGTCCCATGTCTATTGGCCAGCATGCTCACAAACACAGAATGTGGCACGTGCCTTTCTCCAAGTACCGCCAGGGCTGCGCCAGGTAAAGCCAGAGGAGTCCTTCTTCCTATTGGAGCACTTTCCTCTGACGCACACCATGAGCAGCACATGATGGAACAATTACTACAGTCCCAGTTCCATGGACCAGCATGGTGAGGAGCATCGAATGTGGCACGTGCGGGTCCCCAAGTACATCGAGGGCCAGTCCCCAGTGCTGCAGTGACGCTCATCCTAAGCAACTCTTTGGACAATCCCCACAGTTCAATTGTTGTAGCTGCCACCTGCAAAATCCCCACAAGTGACTTTTGCGCTGCATGCGGTCATGGGGTAAAAACTTGCAACCAGGGTAGGGGGAGTTCATAGTAAGGGGCGACTCTTAAAAGAGTCTGTTTTTTTTTGTGTAGATCCTTCTACAAAAACGCCGTTTTTATTTGTTTTTAGTAGCTTTTGCATTTTCTTCTACGCACATTAGTTCAGTAAATTGTTCACCGCATCCTGTAGACAAGCAAACTAAACTGCATTGCCAATGGATGACAACAAAATGCAATTTTCTTGAAAAAACTCAGCATTTCCACAAGTAATAAGGACATTGTTGCAGAAGAACATTCCACGAGCGGACAAAAAAGTACACATGCTTCTGTTGATGAGACACCTTCCTTCGTTTGGCTCGGAACAACATCCATGAGCAGTAGGCCATACTCTTTGCGGTATTATAGATGAGAAAAGCACCTTGACGGTGGGAAAAAGCATCCTCACGACATCCAGCAACCTCCTCAGTCTATGGAACAAATGTAAGCAAGGCAGGTAACCCATATGTATGCCGCTCTAATGAATTACGATAACATCTACTACTGGAAACGCGTCGAGGTCTTTGCAAAGTGCATGCATATTGACAAAATGGCACTCATACACAGCGTTCGACAATACGTCTACTCCTTCCAAACCAAAATTGCTGTCAAAGTTTGCAGGGCATAGTTGTGCATATCTATTGCAAAGGGATCACCTACAGTCAATACAATGGGCCTCATCACGAGTTTGGCGGTAACCCTTAAAATCAGCAGTAACGCTATCAGCGCTGATTTTTTAAGGGTCCGTCAGATCAAGAGTCCAAATACCGCCGGCACCATTACAGCCGGCGCAAGTGCAGCCGACTGTACAAGGGTTGGCTGTAAAAGCGCCGGAAACCATTCACGCTAAAACATTTGTAATCATGAGTCCAGCGTAGGCGCAATTAGCGCCAGAAAAGCGGCGGATAATCCGCCGAAAATACCCCCAGCAAAAAGCTGGAGGTAAAAGAACACAGGCCACAGCAATAAGGGCCCAGGTGAAAACAATGCAATTCAGCGGCCTACAAAGGACCCACCCATGCACAACACACCCTCCCCAACACCATAACACCAGTAGGAGCAGGGAGGAGACAGCAATAAGGGCCCTGGTGAAACCAATGCAATTCAGAGGCCTACAAAGGACCCACCCATGCACAACACACCCTCCCCAACACCATTACACCAGTAGGAGCAGGTAGGAGACAGCAATAAGGGCCCAGGTGAAACCAATGCAATTCAGAGGCGTACAAAGGACCCACCCATGCACAACACACCCTCCCCAACACCATGCTGCCATTTGGAGCCGGGAGCCTTGATGTGGACTTCCACAGAGCTACAGAGGCCAGCCAACCAGGCCAGGGCCCTGGGAGCGCAAGGGGTGGTGGGGATGAGGAGAAGGATGGGGAGAGCAGCACCAGTAAGGCGGCCAGCCATCCCCAGGGTCAGGCCAACACCCTTCGCCCTGACTGATGGCCAGTTGGTGACTGAATATCGGCTGGACAGGGCAACCATCATCCAGTTGCTGGACACAATCCAGGCTGACATCGGCAGCCACATAGCCATCAGCAGAGCAGTAACTCCGCTAGTGAAGCTCGTGTCTGTGCTACAATTCCTTCGGACTGGCAGCTACCAACAAACCGTTGCCATGATGCATGGAATGGCCCAGTCCACATTCAGTGCCATGCTGGGACAGGTGCTGGATGCACTGTTGAATCATGTGAATGTACACATTGCATTGCCAGCCAAACAGTCACAGGTGAACCAGCTGAAGGGTCAATTCCATGCCATTGCCCAAGTCCCGAATGTAATAGCAGCCCTGGACTGCACACATGTAGAACCCGTACCACCCCATGCACATGAGGCAGCCTACAGAAACCGGAAACAGTACCATTCCCTTAATGTGCAGATGACATGTGGCCCTGACCTCACCTTCAGCCAGTGCTGTGCCCGGTGCTGTGCCCGCTACCCAGGATCCAGCCACGGCTCCATGGTCCTGCGCAACAGTACTCTGCCAGCGTACATGGAAAGGCACTGAGGGCAAAACACATGGTTGCTAGGTGAGTAGAAATGTATACCATAATGCATGTTAATCCACAACTGATGAGGCTGGTCACACACAATGAAATCCATGAATCTCAATAGGCAGCACCATTACTGCAGCATTCCAAATCAAGCACCTTGCACGAGAAACCTCGGACATGTCCAACACAGCAGAACACACCCATTCAGGATGTAAAAGACATGTGGCAGCACAGTGACATATGGAAGGCCTACCACCATAAAGCCTCCTGTGTGAGTAGCACTATGGCTCCCAACACTGACACAATACAGTCATCCCACCCTGCCCACCCAACAGTCATGCAAATGTAACACATAAGTCACCACATCCACATATGCACCACACATAAGCAGACTGAGTAATGGCAATGTACATCCCACAAACCCAGTCCCCAGAATGGCCAAGGAAATGCATGGAGAACAGTACAGAATAGTGAAAACCAGCAAATGCACTGCAGCCAAAGGGAATGGCAATGACATATGAGGCAGCCCTTACCCAGTGAAAAGTGAATGAGTACAGTTACATTCTGAAACAGAGGCGTACCAAGTTGAGAGTACCTCATTGATTCAATGCTGCTCATACCACAGCACACTCCACAATGTTGTTGACCCAATGACAAGTATGGCAAAATGACACTGATGACTGAGCTCTGTACACCCAGTGAACTTACCTTGTGCACATACCGGCTTTCTCTCCCCTGCAGGTGATTCTGGATATCCCCAGTACACGTGGAACATGACCCCTGTGCGTCATCCACACACGGCGGCGGAGCGGGCATACAATCTTGCCCATGCTCGTACCCAGATCTGCGTGGAGAGGGCATTTGGACTGCTGAAGGCACGCTTCCGGTGCCTCAAACGCACGGGAGGGACATTGATATATGCACCAGAAAAAGTTGGCAAAATTGTACTGACATGTGCCATGCTGCACAACATCTGCTGTCGCAGAAATGTGCCACTGCCCCCTGATGCTTATGTGCAGCCACGTGAGGATGGGAGTGAGGGTGATGACATGCCTGAAGGTGTTGCACGTGCACAAAGGGTTGGGCTGAGGGAGGGAGGTTGTCCAGACAGGGATTGATTGATGTATTTCTTTAACACGGGTGATGGCTAAATTGAACAAATGTCACTTCAACATTAAATAGCACCTTTTCACAATCACTACTGTCCATGCTTTGTGATTTTTGAAACGTGATTTATTCTCAGTGCAACAAACCGCCCTCCCCCGAGTGAACACCCAGCACACAATCCCCCCTCCCCCAATGAACACCCAGCACACAATCCCCCCTCCCCCCAGTGAACACCCAGCACACAATCCCCCCTCCCCCATTGAACACCCAGCACACAATCCCCCCCATTGAACACCCAGCACACAATCCCACCTCCTCCATTGAACACCCAGCACACAATCCGCCCTCCCCCCATTGAACACCCAGCACACAATCCCCCCTCTCCCCAGTGAACTCCCCACAACAGTGCAGATAGGTGCATGTTTCTTATCAGGCCACCCACAACGATGCCATGTACGACTAGGATGGTTGTGGGCGCTTTCCTTGTCCGGGCCCCTCTGGTGTGTGTGACCTCAGGTGGCGCATAGACCGGCGCCTAGGAGATGGCTCAAGGGATCCCTCCGTGGGTGTGGTTGAAGTTGAAGGGACTGACCGGGTTGCCTGCATGTGCTGTCGGATGAGGTTGTTTCCCTCCCTTGTCTGCTCAGCAAGTGCTGACACTGCCTCGCACAACTCCCTTACCCTTTGTTCATACCCTGTCAGGGCAGCGGTACATTGCTCTACAACTCTGCGTATGAGCGCATTGTCACACACTATATACTTCATTCCATAGCGTATGGATGCACTGATAGCCTTGATGTGCCGGCTGTCCACCTTGGCCATTGATTCTACGTTGGCATGTTTAGCCTCAATCACGTCCAGTCGGCCCATCACTGCTGCCCCTGTGATGAAGGGCACCCCTGGTGTGGCAGGTGCCAGCCTGCCACTTGTGTGCTGTTGGGGGGGGGGCTGCATGGGGACATGTCGCCGGCTTGGATTGGGCTGCCAGGATCTGAGTGCCTGTCTTCAGGGCTGCCATATGATAGCGTGTCCTTGTCTGGCTGTGGTGTGCGGACACGACGAACATGCACATGTCGGCTTTGTGCTTGCTGTGTGCCTGGCCTTGGGGTTCCATGTGGTATGACCATCCCTTCTGGATCACTGCTTCCGGGTGAATGCAGTCCTCCTGCATGATGCGCACGTGGAGGTGTCACTCCCACGCCAGGCTCCGATCCACAGGTCAGTCCCTCTGCATCGGGGCTATGCCTGGTGACATGGGGCGAGTTGGCTGTGGACTCCCTGCGGGCATGTGGGTGCTGCTGCGTTCTGGTAGGGCTGCGTTGTGGTGAAGTGGGGGGTGGCGTGCGTCGTCTCCCTTCCGTGCAGCCTCTTTGTGGGGTGGTGGTGCTGGTGGAGGCTCGCTGCCTTGGGCACCATGATGGTGTAGCCTCCTCCCCATCATCTTCATCCCGTTGGGTTTGCCGTGTGCCTGTGGGGCACATAGGGTGTGGTTTGAGTTCAAGGCTACCTACATTAGTGTCATGCAGTTCATGCTAACAAGTGGGATTGATGACAGTATCAATCATGCATTCAACTTGCATTTTGTTCAGTCCCCATGTGGTGCTTGGTGTGAGTGAGTATGGAGGTACACTGCATGGGAATTTTTGTGTGACTAGATTGCATTCGTGGTTGGGGTGCACTGCACTCAGGGTCTTGGGAGTGTATTCCTGCACACTCAAACTCTACGTAGCTGTCCCATGGCTATGGATGTCTACCCACTGCTCCTAACATTGATGCATTGCATGTGCAGGGTCGTCTAGGCAGCACTATGGCTCAATGGATGTAGGGCTCACTTATGGGTGTCTGCAGTTCCTCACACACATTTCTTCACATTCATTCACTCAGGGTCTGCATGTGTGGTACTTTCAGTTGCATGCATTCGGGGTGGGACTCACCTGCAGTTGGATCGATGCCAGTGCCTGCCTCCGCTCCACCAATTCCCTCGATGGTGCCAATGTCAATCAGGGCACTCATCTTCTCCTCCCAAGGTGTGAGTTTGGGTGCGGGTGGTGGTGGCCCTCCTCCAGTGCCCCTGCTTGCACTCCTGTGCTGTGAGAGGATGCTCGCACACGCAGGTTGTTGAGGCGCTTGCGGCAATCCTCCCCATCCCAGGGCACGCGCCCCACAGCAGTGACCCCTTGGCTGATGTTGCGCCAAATCTGTGCTCTACGCTGGCCACTGGTTTCGTG
Source organism: Ambystoma mexicanum (assembly GCF_040938575.1). Taxonomy (NCBI): domain Eukaryota; kingdom Metazoa; phylum Chordata; class Amphibia; order Caudata; family Ambystomatidae; genus Ambystoma; species Ambystoma mexicanum. The sequence continues at coordinate 803,675,304 of NC_090939.1, read as the reverse complement.
CTGCTGCAGCTCCTCATGATGTGTCTCGGCCTCCTCCACCAGTTCAGCCAGCTCCTGGTCGCTGAATTTGGGCTTTCTCACCCTGTCCAGGGCAGTCTTGCCCCTAGTGCGCTCCTGTGACATGTTTTGGTGTTAGATGTGGTGGATGGCTTCCAGGGGCTGTGATATCCGACGGATTGTGATTTCCAAGATGGCCGCCACTTTGTTTCCCGTTCCGCCGGTGACTCGCTTCCCGCGCACTAATAGTGCGATATGGCTGTAGCGCACGTTGCGCCGGATTTAAGGGTTCTACCCGTTGCGCGCTATTTGCGCTAACGCCATGTCTCGGTGTGCATGCACGAAAACTCGTGATTTGGTGGATTATCCGCTGGGGGGCTTTGCGTTAGCGCTATTTACGTTTGACGGGAAAACCACCACATTACCGCCAAACTCGTGATGAGGCCCAATATGTTTCGCCATGTCAGCCGCCCTCACTATGCAAAGTATAATGTGCAACCATTTTACCTCCCCTTCATGTTAACCACACCCACACCGCCTGATTGGCTAATCCCCACACTGCCATGGCAATTGGGCAAGGTGGTGTAAAGGGCACATTTTGGCACGTACGCCTCCCAAAGTAGCGCATGGGCCGCACTCCTGTAAAACTGGAACAGTCCTTCTTCCCTTTGCCCTATCTTCTCTGCAGTCTACTGCATTATTTTACTGGTAAAGAGGCACACACGCATCCACCAATCACATTAAAGCCACCATCATCGAACACTGTCACTGCTGTAAAACACTTGAAATGTACCGTTACACATTTACAGTACAAATGTTGTGCCATTCCAGGGCACGTCCACTACAAAGTTCAATGAAAGTATGCACAATTCCTCCATCTGCATACATCCACATAGCCACCCAGGAAGTGGCACGTACATCCTGAAAGTACCGCATAATCCACTACCTTTTTGGGATAGTGAAGGTGGGGGGGGTGGGTGGTAAACAATATGAAACTGGGCAGGGGATTCAGTTTTCCAGCATATTAGTAGAAAGTGTTTTTTTTTGTTTTCTTTACGTGTGTGCGAGCAATTTTTTTTTGTATTTTCTCTTTAGATTTGTTTCTGTTTGACCGTCCTCACATTGCTACAGCATTCTGGTCAATGCTGCTTTCACAATGTGAAAGAAAACGGAATTGCCAATGGCGCTCAAATAAATGCTATTTCTATGCAACCACTGCATATTTTGCGACCTCATGATCTCATAGTGGGTGGAGAAAATTCCAGCAATCTGCATAAACTGACGCATAATTATTTTTATAACACACAAAATGGGACCCCCGTATAACTATGGCATCCTCCACGAAACCTCACCCAACATTACAAAGAAATTCAGCGGGCCCATATACTTATTTTGGCAAAGTTTGGTGAAGATTCGTCCACGGGGAGCGAAGTTATAATCCACCGAAAAAGTGGTCTTACTATGGGTTTAGCAACATAACCATAACTACACGGCTGTTACCACGGGCCATGTAATGTGTGTATATATATATATATATATATATATATATATATATATATATAGAGAGAGAGAGAGAGAGAGAGAGAGAGAGAGAGAGAGAGAGAGAGAGATAATTAGAGAACATACATTATGAAAAACAATTAGTTACCCTTGTACACATACATGTTATTAATGCGACCCTCATAAGTAGTACATTGTGTGCACTGTCTTTGATACATCATGTGTGCATAGTACACTGTTGTTGTCTTCACATATAATAATTGTTGTGTCATTGGGAACAACTCCAAGATGGATTGAAAAAACCGATACAAGAAAATCCATGTTATACATTTACAGTTTCTGAGTGAAAAATAATGTACTATATAATTGTGAAAGGATATTTACACCAAGTATCTTTACATGCCATGACACTTAATTGAAGAGGATTATGTCCTCACTTGGAGTGACCAGGTTGTCATCTCAGTGTGTTCTGAGGTGCTATTAGTTTTCTTGCTCTTTGCGAAGGACCACATTCCCAAAAATAGGTTAAATACATTAAACAGTAGTAAGATGGGTGGGCAGGGTTCAAGGCTGTGGGGGTAGTCTGGATAGGGTTAGAAAGAGTGTGGGTAAGCAGTATGAAGAGACAAGAGACATTAAAGGTACAATGGTGTTAGAAAAGGTTCAGTATTATCAGTGGGTAGGGATAATCAGGATTAGGTAACATGGCTATGGCTAAAGAGACGGGAGTATGGTGGTGTGTAAGGGAGAATTCTCTTATAAGGCTAATTTCCCAAACCTAGTGAGTCCCCGAGCAGCTTTGCTGGATTTTTTTTTCTCCTGCTAAGAGTGAGACTCTTTTCCTCCCACTCTTAAGCATGATTTGAGGTATGTCTTTGACTTTTTGTGTGCTTATGGGCTATGGGGTCTTTTAATCCATAGGGTATCATCTGTTTTTGTGTATGTGTTACACAGCACCCTCAGTGCAGTAACACAGGGGTCTCATAGTGACCCCCAAACATAGACTCCATACCCTGGGACTGACTACTGTCTCCCAGGGCATGTAAAGTCACCATTGACTTTACTAGTCCAAAATTGTGAACAGAACCAGTACAAACCATCATATTGTGGAAGTACTGTAAGGGGTTAATTCGATTGCCACTGGGTCTGTTTTCAAGGGGGCACTGTCCAGTCCCCCCTTGTTGAGTTTCTGGCTGGTGGCAGTGGTTACCACGCAAAATATTCCACCGGAATATTTCCTATGGGATTTTTCCCATTGATTTTAAACGCACCACTTTTTGGTGCAATGTTAAAGATACCGCCGATTTATTTATTTAATATTAAATCAACGGTTGGGTCTTTTTGCCAGAACTCTTTTCTAAAATGGCACTCGTGTCCGTCTCTGTAACTCCAACCAAGTTCGGGCCCTTTGTTCCACTTTTTGGCGGGCTTCTCCACAGAAGCCCTCAAAATGGTCCCACTCTGTCTGGGTTCCACAGGATGTGCGGGGAGGGGAATTGGCACCCTGGACTGCGTTGCCTTAGCAACTCAAGTCACACTCTATTCTGATTGGCCCAGTGGTGAGCCACTCGGCTCACCACTTAGCATGTTTGAGTGACAGCTAGGCTGTTGAATGGGGTTTTTTCTGCATAAAAGCAGGGCATTTGGGACTGGAACTTCAGAAGTCGCCACAGGACCTAAGAAATCCAAAGAGGGAAGAAGCTCAGCCATCTGCAACGACGACACGACCGGTGGAGCCCTGCTGCAACAAACTCACCACTTTCCCAACGACAAGAGAAGATCTTCTGCTGGACGAGTCTTCTTCCTTTGAGCTGGTGGGATCAACCAGTTCTCCCCTTTCACCATCCAAAGACGTCTCTTGGTCGAATCGCCGTGCCAAGCATTCTGGCGGCCGGATAGCCAAGCTTCACCACTTTGACCGCAAATAAAAGGAATGCACCTTTTAACTGACGAACTCCGCGGCTGGTTTCATCCCTGTGCAGTGCATCAACTCCAAGTTTCCTCCTCTACGAGATCCTCTCTTCCCCTGGTCGAAACAAAAAACTGCAACCACTGCCAGGAATAACTGCCACCGCTGGAGATTCCTCTCTCTTCAAGGTAATGTGTTCTGCCTGGCCTCCCTTTCTTCGGATTGCTAAAGGTGACCCTTAAATCCTTGGTTTCCAATTGGGTTTGGCCCCAGACCTTCTAACTTTACTTCTTGAACCACCCCAACCTCTTTTGAACCTTTTGCAAAGACTTTTAGTGCATTTTAAACTGTGTGATCCTGGGCACATTTTGCTTTGCTCCATTTAAAGTGGGCTTATGTCAAGGAGTTCCCCCCTTCTCACCTGGGTCCGGTGTTTGCCGGTGTCTTCGATCGCTGCCTTCTTGCGAATGCTCCTGGTCTTGAACAGTGCTGCTCGAGTCTCGTCTGGTTCCAGCTTGTGTTTAGTTCCGGGAACGCGGAGTCCAGGAATCTGGGAGTCTGGGAAAAGCTAGTAATGCTCGGAATCAGGAAGGGGGAAAGGGTCAGGAGCGGGTAATAGCACTGGGACAAAGGAAACAATACCGCAAGCTACGAACACACGTCTGAGGCTACTCTGCAATAGCATTGAGACGCGCGGAGCCGCGGAAGGCGTGGTCTATAAATAGATCACGCCGCGTTCAGCGCATGGAGCGAGCAAGGGCTTCAGCTCTGGACGGCCATGTTGGAAGTAGTACGGAATGTAAGCCCCATTGAGACAAGGACCAGGAGGTCCAAAAGGGGCGTGATCTGAAGTTCATGACAGCATGCCTCCTCCGAAGGCCTTTTCCTCCAGGTTTGCCCGGTTGTATTAGGTGAAATCTTCTGAGCAACCGAGGAGCCTTGATATTTGAAACAGGTTCCCAGGTCCTTTCGCTAGGAGGATATTCTTTCTACTCCACTATGTATTGAAGATGGCCCCGCTTATACCTGGAGTCACAAATCCGGGACACCTCATATTCCATTTGGTTGTCAACCAGTAGAGGAGGAGGTCTACTGGATTTTCGAGAGGATTGGATGTAGGGCTTCAATAGGGATGTGTGAAAAACTGGATGAATTCTTTTCCAGGAGTCAGGTAGCTTGATTCGATATGAGACTGGATTGATAATCTCCTTGATGGAAAATGGACCATAGTAGCGGGAAGCCAGCTTGTTTGGCCGCAATTGTCGGGGGAGTAGTTTTGATGACAACCACACTTGGTCACAGACTGTATAGGAAGGACCTGGTCTTCTCTTGGAATCCGCATACCTCTTGGTCTGTAATCTGGCTTTCTCTAAGTGTTCTTTAGACTCCTGGTGAATGTTGATAAGAGTTTCTATCCAGGAGTCAACAGTAGGTACTGGTGTAGGGTAAGGAAGAACTGAGGGTAAAAACGAATGGATGGAACCCCTGACTACAATAAAAAGGGCTGGTCTGTAGCGCTGAGTGTTCGGAGTTGTTGTAAGCGAATTCCGCAACGGGTATCAGGAGAGACCAGTCATCCTGGACCTTGGTGGCGAAACATCAGAGATATTGTTCCAGGGTCTGATTTGCACATTCTGTGGCTCCATTGGTTTGGGGGTGATATCCTGAAGAGAGGGCACGTTGGATTCCTAGAACCCGACAGAGGTGTTTCCAGAATTGTGAAATGTATTGGGGACCCCGGTCAGATATGATCTTGGAAGGAAGCCCATGTAGTCGGAATATGTGTTCCAGAAATATTCCAGCTAGCTCTGAAGAGGAGGATAGTTTCATCAGTGGCGTAAAATGGGCCATATGGGTAAACAAATCTATGGTGACCATGATGGTAGTATATCCTCGGGAAGGTGGTAACTCCACTATGAAGTCTGTAGCGATGATTTCCCATGGTTTAGAGGGTAGAGTGTGCTGCAGAGGAAGACCTGCCGGTCTTTTGTTATCATGTTTATTTTGGGCACAGGTCATACAAGCCTGGATGTATTGCTGTACGTCAGACTTCAATTTAGGCCACCAGAACTGTATCTGTATAAGACGAAGGGTGTTGGTGATACCTTGGTGCCCGGAATGGAGTGTGTCATGACAAAGGTTTATTATTTTCTGCTATAACTTCCGTGTAGGAATGAGCAGAGCATTGTCCTTGAATAAGTAGCCTTCCTTGGCTCTTAATTTCCACTGGTTTCTTCTTGAAATGTCCTTCCATATTTCCGAGGATTGGGTTTGCGATCGGACTTCTTCCAGGAGTTTAACTGCTTAGGCTACGAAGATCGTGGGAGAAAACATTTTAGGATATGCCTTATCTTCAGTGGTCACGTAGTCAGGACGGCAAGACAAGGCGTCAGCGATCAGGTTCTGTGATCCAGGAACATGAGTAATGTGGAACTGATACTGGGCAAAAAAGTAGTCCCAACGTGCCTGACGACTGTTCCTGCACTCCAGTGACTGTAGAATCTGAAGGTTTTGATGATCAGTACAGACTTGGACAGGATGTCTGGCTCCCAGAAGTAGGTGTCGCCATTCAGTGAAGGCTTGGCGAATGGCTAACAGTTCCTTCTCCAGGACGGAGTAGTGTGTTTCACTCGGAGTTAAGGTTCTTGAAAGATAAGCAACGGGGTGTTCCAAGTCGTCCTCCATTTTCTGCTTCAACACTGCTCCTATAGTGTAATTAGAGGCATCCGTTTCCACTAAAAAGGGTCGACTTGTATCGGGTTGAGCCAAAATAGGAGCTTGTGTAAACTCGGTCTTCAAACGCTGGAATGCAGTTTCTTGTAATGTTGACCAGACAAAAGGGGTATCCTTCTTTAGCAGAGCCACTATAGGTTGTACAATCTCGGAAAAGGTGGCTATGAACTTTCAGTAGAAATTGGCTAGTCCTAGGAAGGAATGGATTTGTTTCACGAACGTGGGAGTAGGCCATGCTAGAATGGCCTTTACTTTTGAAGGATCCATGCCAATCCCCTCTGGACTAAGGATAAATCCCAGATAGTGCACAGAGGTAACGTGAAATAAACATTTTTCAGGCTTGGCTAAGAGGTGATGTTCCCGGAGTCTTTGTAGAACTGCCTTTACATGTCCTTCATGCTTCAGAGGGTCCTTGGAAAAAATCAATATGTCGTCCAGATAGACAATGACGAAGAGAAACAACATGTCAGAGAACACCCTATCCATAAAACGTTGGAATACTGCTGGGGCGTTGGCTAGTCCAAAGGGCATGACCAGGTACTCGTAGTGGCCAAAGGGTGTTCTAAAGGCAGTCTTCCACTCGTCTCCTTCCCGGATACAGATCAAATGGTAGGCACCCCTGAGATCCAATTTAGTGAATATTACTGCACCTCTCACGGCTTCCAGGATATCCGATATTAAGGGTAGTGGATAGCGGTCCTTAAGAGTGCATTGATTTAGGCCACGATAATCGAGGCAAGGTCTAAGTTCCTGGGTGTCTTTCTTAGGAACAAAGAACAATGATGCACCTGCTGGTGTCTTTGAAGGTCTTACGGAACCGTTTTCAAGGTTTGTATCCAGATATTCTTTGAGGGCATTTTTCTCAGGTTCGGAAAGGATAAACATCCTATCGAAAGGGATCACTGCCGAGGGTTCTGTTTCAATTGCGCAGTCTTCTGGTCTGTGTGGAGGTAAGGCCTGGACTATGGCAGTTGAAAAGTCATCGGCGAATCCTTGGTAGGCCTCCGGAACCTGTATTATATTGGAAACCATGATTGGAGTGTCTTGCTCCTTAGGTGGTACCTCAGGGGGTGTTAAAGGAAGTTCCAGGGATAGACAATGAGACATACAAAACTCCGAGCCTAGGAATAGTGATCCTGCTGTCCAGTTTATATACGGATTGTGTTTTTGTAACCAGGGCATACCCAATACCATGGGGTAGTGGGCAGACTTAATGATATCGAATCTGATTAGCTCTTGATGGTGGTTTATTGAGAGCTGGATTTCCTTGGGCTGTAGGCTTATGGGCTCTGAACTGAGGGGTCTTCCATCGATGGCTTCCACAGGCTGCATGGTGCTTCATGCCTTATATGGGATTTGATGACTGACAACCCATTCCTGATCTATAAAGATTCCCATAGCTCCACAGTCAACCAAGGCCAGAATGGGGCAGATCTTACTCTTTGAGGGTGAAAGAAATGCCTGGAGAACGACCAGTTTGTTTTGTCCAGGAGAGTTCAAGGATGGAATTGATGTGGAGCAAACATCTCTCTCCCGAATCTCTGCTCCATTTAAGATCGGGAGCTGGCGTTTTCCGAATGCCGAGGAGGTGCCAGAGGACATTCCCTGACCAAATGTTTGTCTGAAGCACAATACATACACAAACCCACATGAATCCTTCTCAACCTTTCTTGAGGTGATATGGGTCCACGAAAGTCTCCAATTTGCATGGGTTCTGGTTCTGGGGCTGGGCTTGGGTTTGCGTCCGTTCTGGCTGTGCTCTCAAAGGACGTCTTGAGTGGGTTTCCCCTGGATTTCTTCTTTTCAGCCTTCCTTTCCTGGATGCGAAAGTCTATTTGCAAGGCCAGGTCCATTAGTGCTTGGAATGAATTTGGTCGAGCCACCCTGGCCAGTTCATCCTTGATCTCATCGCTCAGGCCTCTCCTGAACAGGGTAAAACTAGCCTCAGAGGACCAGTCTGCTTCCTTAGCCAATTGTTTAAATCTGGTCACATAAGTGAGCATATCTTGGGAGCCCTGTTGAAAATCCAGCAAGCATTCTTGGGCAGTATAGACCTGCTCTGGACGGTCAAACATGCCTTTAAGGGCCTGTATGAACCCATCATAGTCATCTAGGAGGGCATCGCCGGAGTTAACAAGGGGTGTTTCCCAAGTTAAGGCGTTGCCGGAAAGGTGGGATATGATGAAACCCACCTTTGCCCTAGGAGTCGAGAAATAATAAGGCTTAAAGGTAAAGTGGACCAGGCATGAATCCAGGAATCCGCAAAGTGTTTTTGCCGAACCATCATACTTGTCAACAATACCGCCCAACAGGGCACTCTCCTTTGTAGCAGAATCCCGGGATAAGACCAATTGTTTGAGTGCGGCGTTTTCCACCTTAAGATTTTGGACCTCGGTTGATAATTCTTGCATGCGTCGCATTAAGTCCTGCACGGCAGCTTCCATCTCGTTTTTAGGTTCAATCGGGTGGCGTCTCAAACTGTCAAGGAGTTCCCCCCTTCTCACCTGGGTCTGGTGTTTGCCGGTGTCTTCGATCGCTGCCTTCTTGCGAACGCTCCTGGTCTTGAACAGTGCTGCTCGAGTCTTGTCTGGTTCCAGGTTACGTTTACTTCCGGGAACACGGAGTCCAGGAATCCAGAAGTCTGGGAAAAGCTAGTAATGCTCGGAATCAGGAAGGGGGAAAGGGTCAGGAGCGGGAAATAGCACTGGGACAAAGGAAACAATACCGCGAGCTACGAACACACGTCTGAGGCTACTCTGCAATAGCATTGAGACGCATGGAGCCGTGGAAGGCGTGCTCTATAAATAGATCACGCCGCGTTCAGCGCATGGAGCGAGCAAGGCCTTCAGCTCTGGACGGCCGTGTTGGAAGTAGTACAGAATGTAAGCCCCGTTGAGACAAGGACCAGAAGGTCCAAAAGGGGTGTGACCTGAAGTTCATGACAGCTTGGCCTATGAACTTTGGCTCTACAGTGTATACTGTCTTCACTGACTTGCTTTGAACTTAGAAAAGTGTTGGGAACTGTTTAATTTTTAATAAAGTTATGCGCTCACCTCAGCTTTGACAAAAAGTGGTGTTTTAGCTTAGACTTGTCTAGTAATTGCTAAAGGAGGTGTACATACTTTCCTGATTGTGTTTAGAACTTGCTTTGACTTATAGTGCTAGTGTATTTTCTAAAGTGTGTGTTAAATAAATAATTAAATACTTTTGATACCAAGCTCTGGTCAGTTTTTGCTTGTTCCACTGTGTTTTTGGCCCTATTTTGTATACTCTATATACTGCCTTACTCTTCTTGAGAGAGGTCTGACTGCTCAGCCACAGCTACCAGGTAAATCTGTGTGGTGCAGACTGCTACCAATTGGGTTTACGGCTTACTCCTGTAGTCTTAATCTTTTTTCAGAGTTCGCCAAGGGAACTGCACAGGATTCTGCCTAACATGGTGGTTGGGGTAGAGAGGGTGGGGGTAGGTTCTGTGGATGTAGAGAAGGTAGGCTATGTTTTATATTTTCCTCCCCGTCATACTTTTAACATTATGTCTGACAGAAGTAGTTTGAGGACGATAGAGTTTTAGTTCCAAATCCGCCCCCACCGTAGAAGAGGCCTAGAGGAAAGAAAACCTGTCCAGGCAGGGATAGATTCGATAGGGGTATACAGGGTGTGGATATGGTATGTTGATAATGGAAGAGATGGCAGGGGTACAATAATGGTAGTAAAAGTGTCAGTAAATGTGTCAGTCTAATGAGTGGGTTGGGAAACTCTGTGTTAGATAAACTGGGTAAAGATAAACAGTGGGGAGTATGGTGGGAGGTTGCAGTAGAGAAGAGGTGGTAGGTTGAGTAAACATAGAGAAAGTGGGATACAACACAGTCACAAAGGTAGAAACACTACCCATGGCCACAGTAATAAGTCCACAGTTATTGTGTCTGAATTTGCATTAAAACGACTTGGTCCTTCAACTGTTCCATCACAACGCAAATGTTCCATCACAACGTTTGGGCACATCTCTCCTTATCAATCATCTACAACAGGTCCACTAGAATAGTGTTGAAAATGCAAACAGGAAGGCCCATGATCACCACAAGCTGAGGACGCTGGGTCCGTGTTCATTACCTCAGCAAGTATCTACACCTCATCCATCACCACGTCCAACCAACATCGAAGCCACAACTTCTCCTTGAGATGCCTGAATTCTACCTGATGCCATTCCACTGGCACCCAGTGTTGTAGTAAATAAAATCCTACACACAATATACCACAATTGGATTGTCCGAGCCATGGACACAGTCATATCTGCACAGGATTTATTTCATAATGTGCGCTTCTCTATCTGTAAAAAAGAAAATATATATAATTAGGCAACATATTTTCTGAAAAAAAATAAGTTGCATTTTTAGCAGCATTGTTTGCAAAGTTAAACAAATGCATGAGTGAATTAGGAGCCCTACCATTTGTACCTTACAAGTAAGGAAAAGGCAATTGCAAAACATTTCTACAATACTGGTAAGTAAACATGATGAGAGCAGGTGTAGTATGTTGGCATTACATGTAATCTGATAGCAGTGCTTGTAAAACAGTGTAGCTTTATATATAGAGAAACAGGCTACATTTTAGAGATAGCCATTTATAAGAGCATCAAAATATAACATTGCCAATGCATAGCTATATGAACAAGAATAGCTTAATTTGGGAGTCCTCTCGTCCAGTGCACCTAGTCTCCTGCTGGAATCCTCCTAGCGTGTCTTCTGTGAAGCCCCTGGACCCTCAACTAACTTTAAAGTAAAATACCCACCTGTTTGAACAGTCTTCCTTAGGAACTCTGACGTTTGCTACTTAAGAATCTTTCTCGACACTGCCTGATGGACACTAGACCCTAGTGACCCCACGTCTGCCACTGAGAACACTCATGCTCCAAGAATAAGAGAAAGAATTTCAAAGGATTGGGCCTTTTGCCTAGAAAATAGGGTTTAGGCCTGATTCACAGAACGTTTTCCCATGGGATTTCGCCACTATAAACACCTTCTGTGAATTAGTAGCTAAGTGTTTAAACGTGACTTACTTGTAAGAGAGTTGGTTTCTAACTGCTAACTGTAACTCTGAGAGTGAACAGTTACAAAACATATTACCTTAGAAATGTGCTGCCATTCTGAAAATCAGATATAAGGTTAGTTTACTCCCCTGTGAATTGGCTGTGCCTCTTGGCCAAGAATAATGCTGTTGGTTTCACTTAACTATTTCTTTCAGAAAACTAGTGTTTCCATGTCCCAACTGGGTCTTGCTTCCCCTGACTGCTGTTAGCCTGTCCAGAATAAGTCTGCATTAGGTTTTACCTACCTAGAATAACTATGAGTCATTCATAAACTATACCACTGGGTTTTGCTTTCCCTGGTCTGTTGTAGAGAGACACAAAAAGAGTATTAGGTGTATACCTGCCTTTAAGTTGCTTATAACTCCTGTAAAAAGAGTATAGGTTTTACTTACGTTGATTATAACTATGTTATCCTAAAATATGTTATTATTGCTTCCCTTACTCTGTGAACTGAAAAGCAACTGTAATTGAGCATTATATCAAAAGGGTTTACTTACCTTGAGTATAACTGTGTTATCCTAAATTAAATTATGAATGATTGCTTCCCGTGAACTGAAAAGCAACTGTAATTGAATATTGCACCCCTAGTTCCAACTCCCTTAGAATAACAGAGTTATAGGTTTATACTGTTCCTAGTATCTGTTTTTCACTAGATCAGCAAAATATATTGTTCAGGTGATATGACTAGGTGATTTCTTGCTGAGCATCATGGTACAACTGATAGGGCTTACTACCCTGGTATTACTAAAAGTAATACCAGGGTAGTAAGGGTGGGGGTAGGCTGAATAAGGTTAGATAAAGTTTAGGTAGAGTGTATGGATAGAGAAAAACATGGTGGGGGTACAATGGAAGTAGAAAAGACGTAAGTAGGTTGAGTAAATGGCGAGAATAAGGGTTAGGTAACATGAGAGAGAATAAAGAGGGATTGAGTATGGTGTGTGGTTTGGGTAGTAAGGATGGGGATGTTGGGTGAATGTACAGAAGGTGAGATACAGTATATGCACAGAAGTACAGATACTAGCCGTGTCTACAGTAACATGTGTACACTGATTATGTCATAATATGTACTGCATAATTAGACAACATACTTTATGAAACACAATTAGTTACAGTTGTACTTATATGGACCTCTGGAACACTGGAACTAGATTCTGCACAGTTATTGCATTATTGCTTTTAATTTATATAGCACTTTGTGGTTTGGTGTAGACTTATAAGAACTTTAGGTAGCCACAATCAATTCTACACAGAGTGCAATTGATATACATTTTATATACTCTCAGCAGTATAAAAGGCAGATTAGGCCCCTGAAGGAAGACCAGAAAGGAATATGCTCATCACCAATCATAACTAAAAAATAAACCCCTTTACCATCACCAAACCAAACTTCCACCTTCCTAACAACCTCTTACAACTTCAAAAGAGCTCCATAAAGAACACCAATAACATAAAGTGTTCATTTTATTCTACACTATCCATCATTCTAATTTGTTTACACGGTTTTTAGAATTATACTTTAAAACATGTTCAAAAAAGAAATCAACATGCATCTAGCTACAGCAAAGGTAATCCATCGTCTGTCTGAAGAGTTATAGTAAGGCAAATGGGATGTGCCTAAAAAAAAATGTGGCTTTGGAAGGGCTCTGTTTCCTCACTGCACTGATATCCAACATTCCATTATCCTTTACCAGTGCTCCTTCTTCTTCCATACGCAATAAGCATAAGTAGCCAAAGATGAAAACTGGGAAAGACAGATTTAATTCCAAGGCTGTCAAATCTCAGTGCTCACGAGTTATTGTCCTCAGCATGTAAACTTTTTTTTTCAAGATCTCTTTATCACATCGCAAAAAAGCAATATGAAGTAATGGGGTTCTTCTGCTCACACACCACACTGGAGACAGGAGGTAAGCTGATGGTAAGTTTATCCCATGACTGTGAGCACACAAGTAAGCAGAAGAAGATCCCTGCATGTTGTGACAAGAACAGTACCCGGGTCTTGTTAAGAAGGGATGGGAACCCCTCCCAGTTGAGGGTGGGAGGCATACCAGGGAGCAGGGACGTCATTTAGGGGTCTCCAGAGGTCGCAATTGCAATACCTGATGTCTCCCTTGCAACCGCTGTGGTCTCCCTTGTGACCTCTGAAAAAAAAAAATGTTTTTGTTGTAATGCAAGCTCCTGGGCTCTCGCCAGCACCATGTGGCTCTTTACTTTTGGAATGGCTGGCTTTTATGTTCAGGCCCCTCTAAAAAAATAAGAAAAATAAGAACAGGAGTGCCACAAGTCTAAAACTTTCAGCACTGACCCTAAATAAGAAAGAATAGGAATGACAAAAATGTGTCTTTATGGAATGCTATACAGTAATTGCTAGACTCATTAAAGGCTTATTTCAGGCACACTTCTGGGGGTGAGTCACTGTTTTAGTCTGTTCTTAAACGCCTCAACTCAGCCTTTCATCCTTCTGAGGTCGATAAATGAGTACCAACACAGGTTGGGTGATATTGGATGTATATTTTTTCTATATAAAGCGCTTAAGCGTAAGGGGTATATAATAACACATCATTATCATTTAGTCATGGACGTCTGTTTGCATTCACAGTAATTTGGTAATATGTGCCTATACACACTGATCTTAACGATACATATGGCATTGCATTCTTGTATGAAATGTACATCACATTATAATGATATCGTAACCATATTTTTCATAGTGAACAATGGTATGTGATGTCACTTCCTGTTTTGTCAATGGGTGAAAGGTTGTGTTCCATCGCTTCCTGCGATATCACTTTGGAGAGGGGGTTGGGGTCAAATGACATCACTTTCTGTGATGACATCAGGGGTCAAGGGTCATGTGATGTCACTTCCACTACCCCTGGCATTTTGGTGAAATGACATCCCTGCCAGGGAGAAAGACAGGGCCGGTCCTACCCAAGAGCAGAACGGTGGCAGTTGAGAGGGCCCCAATTCCTATCCCCCCTTGGGCCAAATTATACATGTGCAGTACTGTTTTGTCTCGCATCATGCCTCTAAAGCAAAATGCTTGCCAGACTTGCTCTGATTTTAGGAGATGAACAAATGGAAGCAACGGTGAGGAATCAGCAGCTTTCCAATGTCACGTGCTATCCGCAACACTTTGCAAACAAGACCTGACAAGAATACCCTCCGCCGGAGACCAGAGGAGGGAGAGGCCCATCAGCGAAGAACCGATGTGGCAGGAGAAGCCGAAGTTTTCCCTGCAGCAGCACCCAGAAATACCTGCAGCCACAGGCAGAGCTCCTAAACCACAAGGGAATTAACAGGGGCACACAAACCCCTGGACAAAGTGCACTTTACCTAGGGAAGCCAAGACCAAAGCCCTCTAACAAGGAAATTGAACATTGAGCTTCCCCGACAACTACTCATACTCCTCTGAGGACCAGCACATAGAAAGTGGGCAGGGCATAGCCGATTATTTGTGAACAATTTACTATGCTGTGAATTCAAAAGAGAACCATATTATATGGAATAATAGGAACTCTAACCAATTAAATTCCCATGTAAGTCATGATTCTGGGGGCCCACAGCATGAATCTGTTTCGAGGACTCAAAATAATTTTGTAGAATTCGTAGAAACAAACTAGTTCCGAGCTACAGTTTCATAACCCAGTCAATAGCTGTCATGTCCCACCATAAAAGATACTGTATGATGCAGCCATTGCCCATAATAAACGATTATTGAGGAATGCTATAAGAAGCCTTACTAAAAGAAAAGCATTGTTGCCAGAAAACCGACCTGAGAAAATTAAGTTGCTGAAAAAGGACTATAGAATCTGGCTACGTCAAATATCATTCAGACAACATTTGTGCATAGTACGCTGTTCTTGTCTTCACATATAAGAATAATTGGGTCGTTGGGGAAAAAACAAGGTGGATTGAAAAAACCCATACAATTTGTGAAACAACTCTTTTACTTTGTCTCATTGCTACTTCTTCAAACTACCGCCAGCAGCTCTGCATGAGTCAACACCTGCACCAGCAACTACCACGACAACCTCTGAACCATCCATCTCCAACACTGTGCCTTCCTCGACCTCCAACCTACCCTACTGCTTCTCAAACCAGATCTAAAATAGTGCAATGTTTTGTGCTATATACGTCGCAATTGAATCACGGTGGGAGATGTACCTTCCTTCCTGAAAGAATTTAAATATTTCTATTTTCAGTGGCATAGTACTATTTGCCATGTCTTTTTGCTTGCAGACAGCTGGAGTTACTCCATAGAGGAGATACAGTGAAAGTTTAGGACAAGTGAAAGCAAATAAACATTTAACCTGCGTAGAAAAGGGGAAATAGTTGAACATGAATGCAGCATTTTAGTGGAAATTAGAAAAAAATGCATAGGTGAATTAGGATCCCTGCCATTCGTTTGAAAAAGCAGCTGCTGCAGTACGCGTTAGTTCTACGAAGACTAGAACGGGCATACTGCTTTATTACTAAAGATCAACAGGGCGCCATTTTTTACTTGTCCCTTATTGACAAGTAAGGGCAAAGCAATTGCAAAACATTTTTACCATACTGGTAAGTGAAACTTGGTGGGACCATGTGTACTATGTAGGCACTACATGTAATCTGATAACAGTGCTTATAAAATAGTATAGCATTGTATAGAGAGAAACCTGCTACATTTGTTAATAGCATCAGAATAAAACATTGCTAATGCAAGGTGTATGAACAGGGGTGGCTATATTTAATAGAATATTGGTAAAACACTGACAATGCATAGGTCTAAGAGCAGCACCAACAATTTTGTAATTCTTTAAAGTTAAGAAGAATACACTTTCTAATCATTTTAATGGTACAATTAACTGCAATTTGATGTGAGCAGGTTGAAAGTAGTGGCAATGTATACCATCTGACAGCACTGGGAAATATAGTTATATGAGTACCAATTTCGGATGGGTGATATTGCATGTAAATATGTGCTCTGTAAAGCGCTTTGGATAAAGGCGCTATATAAATAACACATCATTATCATTATAGCTGTGATATGTCCGAAGCCTCAGGGCTTGATTATTTTGCATTTTGTGTCTATGAGACAGAAGTGCAGGTTCCACTGACTGAGTATAAAGCCTTGAGGGCGCTGACTGTCTGAAAACCAGGAGGTCTGTCTCCAGATAGACCAGTCTTTGTCACCTCAGTGTCACCTCATACCTCTCCACTTGCAAAAGAAGAGTGGAGGTGGAATTAGTCAAGTTTAAATTTGAGGGCAACAAAGAGACGGTGGTAAGCCAAACCCCATGGGTGTACCCAAATGTTGTTGCCGCAGATCCCAAGCAGCTTGATGCTGTGTGCAAATGTGTGGACATGCGCATACCCAAGGAGACAATAAGACGGGATCATCAGCCAAGCCTTCAGCATTGATGTCATTCAGGCCAATCTGCATGATGCTAACTTTTATTTTCTAATGTTGGCTTCAACACAGGCTACCACCAGTTCACATGGAATCACGAATTGTTACAAAACATTCTCTGCATGTGGGTCTACCTCCCTAGAAGAGGTTGAACGTTGAGGTCTCTTTGCTGACTGAGTTGGTTTAGCACACAATTCAAGGGGTGTTCGCTGGTCCCATTGAGTACTCAATGTCAGTGATGATGTCCTAATTTATTCTGTGAAGGAACATCTGTTACTTTAGCAGCTGTTTTACAGAAATGCGGCTCATTGGCCAAACACTCAACAGAAGCAAATGCGCCTTCCCACAGAGCCAGCTAAATATTTTGGATATGTTTTTCAGGGCTCTGAAAGTCTCCACTGACCCCATGAAATTGATGGCATTCAACAGCACCTTAGTAACACCCCATGTGAGATGTGCACTTTACTTGGCATGGTGACATTTTGTGACAGATGTATTTCTGATCTGGCTGTCCTTACTGAGCCCCCCCAGATACTTGGCAAAGGAATACTCTAAAATGGCTGAACTACATCAGAAAAAAAGGCTTTTGTCAATATCAAACAAGTTCATGGAAGACCCACAGTGGCATGTTTCAATCCTGCTCCAAAGATGGAAGTGGTGGAGGATGCCAGCCCAACACACGTGTGGTTGTATTGGTAACAACTGATATGAATAAGAATTAGCTTCAAATGGTCCAAGCAAGCAGGGCCCTGACACAGGTAGAACAGAGTTACTCCCAAATAGAGAAGGAGGCTATTGCCATTTATGGGTTTTTAAACATGTCCACTTGTAAGTGAATGGCTGTCACATCCAAGTGGTGTTTGACCACAAGCTACTAATCCCCATAAGGCCTGCTGTCGATCACTGACCTCCAGCAAGGAAAGAATGTTGGCTTCTGCAGCTGCAAAAATAAGGGTTATCATTGACATACTTTGCAGCAGCTGATAGTGTGGTGGACTAGCATGTTGGGATCCAGTTTGAACTCTTAAGCACAGTGGGCACAAAGGAATATTGGGCTGAAGAGCATGTTCAATTCATCCCACAGGAACCAGTGCCCTTCTCCATGTCCCTGGAAGAGATTACGTAAAGGAAAAGGAAAATACATGTAACTCATGTAACTCTAACTCATAAAGGACCTCATGACAACAAAGCCATTAAAAAAGTTCCTAACTCAAATGGCCCATCATACGGACAAAGAGAAGACAATTGTGCAAACCTTACAGAGGGTCTATCAGGAACTGTTGGTGTCATGTGAAGGTGTACTGTTGCAGGGGGGTTATTCCATCAGCACTGACAGATCAATCAACTCAATTGCTCAAGTGGGTCATGGTCACAAAGGATCAGTGAAGATGTAAGCCTGCCTCTGGGAGAATGTATGGTTTCCGGGGTAGGAGCAGAAAGTGGAGAGTGAAGTCATGGCATGTATGTGGAGCAATGCCACTCACTGCTGTTAAAAATGGACAAACCCTGATTGGATCCACACTAGGGAGTGATAGGATGTAGCAGGTCAACAATTGAGTTGTGGCTTGATATCCTGTAAGTACTCAAGTTATTCAGAGGCCGAGTTTAATGTCTTCTCTCTTGGCCAGTGTAGCCATTCAAGCAATATGCCACTATTCCAAGGAGTAGATTTCAAACAGTTCCGTGATACTAGGGGCAATGTTTACAAATGCATAACTCTCTGCTGGCCCAAAGCTAACGGGCATGACATAGAGCGGGTGAGGCACACCTTTAATAAAGTGTTCTTTATTGCAATGAAACAATAAGAACTATTCGAAAAGGCACTCTGCACATTGGGGGATGCATGCCACACAACTCCGTATTCCACCATGCATGTGTCTGCAGCTCGGGTATTTTGGGAGAGTAGAGTGAGATTTGGGGCACCTAATCACAGCTTCGGACCAATCCCACAGGTAGATGACACAGAAGAATGGTCTTGTCTAGTTTAAACCAATCTGAACAAAAGCAAAAGATGCAACATGAATATGGTAGTCGGCGAAACTGTGTTAGTGCGAAACCACCACCCTTCGCACAAAATACGGAAGCCTTACAAAGTGTCCCCATGTATTTTAATGGTGACCAAATGGCCCATGTTAGCAGCTAGTGATGGACAATAAGAGATCACAAGGAAGGAACACTGGTTTAAGAAACCACAAGACAATGGTGACATAAAAACACTTAGAGAAAACAGGAAAAGTGATATAGGTTAAGAAGATGATGATGGAGACATGGCAGTAAGACAACACGAGGAATCCTTGACTGGATTAGAAACAATGGACAGCAGTATAGGAGAATTCTCTGTCACCATCAAGTGAAGACAACACTCCAGAAGAAGCAAATGCACACAAGACCATGTGGTGGACCAGAACCCAGAGAGAGCCACAAGAAGGTACCCAAGGATGTTCAAGGGTAATGTACTGTATGACTAACTCTGTATAAAATATATGTCTTTTGTTGTTGTTGGATGAAGATCGCTGTGTGGGAGAGTCTTATTTGGGTTAGCCTTGTGCTCTCACCGTTGACGCCCACTTGTGGATGCAATGTATGAGTGACTGTTTCCTCCTTGGATCATCATACTAGCACCATTATACGTTTGGATGTAAATCTGACGTAAATCCACTGATTTACTGCGAAACATGTTTAGTGTCACCACCACTCTGCCCCAGTGCTTACCATGGGATTATGGGCCTCATTACACGGAAGGCGGTAATGGTTAACGGTGACCGTTAACCATTACCGCCTTACTACGAGGTCCCTTAGCGGGTTGGTGCTTTAACGCCTGCTTTTTGCAGGCGTTAAAAAACAACCCGCTAAGGGACCTTGGTGCTAGTTACGGCACCTCAAAATTGCGGTGCCATAATTAGCACCTTCCCCATTCCCATTATGCCCTATGGGGCAAAAATGGGAATGGGGAAGGGCAGTGGTGGAAGGGGGAATTACCGCCCCGCCAACCTTGGAATGGGGCGGTAATTCCCCTTTCCACCAAGGCGGTGCCGATATCTTACCGACATGGACCAAGGTGCTAATAGCACCTTGGTCCTCCGCCTTCCGTGTAATGAGGCCCTATGAGTGCTAGGAGGGTGGTGTTAATCCCCATTTTTGAAGTTGGTAGGACCCCAAGGGGATTTTTAGTGGATTTACTGTGAGCTGCAATAAAGTGTGGTAAATCTGATGATTTTTGGAGGTAAAGTGGAGGATTTACTTCCAGGATTTTGCTGAAGGTATAGTTCAGGAATGTGGTAAAAATTGAGTTAATTCCATTAACGTAAGAAATGTGAAACTACCACAACATTTTTTACTGCACCACCAAACTTGTAATCAAGGCCATAGTGCAGTGGGAATCTGATAGGATAATGAATGTACTCAATTGAGTAGTGTACATTAATTATCCTCTCCTATTCAAAAACTACTGCTACACTTTAAAAGTATGTGTGCCTTTTGTGGGCCGGAAGCAGCTTCAGAGTTACTGTTTGCCCCAGACAACCAATACCCATCCCTGCCCTTTAACCAATAGTAGTTTAGGTCCGACGGTTCCATACTTTACAATAGAGAAACAGATGCAAGTCACAGCATGCAAATGATGTGAGCTAAAACTTCAGAAGATGGCAAACAGATTTTGAAGCCAGCTATTCACCTTTTGTAACCATTGGTTTATATCGCAAAATTCGTTTATGCAAAAAAAAGACTTCCATGCTCTGCATGAGCTCAAGAAAATGTTAATGGCTCACAAAGAATAAACACGCATTTGCACACACTGAACACAACAGGCCTTAGTCCATTCGGGCCCTTTCTCTGTTCCGCCTATGTTTGGTTATCCAATCAGTAAAGATAACTTGGTTTCAAACGGATTCTTTTGGTAGTGCAGGAAAAATCCCATGTATTGACTCAGTGACACCTCTTGATATGCTGGAGGCCTATCTACGCCATATGCGATTGCTCATGAACAGAAACTCAAACAAAGTCCATTGAAATGCATTGCACGTGCAACTGTGGAGCTGCTAGCCAATTCTTAGTCCATCTGTGGTGGAATAATATTCAGTAATAGTAAACTGGCCAAACAATGTATTTTCACGCCCTGGCCAGTGCCGAGGGCTCTGTGGAGCACAGGCGGGAAGGTGCCTCAGTTCATTGCATACTTGGTTAAACTGGAAAAGGCGGAACATGACCATGCAGTGGGTGTAAAGCAAAAGTAAAGTTTCTCTAAAAGTGCATCCGTTTCCCTCATGCTTTAGCTTTCTCTTTAATGCAATTTAAACACATTAATGGCTACTGCAGAGTAAAGTGTGTTGCTTGATTGATTTAGTGCTATCAATCCCGTTGCAGTAAAATTAAGGTCCCTCCATAGTGGGTTTGTTGCCTTGTTGAACCATACCTTGTCCGTAAATTGCGTTGTTGTTTCCCTATCTGCTTTTGAAGTGAGAATGGTCAGAATACAATCAATATTGTGGCAATAAGCCCCGAGCCGGCGGGCAATTACTGCCTAAGGTAATGCCCTCTGGGGCCATAGACCATAGTCATACATGAGGGCCTTAACAGAGGCTCTGGGGGCATCACCATTAGGCGGTAATAGACTGCCAGCGAGGGGCTTATTGCCATTAGTTTTCCTGGGTTTTTAGCCCTGGGATACTAATGGTGTTGTTATACTTTTCAAGTGGCATTTGTTTTGCCGTTTGAAAAAGCAGCTGCTGCAGTACGCGTTAGTTCTACGAAGACTAGAACGCGCATGCTGCTTTATTACTAAAGATCAACACGGCGCCATTTTGGGCCAAGTTGATCCGTAGTAATGCATGGGTAGGTGAGTGAGGAGGCTTTCAGAACCAGCGCGCGATGCACGCAAATGCGTACACAGGATTACACTGTGGTATGGCTCGCAATTGAGCATATCCACATTCAGTCTTTCCTGTGGCATCAGCGCGCTGGGTACTAATGATAGTTATTAACTATACTCTGAACATCCTGATTGGCTGAGAGGAGGTCCATCATGTGTTTTGCACATTGCACAGGTGTGATTGGTAGGACTTTGCAGTGCTGGCTCCTTAGCTGAAAATGCAGTCACAGCGCAGCTCAGGTAGCTGACAGACTACTCTAAGGTACTTTATGAAGTGGTATAAGGTGGGGTTGGCTGGGTGTTGAGCATGGTGATGAAAGCTTGTCGTTTTTGGTTTTGGCTCATAAGGTCGTGCTAAAGCCACCACTGTCGCAAAACATTGCTAACACAACATGAGTGTTCATTAGCAGGATATCTGGTTGACATATAACTGGGACTGCTCAGACATGAGATGCCACATTAAAAAGTGTTATTTTCTGTGTCCTTGGGCCTTTTAAAACAATGGACCTCATTACAAGTTTGGGGGTAGCCATTCCGGTAAAACCGGCAGGCTCCCGCCAAACTTGTGAATTATTCTGGCTCCTGGCAATGGGGAAATACCGGGGCATTACAGCCCTGGCGGACCCTGTATTTCCCCGTTGCCGGGTGCTGGTAATAATCCCTATTCCTATTTGAGCCCTATTGGGCTCAATGGGAATGGAGAGGCCGGATGCACCGGCACCATCCATGAATGGTGCCGGTGCTTCCAACATGGTCTGCTTGCGGGTGCCGTTCCGCCCACCAGGTCAGTCCTGGAGGGCAGTAAGGCACCTGCGAACAGAACTCGGAGTTTGTCGGTCCGGGAACAACGGTACCAGCAAGCTTACCGGTACCGTGGTTACAGGGCCGGCAAACTTGTAGTGAGCCCCAATAAATGCTTTACAATGATTCCGCCAATCAGGGGTCCCTTTGGACAGCTCTTGATTTCTTCCTGCAGGGGCGTAGTGATCCTTCCTAGGCCTCTGACAGGACTTATGCGGGATATCTTCCTTCCTGCGCCACTTCTTGGCTGGTGTATAATTTCTCAGCTGCACGTGTGGACCCAGCGCCCTACATTGCCGTGCAGGGTCTGCTAGTATTACAGGGCTGCAGTAACCCATTCTACTCTACTGTATTGTTATTCGCAAAAAGCCTTTGGTGCGATGAATACCCTCGCGGTCAATTCAGCGAAAGATGCCCGGTGTCGACGAGGAATCCCAAAATGGAGAAGGCACCCCGATAACACGGGCAGTGTCCTCTTCCGAAAGCGCCCTCCCCCCTCCACAGAGGAAGGGAGGCAAAGCGCGGCAAAATCAGGAAAGCCCGCGAAGAAATCTGCGCGGCAAAAGGGGGAGAAACCCTGCGAAAGCGGGACAATGGAAAAGGGAGGAGTTACCCCCTTTAAAGCAGGTGGGTCCCCACTGCAGAACTCATTCACCCCTGGCAATGGGACCCGCCTGCCACCGAGGAATTTGTTTCTTCAGCCTGTTGACGTCGGCGTACGGGAGGACTTCGTGGAGCCCAGCAGCGGAAGCAGACCGCGCCGACCAAGGGAAAGTGCGGCGGAGACGGCGGTGCGGGGAAAAAGCCTGGAAGAAGAAGCCGGCGGCAGCGACGCTGAGGGAGAGCCCAGCTGACCGCAGCGACGCGGAGGGAGAGCCCAGCGGACCACAGCGACGCGGAGGGAGAGCCCAGCTGACGGCAGCGACGCAGAGGGAGAGCCCAGCTGACGGCAGCGACGCAGAGGGAAAGCCCAGCTGCAGAGGAGGAACCGCAGAATAAAGTGGCGGCAGCGGAGAGAGGTGATCGGCGGGGGAACAGCGAACCGGGGCACAGCGGCGGCAGAAGAAGGAAGCCGCGGCCGCTCACAGGGAAGCTCACGGTGGCTTCAAAAGCGGGCCGGCACACGGGTTGGGCAGGTCGGAGCTCCCTGTTAGAAGCCTCAGCTCGGCGAACGAGCGGGTCCCGCCCACGGCAAAAGGCACCCGGCAGGCCTCGAAACAACGGGCTGGGCAGGTCGACTCACCCTGTTGGGAAAAGCCAGGTGCACTCGGCAGGCCACGACACGACGGGCTGGGCAGGTCGACTCACCCCATTCGTCAAAAAACAATCAACGCTGAGGCGAAACGGCCCGTGCACAGGGCTGAGCCGGTAGGAAGCAGAGAGAGGCCAGGGCACGATCCCGCTCTGGAAGGCGAACGGGGGCAGGTGGCCAGCAAGGAGGACGAGCGACTGCCAAGGGGAAGGGGAATCACAGCAAACAGTGTACCCCGGAAAGCAGGGAGAATGGACCTTGCAGCTTTCATAAACATGGCCAAACAAGCTGCTGCAAAACATGGGCCCAATTGGATGGAGGTCTTGGCAGCGCAGTAGGAAGGGGAAGGACAAGCAAGCACAAGCCAAGGTCCTAACTCCCCGGTGCTTTTCCCAGACAGCGATGAGGTGCAAGAGCTGGAGGAAGAGGAACAGGTCGAGGAAGAAGAGGAGCCGGCCGGAAAGAAGAGGAGGATTCAGATGCAGCGCGCCAAGGCGAGCAAGGAACAGGCAACAAGGAAGCCCAGGAACATGGGGGCAAAAAACAAGGGACGGTGCCCACATGATTAAATGCATTCACATTTCCGCTTAGTACCTGCCCCGCACCCCAGGTTGTGGCCATACCGGCACCTGCACCTGTGGCGCCACCAGGAGAGCCAGGTCCACCCAGCATGCCTGCGACCATACCGGTGGCTGCAAGGGAAGAGGGGCCAGCATCCCTGGAGGCGGTAAAAGGTATGCTAACACAATGTATGCAGGCATGGGGTAACTGGGGTGCGGGGCAGGTACTAAGCGGAAATGTGAATGCATTTAATCATGTGGGCACTGGCACAGCAATGGGGCAACAGCCAAGGGGTGCATGGGGACCAGGGGGCCTGGGGGCAGGGGGATTCCAGGCAGGGAGCCAGAGCATCAATGGATTGCCAGGGGGGGGCGAACCTTGTTAATGGGGGGCCATTGGGGGCGAATCAGTGGTCCGGGGCCTGGTTGAGCTCTCCGGTTGCAAGTGGGGTGGCGCAGCAGGGCCACGGGGCCACTGCTATGCACAATGTGAATTTTTTAGGTCAGAATGGCCAGGGGCAGGGGCCACAAGGTCCACAAACCACGGCGGGGAGCAGTCCTAACCTCGTTGGGGGGCACAGTTTAGCTGCAGCCCAAGGGGAAGGGGCATTGACAGGAGCGGCACAAGCACCAGCTTGGTGGGGGCAAGGCCTTACGGGGGCAGGGATAACGCAGGGGGGAGGGCCTGCGACAGGGGCCGGACAGGCGCCGGCCTGGTGGGGCCAAGGGGTGGCCGGGGCAGGTCCAATCCCGGGTCGTAGTGGCAATGGAGGCCTAGAAGGGATGTGGGGACCCATGATGACGCGGTATGGGAGGACAATGCCAGGGTTTGGACCAGTAAGGGTGGCAGTGAACTCTTTGTCATGGCATATCCCATTGACTATGAAGGAGAGGGTGTAGAGAAAGGAATTTATTGAGATTCTGGATTTTGTAGGGATGGAACCTCTGGGAACGGGTTGAAAGAGTTGTCAGAGAAGGAGAAAGAGAAGAGGGATAAGGAGCAACCAAAAACAGAGGCATCCATACACAATTGGCTGAAGGCATTTAAGGTTTACACATCAATTATGATTGAAAAGTACCCGCAAGATGCATCATCAATGTTAGCATATGAGCAATATATCCATGACCTAGATTTAAAGCATGGGGGGATGGCTGGTTGCAATATGACCATGCGTTTCGCTTAAAAATGCAAGTGTGGCCAGCTTTTTCATGGAATGAAATGGATGTGGGCGGTTTCTTAGATAAACTGATCCAGCCTGGGGCGGGGGGAGAGAAATCCCTTGGCGAGAAACCCCAAGTTCGGAGGGGGAGGGGCGGATACGCCAAACGGGGGAGGGCGTCCTTTCGCGGGCACTCCTCCTGGACCAGTAGAACCAGCTACCAGGGGGAGCAAGCGGAATGCTGGAGGGTCAATTCTGAAGAAGGCTGCCCCTTTGGGAAGACATGCTGATTCAAACACCCCCGAGGGGGGAGGGCCAGGGAACACAACTCCTCAGCCAGCGAGGGGAAGCTTAAAAGCAGCCCCAAACCAAAAGAGAAAGTCAAGAGGGAGTGAGGAGGCTAACGGTATGTTTAGACCAAAACTGCTTTTGGGTAAAAATGTCATTAAAAAGGGACTGCCGACTCCGGTCAAACTGCAAGCTATGACTCCATGCTAGACTTTTATGGGAAGGATTCAGATGGGGGTTTAAGATACCATGTACAGGAGTAAAGAAAGGAGCGGAGGCAGTAAACCTCAGGTCAGCATTAGCAATGCCAGAGCTGGTGGCAGCCAAAGTCGCCAAGGAAAGCAGGTTGGGTATGGTGGCAGGCACTTTCCTTAAAACCCCGCTGGAGGACCTGGTAGTTTCCCCTTTAGGGCTGGTTCCTAAAAAGGAGGAAGGGCAGTACCGGCTGATTCACCACCTCTCTTTTCCTGAGGGAGACTCAGTCAACGATGGGATCAATGAGGAACTGTGCAAAGTACAGTATTCCTCCTTTGAAGATGCAGTGGAGGTGATAAGAAAGGCAGGAAAAGGAGCCGTCTTGGGGAAGGCAGATATTGAGTCTGCATTCCGGTTACTACCAATCCACGAAGACAGCCAACATTTATTTGGGTTCAAAGTTCAGGACATGTACTATTTTGATAAATGTCTACCGATGGGTTGTGCCATTTCTTGTGTGTATTTTGAGGCATTTAGCACCTTTCTAGAGTTCACAGTCAAGCACGAGTGCAGGAAGGGGACAGTGGTACATTATCTGGATGATTTCCTGTTTGTGGGGAAAAAGGGGTCCGATGAGTGTGGGGCTCTCATGGGCACATTCCAGAGATTGATGGAGGTAATGGGGGTCCCACTTGCAAGGGACAAGACAGTGGGTCCTGTGACTTGCCTAACATTCCTGGGAATCGAAATTGATACTGTAAAAGGGGAGTCCAGGCTCCCCCAGGAAAAGGTGCATAAACTGAAGGAGATCATCAAAGGGCTAAGGGGGAAGAAAAAGGCCACTTTGAAGGAACTCCAGGTCTTGGCCGGCAATCTCAACTTCGCAGGGAAGGTCATCCCAGTGGGCAGAGTGTTTGCGAGGAATGTTGAGCTAAAAACAGTGGGGTTACAACATGCAAATCAACACGTAAGGTTGGGGTTGGAGGTTCAGGAAGACCTTAGCATGTGGGACGAGTTTTTGGACCATTTTAACGGGGTACGGATGTGGCGAAGGAAGAGGGACAGAGTGGGCAGGTACAGGCTGTTCACAGACTCATCCGGGGCGCTGGGATTCGGGGCAATCCTGGGCACCAAATGGTGCGGCATGGCCTGGCCGGAGGAATGGCACCGGGCAGGGGTCACCAAAGACATCACGCTGTTGGAACTCTTTCCCATTGTGGTTGCATTCAGATTATGGGGGGAACAACTGAAAGACAGCAAAATCGTGCTATGGTCCGACAACTTGGCGGTAGTCCAGGTCATTAATCAGGGTTTCGCTAGCAACACCAGGGTTTTGCGGTTGTTAAGGGTGCTCAACAAATGCATGCTGCAACTCAACATTGAGGTGCGAGCTAGGCACATTCCAGGGGTGCAGAACACAGCCGCTGATGCTCTCTCTCATTTGCAGTTGGAAAAATTTCGAGGGAGCTGCCCGGGAGCAGACGAGACGATGGCCACTTTCAAGGCACAGTGGTGGGACATGATTGGGGCAATCTGAGCGCACTGATCCAGACGGCGCTGGCTCCAGGTACCACAAATAGATAAAAGGCATGCTGGGAGCACCATTCGAAATTCAAGCAGGAGGTGCTAGCAGGCAGTGAGGGGGAGCAACCGGTAATGAGGCTTTGTGGGTTGGGGTTGGCACGAGGGGAAGTCCAGGGCCTGGATGATGTACCACTTGGCGGCCATCGCTCACCACTTCAAACTCGAGGGTAAACCGGATCCCACCAAGGAGCACTACATAGCGACGGCCATGAAGGGGTGGGCCAAACAAGGGGCACCCAAGAGTGATGATAGGAGACCCATAGACTGGTCAAACTCCAAAGAATCGTGGCACATTTGCAGGAGGTGTGTTGGGGGGGCTTCGAGGTGGCCCAGTTCAAAGCAGCATTCACGCTTGCGTTTTTTGGGGCTTTCAGAATTAGTGAATTAGTGCCCGAGAACAAGGAGGCTAAAGGGAACGGGTTTTTGAGGGTGAAGGATGTCAAGGTCTTAGGTCCACAGCTGACAGTGTGGGTGAGGTGGTCGAAAACAGACCAAGGAGGCAGAGGGTGCACAGTAACCCTCCAAGCCATAGTGGGCAATCCTATTTGCCCGGTCAGGGCGGTGGCAGAGTTCCTAAAGGTGAGGCCTCCATCAAGAGAAGAATCGCCTCTGCTTATCCATCACGAGGGGTCGGCATTAAGCCGCTTTCAATTCAGACGGGTAATGGAAATATCTCTGGAGGGAATTGGGGAGACCAAGGGCATCTTTGGGACACACTCATTTAGGATTGGGGCGGCCACCTCTGCAGCGGTGATGGGTATGGGAGAAGGGACGATCAAACAGATTGGCAGATGGAAGTCGGGGTGTTTTAAGAGATATATCAGGCCCGAGAAAATATAACCGTGACATGTCACCCTCTCTCCCTCCCAGCAGCCCCGAAAGAAAAACGGACGGTCTGGGTGGTAGGACACTCGTTTGTGTCAAGGGCAGGGGCGAGCTGGTCGGCTGAACAGGAGGAAATGACGGACGGCAGATTCCGAGTGGAGTGGCATGGGGTACCAGACATGAAGTGGGCTCAGCTTCAGGGGCAGGTGCGGAGGCTGCTGGGGAAACAGCAGAGACCAGATTCGCTGATCGTACACCTGGGGGGGAACGATCTGACAACCATAGGGAGAGGGACGCTGATGCGGGCGATGATGTCCTCCTTACAGGAGCTGGTAGGTCAATTGGGGGACACTGAAATCATCTGGTCCGAGATAATCCCGAGGCAGGAATGGCGGGGGGCTGATAATCATGCAGCCGTAGAGCGGTCCAGAAGAAAGTTGAACGGCGCTATGGCCAGGTTCTGCAGGGGCAGGGGCTTTGGCCAGATCAGGCACGGCTTGATCAATTTAAAATCTCCCGAATATTTCCTGAAGGATGGGGTGCATTTATCCCCACTAGGGTTGGATTTGTTTTTCTGGAACATTTGCTCTCATTTATTAGACTTATAAGCAAGGAGGCAGGGGGGAGCCACAGTGGGCGGTAACCCACTTGTGGCGTGGCGGTGTTTGGGCAACCAAACACAAGAGACAGACTCCGGATGAGCCACGAGAAAGCGGGAAGGGTCTTCGCCCTTTCCAGACCCAGCGCCCCTTGGAAGCCTAACACGGCAGGGGTGTCTGGGGGGAACAACAAGGGCTCAGCTTCCCCCAAGGAAACGGCACTCTCCCCGCCCACGGTGACCTGCAGGGGCAGGCTAAGCTCAGGCACAAAAGGTTGGGAGAGTTGGGCCTATGATGGACTTTTGGAAAGCAAGGGGGAAGCAGGTTTCGGACACGGAGCAGTCGCCACATCTTCCAAAGTATTTCCACTAATGTGTGCAGTGTGTTTTATGATCTGTGGAAAATAAATCTGCGGCCTTTTATGCCAAAAAACTAAGCAAGGCTCATGTTACGCTTTTTTGGGGGGGGTAAAGGAGGTATGAGTTATTGCTAAGTAATGGGTCCAAAATGGACGGATGCACGGGTTATGCCCGGTGTCGACGAGGAAACCCAAAATGGAGGAGTCACCCGATAACCCGGGCAGTGTCCTCTTCCGAAAGCGCCCTCCCCCCTCCACAGAGGAAGGGAGGCAAAGCGCGGCAAAATCAGGAAAGCCCGCGAAGAAATCTGCGCGGCAAAAGGGGGAGAAACCCCGCGAAAGCGGGACAATGGAAAAGGGAGGAGTTACCCCCTTTAAAGCAGGTGGGTCCCCACTGCAGAACTCATTCACCCCTGGCAGTGGGACCCGCCTGCCACCGAGGAATTCGTTTTCCACCCACCCACCCTACAAACGGGGACAAGCAGGAGGCCTGGTCGTCAACGTCGCAGGACGACAGGCGGTGTGGCGGTGTTTGGGCAACCAAACACAAGAGCCAGACTGCGGATGAGCCACGAGAAAGCGGGAAGGGTCTTCGCCCTTTCCAGACTCAGCGCCCCTTGGGAGCCTAACACGGCAGGGGCGTCTGGGGGGAACAACAAGGGCTCAGCTTCCCCCAAGGAAACGGCACTCTCCCCGCCCACGGTGACCTGCAGGGGCAGGCGAGGCTCAGGCACAAAAGGTTGGGAGAGTTGGGCCTATGATGGACTTTTGGAAAGCAAGGGGGAAGCAGGTTTCGGACACGGAGCAGTCGCCGCATCTTCCAAAGTATTTCCACTAATGTGTGCAGTGTGTTTTATGATCTGTGGAAAATAAATCTGCGGCCTTTTATGCCAAAAAAGTAAGCAAGGCTCATGTTACGCTTTTCTGGGGGGGAAAAGGAGGTATGAGTTATTGCTAAGTAATGGGTCCAAAATGGACGGATGCACGGGTTATCGTATGCCTCCTCCTTGTTGAATGTGGCCGGGCCGGTGGTAAATGATGGTGCGTCAAATCAACATCTTGCCGCATTTCCATAGGTTCTAAGCCACGGCCCTCCATCTGAAGCGGCTTCCTTTCACAAACGGACGCGGCATCGCTTTAAGCGTGCATTCCGTTCACTGTGTTTCAAGTGAAGTGAGGATGACGTGGCAATGTTGAAGGTCGTGACTGGCATCTGGGCTGCAACATCACTATAGGTAGATGTGAAAAGCGTTGTAAACAGATTGTTTTCAACATGTTTATTGAGCATGCAATCTTAGGTGCACCCGAGCAGCACAGGTTTGGAACAGTGGGCTTTCTATCATCCACTGTAGCTGCTAAATAGGCCTTTTTACAAGTTCGGCGGTAGCCTTACCGGTAAAACCGGCAGGCTGCCGCCGAACTTGTGAATTATTCCGAGGCCTGGCAATGGGGAAATACAGGGGCATTACAGCCCTGGCGAACCCTGTGTTTCCCCATTGCCGGGTGCTGGTAATAATCCCCATTCCCATTGGCGTTTTTAATGAACAGGCTACAGACGATTAATCCTGTCAAAATAAGTTAGCATGCAAACGCCTGCCTCCCTTTCCACATCATTGGCAGATCATCCTGACTCATTGGCTCACCTCTACTTTTCATAGGGGTGACTTGCTAAGCATACATCATAACAAGCATTCCTCCATTGTGTTTGTCTGTTTAGAAAGGTGTTCAGCTAAAGAGTACAATAGTAGCGTCATTTCCCCTCATCTTGTATGGAACACTACAGTTACCAGAATGCCGTTCAAAGGACAACACTTTCAGGACTTAATAAATAAATAAAACCTAATGGTAAAATGAGGTAAACACGTTTGTTACTGATTGCTTTATATATAAAGTTAGAAAAACGTGACCCTCAGCACACCACGTATTAAAGGCTTGGGCGGCGTAATATTACCGCCAGTGTTCTTTGTGGCAGGAATGGAGAGAGTTAGTTGGGTGATCTGTGGCTGGAAGGGTCGACGCTGGTAGCTATAGTATGTTAAGTTGTTGGAGTGTTCTAGCTGTACAGGATGTAGGCTTGGTTAAGAGGTAAAGTTGTGCGCTTGAATTAAACAGTCCAGGCCTACGAGTGGCAATTGAGCACGTATGCAACTACTAGCACTGAGGGGAGGTGGCGTTGGTGTAATGGCTTGGCGGTGCAGTCGCCAGTAAGGGATGCAGTTATCAAAGAAGCCAGTTGTAAGGGTGGAGAAGTTCATAATATGGCAATGCTGATACGCTTGGGTAGTCGGCTCTGGGGGGCGAGGAAGGCGGCAAAAGGCTGTGATGAAACCTTACTCAAACAGGCTCAAGGGTTGGCCTAGGGTAACATTGCAGTGTATGTCTGAGTATGTTTTGCTCCAGTAGGTCTCGACACGCCACTACCCTCGGGTAGAGGCATGTGGAAGTGTGGGGCACACACCAATGCCAGGGCAGCTGCTTAGATGAGAGGAAGCAACATCGCATATGGTGTGTAGGCATGCAGTCCAGCAGAACCTGCTGTATTAGACCTTTTCTAACTGGTTGAACGCAGGTAAGATCGGTCAATGCTACTTCAAGGGGATTGGCATGGGTACACGATACGCCATTCCAACAAACCTGAATCAATTCCTGTATGGGGGAGAGTACAGCCATGGCCTCGCAAACCCTCGCCACCGCCAGGCATCGCGAGACTACATGTGAGATGCGAAGCGGCAGACTGCAAAGGGACCGCCAGAGAGAGTGGAAGCTCGCCACGTCTCTCCTTCTGAGAGCTACATTGGTAGAGTTTCATTCCTACCCTCCCTTGTGATATGGCCTCACACAGCTGTCCCCTTAGAAGACATTAATGATTATATTGTAACATGCTCATTTATTTGATGCAGTTGCATCTGTGTTGCTTTAAAAAATAAAGCTGGGCTTCCCTAGTGGGGCCGGGACTTGTAGGGCCTCGTTACGAGCATGCCGGTCCGGTAACAACGGTGCCGGTAAGCCTACATATTGTTACTGGATCGGCACACTCCGAGACTGTGGGCAGCGGCTGTCCCGACCGCAGCCTTTCCGGGAAGCACCGGCACCGTTGTTAACGGTGCCAGTGCTTCCGTGATCCCCATTCCCATTGAGTCCTATGGGACTCAACTGGGAATGGGGATTTACATTTTTTCTGCGTCTGACTTCCAGGAACACCGGGGTCGTAATCACCTGGTGTTTCCATGGAGCCGGGCACCGGAAAAAATCACAACTCCAGTGGCAGCCTGCTGGTTTTACCGGCACAGCTACCACCGGAGTTGTAATGAGGCCCATAGACTTGTTTGGGCTATGAGGAATACAGCCAGCATTATTCTTTAAGTTTAACATGTTTATTGGGGATTATATCTCTGGTCATCGCAAGTCAATTCTATTAAGAAAATGGCCCTCATTACAACACTGGCGCTAAACCATGGCACTATTAGCACCATGGTTGGTGCCGGTGTTGTAACGAGTCCGGCATAGGGAAATGGGGAAATACCAACCCATTCCAAGGTTGGCGGGGCGGTATTTCCCCATTTCCCCATGGCCCTTCCCCATTCCCATTTTTGCCCCATAGGGCTCAATGGGAATGGGGAAGGCGGCAATTACGGTACCGCAAATTGCGGACCGTAATTGCCTGCGAGGTCCCTTTGCGGGTCCCTACTTTAACGGCTGGTCCAGACCAGCCGTTCAGGCCGGGTCCCACAAAGGGACCTCGTAGTAAGGCGCTAAGTGGTTAACGGTGCCACAGCCTTTTACCAATGAGGCCCAATATTATTTTAGGCCTTGGAAGCCAAAAGTAGACAATTGTGCCAAAGTAAAATGTGATCCTGGTCAAAATATTTAATCTCACTACATGCATTAGAGTTGTTGTACATGATTAAATTCACACTTTATGAAAAGTTATCCCCAAATAATGGGGCAGGTTTCATGATTTCAGGACCAAATGGTATAATGTCAGACTCCTCTGCGTGCCCCCAGCGCTGTCACCTAGAATTACGTTATTGTTGCACTGTTCCTCCTTCAGTCTCATATCACTTGAATTGACAGGCAGATATGAAGTCTAACCAGCCATTCAATGCACCAGAGATCAATGTATAGTGGGGAGACTGTGATGGAACTCTCTCTCTCTGTCCTTGTGGTATAACTCTTTTGCTGTCTGCATGGGCTTTCACTATCTCTCACCATGCGCTGTCATTCTCTCTCTCCGTGTGCTGTCACTCTCTCTCTCTACTGCTCTACTGTCACACTCTGTGCACTCTCTTTCTCTCCCTCTGTGTGCTGTCACTGTCTCTCTCTCCACTGTGACTCTCTCTCTCCACTGTCTCTCTATCTCTCTCTCTCTCTCTCTCTCTCTCTCTCTCTCTCTCTCTGCTGGCTCTACCTTTATGCACTAATTCTGTCTCTCTTTTTGCACTCGCTCTCTTTCTCTCTGTGCACTGTCACTCTCTGTGCGATGTCACCGTCTCTCTCTGTCCACTGTCACTGCCTCTCTTTCTTTCTCTCTCTCTCTCTCCCTCTCTCTCTGCTAGCTCTACCTCTATGCACTAATTCAGTCTCTCTTTTTGCACTCGCTCTCTTTCTCTCTGTGCACTGTCACTCTCTGTGCGCTGTCACTGTCTCTCTCTCTCCACTGTCACTGTCTCTCTCTCTTTCTCTCTCTCTCCCTCTGCTAGCTCTACCTCTCCACACTTATTCTATCATTCTCTTTGCACTCTCTTTTTTCTCTGTGCACTGTCACTCTCTCTGCCTCTGTGCTGTCACTCACGCTCTCTATTCACTGTCTCCCTCTCTCTCAATGTGCTGTCACTCTCTCTTCCTCCTTGTTGTTAGATTGTACTGAGGTAGGTCGTGTGGGTGAATAGTGCCTCTGGTGAGCAGTGCAGAATGGGCAGGGCTCTAGTATGGAGCTCCTCACACCGCCCTTTGTGGCGGAGGCGATATCAACGTCAGAAAGTCCAGGGTTAATGCATTTATTTTGATGCAGGTGTATCTGCAGGTTGCGCTCGGAAACAGTAATGCCAGAGGGCCTTATACTTAGTGCTGTATGCAATGTTGCAGCGAAGGCCTGCGTGGTGGTAACAGCTGCAGAGAGCAGGCGGTAATTGCTGATTATCTAATGCTAAGAATGCAGACACCGTGAAAGATTATCCAAACCAAATAGAGATAGTTGCATGTTATTGAGAGGTGTAACTCTCGGTGGAGCTAATGTGGCACATGAGTGTCACTGCATAGGTCTGTTCTTGTTATAAGAGTGTACATGCACAGCGCGTGTGTGTCATACGGAGTTTACTACACCTGTTCTCATTGTGGATGATGTGAACGACGATTGCCTGATGGCCGGTGGGATATTTCCTCTCTAGTTTGTTGTTCATTACTTTTACATCATTATAAACCCGTGCATCAGAGATGAGAGTTAAGGAAGTGCACAAGCAGGAAGTTCCAGTACATAATGCAAATAGTATGACATATTAGTGAGAACGTGAGCAGGTTGAGTGAGTGAGCCATTATGTGCATGTGTTTTTGAGTAGGTAATGGAACGGTTAAGTGAGGAGGAGTGTCTAGATCTAGATCCTGAAGTGAATCACTTGCAGGCACACAAACACCTGGCGCTTGTCCACTCTGCATTTCCATGTTTTGGTGGCCATGTTAAACGTGGTTGGCATAACACACCGATTGCGTGACATTGCAATGCTGTATCCTTGGCCAAAAGTACAGTTGCTGCACAGCTGGAGCCATTGGAGAATTGCATCTATTCTATTGTGTGATGTAAGGTGCGCCTTGATGACTGCATAGTCGAATGCAGGATTGATTGATTGACTGCACAGCTCAGGGATCTGGCAGCTTGAATGCATAGTGTCTTTATCTTATGACTAGTAGATACTAGTATGGCTATGAATACCTATGCATGCTTGCAGTTGTGGCTAGATCGGTCAGCCGTGAGGTGAACAAGCCCTGCGGTTTTGGGGCAGACGATAGTCACCCAAAAGAGTCCAGCTTGAGTACGTGTGATTGTTGGCATCCTCTGGATGTAGGACTATGCTGGAGTGAGTTATGTACGTGATGTTGCATGCAAGTGCTAGGTTCTTGAGACGTGTGTGGTGGCCAGTGCAGCCTCTGCAGAGTGTTAGAGTTAATTGCAGATGTCCTAAGTGTAAAATATGCAATATATATAACCGATCTTTGAAACCCGCTAGAAATAGATGCACGTGATATAGAGGTGTAGCTATACCTAGATCAAGTGTGTTACATTTCTGTCACTGCGTGTGACTGTCTGAGTAATACGAATGGAACTGCACATAGGGGGACTCAGGAAATGATAACAGGGGAAGATAGGGCAGTTGGCACAGGACACTCAGATGACAAGGAACGAGATCAGGAGGCGAGTCAGATCCATGGATCCATGTCTTTCCAGTGGCGAACTTTACACTGGCTGTCTCTGCTATGCAGCCATTCCCTCGCTGCTCGCAACCCACATTTTCCTTACCATCTCTTCTTGTTGCATTGAAGGAGTGGGTCTCTCTTTCCCTCTTCTTCTCAATCCTCAACCCCTCTCCTTGTGCAACTTTTTCCACTCTCTTAGGGGAGCTCCGCACTGTTAATCCTCCGATTGGTTTACCTGCAGCTTATTCAACTCCCCACGCCTTGGCATACAAACTCTTCACTACTTCTTTCCTCCCCATACTGCCACACTGCATTCCCACTGCCTGCATGCCCCTGCACACACCCCTCCTGACATCTTCCTGTCGTCTTGCTTGAAGCTTCCCTGATGCTATTGCAGAGTGGTAAAGCGCTGCACTGCAATTGTTCTGTGGTAATGCCATGTCACCAGAAAGGCAACCTAAGCAGTTTACGGATAACCCAATTGGCCCTAGGCCGTTCATTAAAAGAAGGAGACGGTAGGAATTGGGGTCAGCAAGTTCTGCATGAGGACACCTCATTAGCAAGCTATGTCAACTCTATTGCTGGCTGAAAAGACCAATGAACAGGGTGAATTTTGGGGTAAAGGAACCTGGGCAACCTGCATCTAGATCAGACCAAGAACAAGAAGAGTTCAGGTCACCCTACATCTTTCTACGTGAGAGAGGATTGAATTCACCCTTTCTCCTTCTTTTGCAGGAGCCCACTCAGTATCCTGCTCAGCTCTAGGGCAATCCTAACAACTACAGTATTGAGCTGTATGGCATTTTTGAACATCTTGTCTGGTATTCTTTGGGTGTCTCTAACATCAGGTTCTTTAGATTCTGTAAGTTTCAATAGGTCCCTGATATCCAGGGTTGCTTTCCATGGCAAGGCTGGCGTTATGCTCCCCTCCTTTCTCCACCTACATGCAGACAAGGACATACTGTCCAGATAGTACAATGATGACAGGCTCTTCAAGGGATGGACATAACATCAGTCAAGTCAGGTCATGGGCCCAGTGATGGTGAGGATCGCTGCAGCATCTCCCACATACTTTCCCCAAGAAGCTTGTCACACTGGCCATGATGACCAGGCAGGCCAGCCATCGTTAGCTGCAAATATGCCCCAACTCCTAGTCTGGTGATGAAGAGGATAATATGATGTTGTCACAAAGTCTGAAAAAAATATTTCTGTACATAAATTGGTTCAGCATTTTATTAGCATCCAAAATATGAAATGCTCAATCAGCTAGTGTTGAAGCACCCTAGAAAAAACTAAGGGCCAACATCTTGATTTGTCTTCAAATCCAATTTGCCTCAGTGAAATATCAGAAATGTCTCCCATGAGGACATAGTTAGGATCCCTGAACATCTTTAGTTAGTGTTATAGGGAAGACACAAGCTACCTACCATGATAAATATTTTACATCACAGGAATGTAGAGGCCCAAAGCCTAGACCCATTCATGTTTGCAACACCACATTTAATGGCAACAAAAGGATAGTATGGAGCAAAACCTAAGGAAATGATTTACCACTGGAATTGGGAACAGATAATGATTACTTGGTTGTTTCTGTACCTTGAAATTGAAGAATGAAGAAGTCTAGTTAACATCAGATAATGTAACAATATATTGTGAGACTGATAGTGGATATAATGAATAATGCAAGGGATACAGCTACTGTCAAACATACCCCACTTCCTTCCATATGTTGAAATAAGAAAATCACTCTGGCCAGAAAAAAATGTGCCTATAAAGTCTTGGTCCACAAAGTGTTGTCCAACTTGTGAAACTTGAAATCGACCTGGCCCCAACACGATACCAAATAAGCCAAATAAAGGAAACACCCCATTGGGGAATGAGACCAGGAGATGGATTGCAAGTTGAACAAAGTTTTATATAAGATAAAGTTGTGCATGCAGAAAACGCTGCTGCCCTGAGAGCGCTCTGCTAAACATTACACAGGCAGCTAATTATAAGGTCTGTAAGCGTCACTTCTGACGCTCCACTATAGGTGCATAATACTTCAATTTGATAGGCAAAACATATAGATACACTATGTGAATATACGAGCCAGCCAAACAGGATTTGTTTGGTAGCTTGAAGGTTCAGCGGGTGGCACGTGGGTCAGCTGGGATCGTCTCCATTGGGTGAAGGTCGGCCTCACAAGATGCAACAGCACTAACTAATATATCTGAGAGAACGGGAACTAGAGGCATGAGACAAACAATCATCATAAAAGCTGACATTCATGGGGGTGCTGAGAAGTTCACTTTTGACAAGTATATGGTTAATCTACCCTTTACACCCAAGAATCCATATACCAAGGTACCCCAAGCCAGGTGTCCATAATGGGGGTTTTTGATCTACCTGATGCCTCATGATATAAATTGACATGCGTTTCTACACCGGATAAATGGTGTGGGGAAATTAAGACTGTAGGGGCCGCTCAGTTGTGTCACTACATGGGGTTGGATGTTTATATGGATCAAAGAGTTTGAGAATGCGAGCAGGAGCTCTGTAAACTGTAACGTCTAAAGGTGGGGGTTGAAGGAACACAAGCATGTTTGTGGAGACAGATGGGCACACAGGCCACAGTTTGCTCCGGTCACACGCAGGGCAGTGAGCTCATAGGAAGAAGAAGGTTATTGATTATTTACAACAATACATGGCTGAGTTTCTGTGACAAATGGGTCTGCTCATTGCTGCCAGGAAGTGGAGGGGGAGGCTGGGCTCGCTGTGCACAGCGCTGGACCCAGGGAGAGATGGGTTTTAGATCTCATTGTGTGGCCTAGCAAAAGATGGTGTTCAGGTGGCATAAAATGGAGTCTGTATTTTTCACCAAATTGCTCTGTTTACTGTCTTTCCTGTTGCTAATAATCATAAATACAGATAAACAAACGAGGGGACGTCGCCCACCATTGGATAGACACAAGATCCATTTCATGCCAGAATGTCGAGGTGGGGAACAAGACCTTCCCTCCCCAACATTCCCCCCTTTCGTTGCTCCTAAAGTAACACATTTCCCTGCCCAGTACACCTGCGTTCCTCGCCCTTTGTACTGCTTCATCCCATGCTGGACTACCTTTTATTGGCATCCATGCATGGCACACACTTCATAAATTCTCACCCCTCCATGCATATTCTTCTGGAGTACACGTCATATAAATACAACCCCCGTCACCAGCCAGGTCAACCCACACTTCCTTATAGTTTTCTAAGTCTTGGGATTCTTCAATGGTGGTGTGATATAGGTTGTCTACTACATTTTCTTTATTATATATGACTACCATACGACATTTGGGGTCTCTACTCTGACCGGTTTGCACTTAGTTTCATGAGGCATCTTGTTTGGGTTGCCCCCTGTCACCATCATCACTTAACTAGTAGGGATTGCTTTAGCACAACATTGAACCCCTACCTGATGCACACAGAAGATGAATAACAGAAAGACGATGACAGGAACCAATAGCTTCATTGCAGTCCCGAACCATGATGGTACCCAGTCAAACACTGTGTCGAACCAGTCACTGGGCTGGACACCACCTTCCTTCTTCATTCTTACTCGAGGTTGTGTATTGCAGCAATTACATGTGATAGCGTTCCGTTGTCAGCATCTGAAGAAGGTGTGAAAGTGCAACATGTGCTTCTAAATTTTTGGCAAACACTGCCTTCCATTGCTGGGAGAAGGTCCAAGACGTAGCAGTTTTGCATTGTCATTAACCGCAGAGCCCTAAATTCTACCTTGATGACGTTGAACCCTTCCTCAGTGTCATTGCCCAATTGAATCAGCTCCCACCTGATGATCTGCAACCATTTGATATTTGCTCAAGTTTGGATACTTGGTATAAGTGAGGACAAAAATGTGTCTGCTGAGTTAAACAACTTGTACTGGTCTGGAATTTGCACCAGAAGGTTGGAAGAGTCTTTAGAGAGGTAATAGGATGCTCTCTTCCTGCGCAATACTTTATCCTGCAGCTTATTTTCTGATAGTGCATTATAGATGAGGGGTTCTTCGCCTGTCGACTGGGGTGCCAATGATAGTCTGGCCGGCACGCTCTCCCCTGGATATGGTTCTCAGGAATCA
The DNA here is from genome assembly GCF_040938575.1 of Ambystoma mexicanum. NCBI lineage: Eukaryota > Metazoa > Chordata > Amphibia > Caudata > Ambystomatidae > Ambystoma > Ambystoma mexicanum. Next base: position 803,635,688 of record NC_090939.1, on the reverse strand, counting down.
CCATCATGGCAGAGCACAGCAATGCCAGAGCACAATCGCCCCTGCATGATTGCGGGAGGTGGAAGTATGCGTGGTTGCCACACATACAATAATTGTTCATCAAGGCAGCAGTTCCTTTTCGCATTTCAGGGATGACAAGTGTTCTGTTGCAATGTCTGTCCAATCCCAGGTGCACCTTTCCTTCTCTGCGAAAGCAAAGTTTGAATGTTTCATCATGCTGTATATTGATCGATTTTTCAAGAGCCGTGACCAAAGTAAGCTTCGTGATCTGTTTGGACCATGTTCTGGCACATGTATCTTCCATCCATTTCAGTCTTTCATCCGTCTGCTCAAGTAGTGCTTCAGCCTATAAGGGGGAAGTAATTGTAGTTTCACTGTGTGTGCCTGGAAGGTACTTTGAATTCTACACAGTGCGAGATAAAGGAGATACTGGGCTTCCACTATTGGAGTTTCTTGTGGTACTAAAACCGTAGGTGTTCCTGATGCATGGGGGATCAGTGAACACAAATAACAGCTTTCATTGGTGGCGTGTCTCCCTGTGGCTCTCATATCTGAATACCACTTGTCAGACTGCTCGGGATGATGGGGGTCTTCTTCTGTATCTAGTCCCAACCCATGATATTCGTCATTTTTGTGTTGTTGTAGTACACCTTTCCTTCTCCTATTCCACCTAGGTCATTATATGCATATCTGGCATCTTGATAATACTTGGGAAAAATACCTGTGTTCAACATTTCATTCTGATCATTATTAAATTGCCCATACTGCTTTTGGAGGAGTATTTGGTGTGGTAACCGGAGATAGGGTATACATGAGCTCGACATTTGAGGTAGTATCCGAGGTTGTTTGCGAGTGAGTATGATGTATGGCAAACGCTAGTGAGGTTGGCAGATAATCATCATGTGCGTATATTATATTTTCACTGGTATTCATTACGAGTAACCCAGGTTGTGGTGCTTTCATTGTATGGTTCTTATGCAATGTGGTTCAATTTACAGAGGTATTATGGGCCCATATCAATTTTACCCCATCCCATATTATCTTAGTCCCTTCTTGCATCAGTTTTCCCACTAGCCCTCTTTCTTTTACATTCCCAATGATAAAATACACGCTCCAATATAGACCTAAACATAGTAATAAAACAGAAAAAACAATGGGCATAAAATAAAGGCCACATTCATAGGAGTATGCCCTAGTGGCACTAACACTGTCCCTACTGCTATCTACCTCTCTTCTGGCTGTTTTCAGAGCCCTTGTCTCAGCCATTGTTGCTCCTACAGAGTGGGATTCAATAGGTTAAGTATATCTTTAGTTGTAAAACACTCATACTTTTTTGAATACTTTACTTAGAGCTAGAGAGAGAGATAGAGAGATTTTCATTAACATAACATATATTTTCAGTATAGTTTTCTTTTTTCCTTTTCTTTCTCTTTAATTACATATATATATATATATATATATATATATATATATATATATATATATATATATATATATATATATATATATATATGTATGTGAGTCCCTCCATTATTGTATATTCTTAAGACCCCCGTGCGTGTCATTTCAGTACCTTAATAGTCGCTACTTCCTTACTCAGTATGTCATTTTAAGGAACTGCTACTTCATGCTCCCCTTGTCCTACTGATTCTGGAGCTACTTAATGCTCCTGTGAGCTGTGTCAGATAATCTTTAAATTCTTCACCTAATATTGTTGCTGTTTTGTGGGCATCGATACTCTTCTTACTGGTGACAGGGGTGTTTGCATGAGTTTCCCTGTCACTATCTCGTGGGGGGACGAGTGGTGGTCTTTACTAGGCTGGGTATGTAATCGGAATAGGGCCAAAGGTAAGCAATATACCCAATTATTTTTAAGGGTATGACATAATTTGGATAGTCTGCTCTTGTGGTGGCCATTTATTTTTTCTACATTTCCATTCGCTTGCGGATGGTAATTCAAACACATGTTATGATTTATTCCCAATAGTGTTGTGACCTCTTTGAATAGGTCATTAACAAAATGTGTTTTACATTGTCGTAGCAGATGACATCACACATTCCCCATCGCGGGAACACCTCTCTTACCAAAAATGTTGGCACGCATTTTGCATCTGTGTGTGCACATGGTCCTGCTTCCACCCACCGTGAAAAGGGGCAGACCACTGTGGGATGCATTGACCCACTAGGCTCTGCCCTGCGACATCACTGTGGGCTGCTTTCACCAGAAACAAGAGAATGGCCGCCAAAAAGCCCTATGCACGCTAAAAATCTCTGAGAAGTGTGCAGGGAAACTGGAAAAAATAGGCTGCCAACCTACTTTGCCTGTGTCAGTGGTAGAACAGGAGTCCACACTGCCAAAACCTGTCATTGGGCTGCCCACAGAGTGAAATGGAACTACCTGAAAAGGCAGTGCTGCATTGACAGGAAAACCCAGAAGTGCTCTAAAATCCATTTTCCTTGGCTGTTGAAATTGCAAAATAATGGTTCCCCAAACATCAGAAAAGATCCAACATCCTTGTTGGGTGTTAACCATCACCTTATTTAAGGAATCCCCATAAGCACAATATCAGGAGAAGCATATTTCATCATAAGAATGTCCACATTAAAAAAAGGGCTTGCTTGGGAAAAATCTGTCAGAATATGGGCGCAGTACCGCCGCCTGCCTGTATCAAAGCTTCCATTTACTTACACTTTTAGCTTAAAACTTGTACGTTAAGATCAAATTGTGGAAAATAAGTGACTTGCCATCAAAAGCAATATAGGTTGCCACTATTTAATCTCTATGTTTTAAAAAAAAACTGGAATTAGAGATCTGTGTGTATACTTGTTGAAACTGTAAAATAATTTAGCAAAGACAATTTTAAACAAAGTGTTTTAAAGTGAACTGATACCAGCCAGAGGACTTCAAAGCACATTACACAGTTTGCCCCAAACAAAGGTGCCTTCCTTTTGCTCTCTGCCCAGGAACTCTCAGTTAGATGCTAAATAAAGGAGGAGGAGATTTTGATCTGCTTCTCTGGGGAGAGACAATAGACTTCCTGGACTGAAAGGGAATGCGAATTCAAGTGTCAACAGAAACTAACTGCCAGCGGGCAGAGAGGCCTGGATTGCTCTTGGCCCAGCAAGACCATAGGGGCGGGACCAGACAGATCTGTGTATCTTAACCCACAAGAAAATATCTTTTTGAAAAAGACTCACAGAGAACTGTGCAAAATTTGTAAAAATCTGTAAAATATAGGTTTTTAACATGAACAATCTGCTCACAGTTTGAAACTACTCTGAACTCTGTGCTATGTTCAGAGACAGGACTACCAAAATTGTAGTTTTGTAGCAGTTGTGATGATGCTAGAAATATGAAACTTCACAGGATTATGCCCAGATGTCATGCGCATATATGTAGAAAAATGTGGACAAACCTGACATTGGGTACCCAGCCTAAAGTGTAAAAAACGGTCAAATCTGAACTAAAGCTCTCACCGAGATGGAACTCGGACGGATACTTGCTCCACTAAATCTGTGATTTAAATATGCATTGCTAGCAAGTTGGTTATATTGTACATATGCTTTATGTGAAACATAGCTTTATTGTACAGAAACAAAGGGGAGTACTCCCTGGATTGTAAAATACTGCATCATCATGGCACCAGAGTTCCTTCTCAAATCAGGAGAGAGGACAGACCCTAACCAATAGGATTCCTAGAGGGTGTGCCCAGCATTATTCAGCCTACCCACCCCTTAGGGAAATACATAAATAGGGACAGCTTAGGACATAGAGACACACAGATTCACCCATCAACTGATTACTGGCGAAGTGTTCTGCAGGAGAAACCCATATCCAAGACTCCAGAATTCTGAAAGCAGAATACCCATTTCAAAGCTGAACCCTTCTCAGCTTGGCCTTTAAAATCTTGAAACCTGATTTTACCCCCAGACCTCCAAGGGGCACAACAAAAAGAACAGCCAGCTGTGCTGTTTCTGCTTTCTTGCTAAGAACCTTTGCTAGAAATAGAGATCCAAACCAGTAGAGCAGAGCTGTAACCAGATAGCTGCAACCCAGAACCAACCCATCAGATCCAGTCTAGAGGCCGTGCAGTGTCCAGAGTGCCGTGCTGAGTGCAGAACCCGAGCCCTGAATCCTGTCCGGTCAGCTAGCAGAATTCCAGTCCAGAAACCTATGACCAGATCCTTGACGGGCCCTTTCCAAACAGTAGTTGTGAGTATCTATAGCATAGAATTGTCCATAGTCAGTATCTTATCCTTAAGTAAGCTTATCCAACCCATTCCACCATATCCTGAACTGCATTGTAGAAAATCTCTTGTTTTCCTGAATCCTTCTCTCATACCTATAGTCATCTGATAATAGTAGTGTTAATATCATCTTTGCGCTAATATATTTGCTGAAGAAAGAAAAGCGTCTCGGCAGCTAGAAACCATCCGGAGATGTCGCTGGATTGGTGGCTGTGCTTTCGTGTAGCTTGTGGCTTCATAGACTCCTTAGTGTAAAGAAAATATGTTTGTTGTAATTCAAAAGCGCATCTTTCATTTGAAAATCTTGACTCTTGCTGAGAAAAACCGACCTCTACTAAAACCTTCTTAACTTCCGTTGGTGTATGCTAGAAACGGAATTTAAGTGTCAAATTGAAGCTAACATCCTCAGCTTTCCTTCTAGTTTTCCCGCAATCGCATTTCTCACAGGCAGAAAAGTTTGCCGCAAAGTTTTCATTTGGCTCAATTTCATCACATGTAAAACAGCTGTTCTTTGCATCCGAGCCCAGAATTCGGTTTTCAACCTGCTAGTTATTCAATCATCATTGCTAGTGTTTATCTGAAATGATACAACGCAGCTCCCACTAGTTTTGAATTCAATTAAGTGAATTAAATCCATTTTTGAGTGTTTTTTCCCATAAATTCAAAGCCACATTAAAAAAGTATTTGACCTGTTTGAAATCATTCCTGTTTCTCTCTGAGGTTTCTGAGGGGAATTGGGATTGAAACTGTATTTGTTGAGTGTTTATTCCTGAAACCTGTGTTCTCACCTTCCATCTCTTTATCTGGCATATTGGGGGGACTGAGTAGTGTGCAGGGGGAAAGAGTGACATTGAATTTGACTGAACCCACACAAAGTTTTATTCTATGCTGCATTATTTTTCCTATCCATACTCCTTCTGATTAAAGAGATTGTTGATTGTAACATCACCCCAATGGTGATCATTGTATAAATATTAAACAGTGTGATATATATATTGTTCAAATTCATGAAATAAATCTTTTAACTTTGCAAAACAGCCTGCTTCCTGGTTCAGTGAGACCTGGGGGATTCAAAGAGAGGGGCATGATATAAGGGTACATCATTCAGAAATAAAATAATTTATAGACACAAATATATAATTAAGGGTTCCAGCTGTGCATCGCACGCTAGGCATTGACTTAGGTGGAGTGCCGGGTTGAAATCACTTACACCACCACTACTAAGTAGCAGGGTAGTGTTCCTCGTAAATTTCAGAGTGTCATTCCTGAATTGTATGTTTGGCATGTGATACATTCAATGGTCATTTTAATAAAGTGTTCGTGGAGGTTTGGAATGAACCAGTCTTCCTGGATGTCTGCAGGTATGTGCTGTTTTGTGGTGTGGGTGGGCAAAATGCAATTGTTGGAATGCTAGTTGTAACAGCTCTACGGGCATTACTACTTTCCCTGTTGTATCCTGACTCCATAGGAGATCTGTTGGTGAATGTGTGCAACCCATTTTTAACCATAGGTCCTGTTCTGCGGGTGGAGCTTTCTTTTGTAGTTCTATTATTTGTGCTATAGGCAAAGCATTATACCTGTCCTCCTTTTCTTCCTCTTGTCTACTTTTCTGAACGCATTCTGCAGGCAAGGATTTTGTAAAAGATGGTGCTTTTTAAGCTGCGTTTCCCAGTGATATTTTGTCACTGTTGTTTGTGTGGGCTTGGCATTTTACCAATGCCACCACTTTCTGCAAATGCCTCAATCAGTTCATTTAACAATTCTGCATGCTGAACTGGTGACCCGTCAGCCCTCCTGAACCCCCTTCTTCTCCAGCGGGACAATCCATGTTCAGGTGTTGCAAGGATGGGCACTGTGGAAATCATTTCCTTTAACGTGTTAAAGGCAGTGTGCATTTCAAGGGTCCATGTTATTGCTTTGTGTTCCTTTTGGGCCTCTTTCAGCCCATGCAACAAGGGCCTTGTGTATGCAACATAATCTAAAATCCATGCTCGGCAATAGTTGCAAATGCCAAGGAATTTCTGCATGTCCTTCACCGTGAGGGGTCTGGCTGTAGCATGCACTGTGGCAGCCCTGTCTGGTATTATTCTTTTACCATCTTTTGATATTAGTTGTCCCAGATACAATACTTCTGTAAACAGTATTGAAGTTTATTTCTGTCCACTTTATACCCCTTGCAGGTTAATAAGGTAAGCAATTCAGCAGAATCTTTACTGTATATTGCTTCTCCTTCACTACGTATCAGTAAGTCATCAGCGTACTGGATGATCGTGCCTTGGACAGCAATATTGCCGAGGTCTTCATACAATATTCTGTTAAAAATACTCAGTCTTTCGCAGTACCCCTGGGGCAATCTGCATGGCTCATAACTTTTCCCCTCTATGGTGAATGCTGTCAAGTATTGTGAGACTGGATCGATGGGGCACTGAGAAGAAGGCATTCTTCAAATCAACCATGGTAAAGTGTGTTGCCTTTTTTTCGGGATGCTACACAAAATGGGTGCTGGGTTTGAGACAAGGGGGAACTCTTTTTGGACAATATTATTAAGTGGGCAGAGGTACTCCACCATCCTCCATGACCCCTTTTTTTTCTTTTTTAATCAGATAAATTGCAGTATTGCGTGGGGAAGTGGAGGGGACAATGATGGCCTGTTGAAGCAGTGCATGTATTGTGTCTTTTATTCCTTCCTCCGCCTCCCTTGATAAGGTATATCGGGGGTGATTATGAGGGTGGAGGTAATGGAAAAACGATGCCGGTAACGGATTACCGGCATCACATACCGCTCCAGGCTATTCCGACCTAAGACCCCGGTATTAGGCACCGCTAATAACGGTGCCTCTAATAGTGGCAAAGGCGCAGGCACGTGGCCCATCAGGCCGGCAATACCGGCATGCCGCTAATGGGAGGACATCACAAGTCAGGAAGACATGCAAATACCGGCATCATGAAGGTGCTAATAGGGGATACCGCATGCCGGTAATACCAGCATCGTGAACCAACCGTAAAATTCTATGTGCAGTGTTCCCAACTGCCACAGGTGCACACAATCAGCACAGGTGGAGGCAATGGAGTCTGGGCCAGCACAAAAGGGCACACCCACACATCACACCCCTTCCCATGTCAAAATGATTCCACTAGTAGTAGCAATACTGTGGCTGAAGGACATGTTTGCATTGCTACACCAGCAACAACAACAGCAGGCACCACAGAGGAGATGCAGGAGGAGAAGGAGGGTGAGATAGGCCCAGCATGCCCCACAGTGGTACCACACAGGCAGCCCCCAATCCCTCGCATCAGAGCCAGTCCTTTCATCTTAACCCCTGAGCAGAGCCACACCCTGTACCATCTGAACCGGGACACTATCACCAATATTGTGGACATGATACACAATGACATTGTCAGCCTCATTGAAATACGCACCACCATCCCCCCTCTATTCAAGGTAGTGTTGGTGCTCCACTTCCTTACCACAGGCAACTACCAGCACACAGTGGGACACATGCACGGCATATCACAGCCCTATTTTCTCGAATGCTGAACCAAGTCCTGGATGTCCTCCTGAAGCACACAAGGGACTACATATCCCTACCATGGCCTCCTCAAGAGATTTATTATACAAAAGGTGATAGTGGCTATCCCTTGAAGCCGTAGCTCCCCACCCCTGTCTGAAACCCACAGAGCAGGCATGAGGAGGACTACAATTGTTCCCATACCCGTACCCGTGTGGTCATCGAGCAGACCTTTGGCCTGTTGAAGGCACGGTTTTGCTGCTTTAGCCAGTTGGGTGGGGGACTCCACTACAGCCATGAGAAGGTGGCCAAGATCATCATGGCATGTGTCATGTTGCACAACATGTATATCTGGACGGAATGCCCCCTGACATTGAACTGCAACCACCTGGTGATGATGAAGGGGATGACGAAGATGTGAGTGCACATCAACACGATGCCAATGCACAGGAGGGACATGCTGTGCGTCAGTCAGTGATTGTATAATATTTCTGACACACATGGGTGCAGAGGCTGACATGAAAGTCAGACAGAGGGCACTGGGTGGTGGAGTACATGTACAATATGCACTGTATTTCAATAAATGACACATATGCAATAAGGAATGTCCACTGAAGATTTTTATTTTTCACACAACGGGTGTATTTAACTGTCCAAAAAATATTAAAGTGCTGAAACCCTCCACCCCACACACCCTCATCCCCCTTCCCCTCCTCCACAACTCCCCCACACATGGTGTCCAAGCAAATTGTCTATTGCCTTCATCAGGCTGCCCCGTCTACATCCTGCAACTCCCTGCACTAGGTGGCGGCATGTCCCAGCGGCACAGGGTACGCGCCGACCTGCATAGGGGGCTGGTTTGCACGGAGCTTGAGGAAAATGGGGTGGCCGTCTGCTCCATTCTGGAGGCTTGACGCTCAGCCTCCATTGAATCAGCAATGCGGGTGAGGACCTGCCTCAGGGCAGACACCTCCTCACACAATCTATTTGTGCTTTCCACGATGATCTCCCTCAGGGAGGCAGTGTTGTCGCGCCCCTCCTGCCTTGCTTGGGCACTGTCTGTGACAAACTGTCTCACCAGGGCAGTGAGTTCCTCCTGCCGCTGCGCAGCGTGTCCTGCCTGCTACACCCCCGCCGGTACACCAGTGGAGGTGGAGGGTGCATATGTTACATGGGCAACTGCATTTGGGTCCTCTATGGGACTCATGCTCCCTTATATGGACTCACCCTCAGACTGCTCCGGTGTGGTGTCGTCGTATGGGTGTGAGCTGGGGGATGAGGCGGACTTGGTGTACAGGTAGGTCGGAGGAGTTGTCCTCAACAGGCACAAAAACCTGTCCCTGTACGTCGTCATCTGTGAGGGGTGCTGTGGCTGCCGCATCGCCAACAGTGCTGTCCTCTGGAGATTGTGGCCCTTTAACTGTCTCCTCTGCAGGTGCCACAGTTGCTGTAGGTACTGTGGTGATGGGCCTTGGTGGCACCAGTACCGTGGCATCCAGGGCTGGTTTGGTCTTTGGTGCATGTCGTGGCTTGTGTGGGGCTTTGGAAGTGGAAGGCATGTTGCCTTCATCCCTGGGCGTCTTCTGGGGTGTATTCGCCCGTGGCGATGAGTGCCAGTCCTCGCTGTCAGGGTCTAAGCCTGTGGGGGATGAAGAGAGGGACGGCATGAGTGATGGTTTGACAAGCATCATGCAAACATTAGTATTATTACTCATCTACACATTAGATGGCAGTGGAGTTTTGATAATGAAGTTGCTTGCTATATGGGTGGATCATGCAGGCTTCTCATGTTGGGGGTCAGGGTCAGGGTCACTCATGTTGAGGTGGCCGTTTGCTATGTGACATGCATTTCTGTTGTGGCCTGCGTGCAGTGTGATTTATGCCTTTTTCATATTTGTGTGGTGTGTCAGGTATGGCATTGCTATGCTGCAGGCATGTGCATGTGTCTGTGCTGCAGACGACAACCAGAGGACACAGGAGGGAGAGCCCAGAACAGGAACAGGACAGTGGGCTGGCAAAGGCTATAAACAAAAGAGGGTCCTGTCTGTGGGGATACTATTTGGTTGCACATTGATTCATAGTGCAAATTGAATTACAAGAACAGCACACTGGCAGCATATCAGTTACTGACCGGTTGTGCAGTGCTGTGTCAAAAATGTAGTGCACAGACTTAAAGTGAGTTACAGTTTTGTTTTACTGGTGGTGGACACATTCATTATTAAGAACAAACAACAAAATTAAAAACATTCTATGCATGAATGTACATCAGAATCCAAGGGGGTTCATGTAACAAGAAACAAATTATCTCATAATACACAGAGGGATACATATATCAGTAAGATTCCAATAGACTGTAGATTTTTTTACATGCAGGGTTGAGTTACTTAAATACATGAAAATTCAAGCCAACCACATATCAGCATTGCTTCATGCTCAGTGTACATGTGGCAATGGAATCACAACAGTGTTAATTGTTCCCACATGGAGTGGACGAGAAGCAAAAGAGAATTATAGAACAGATGCATTACTTCATGCAAGATTGCAATTTCTTATGAACACTGCGAGTAAAAGTGTCAGAGATGGAGAAATAGTCCCAGATAGTTGAGTCTTTTCGGTGCATACAATTCTACACCTAGTGCTTAAGGAGTGGGCAACATTGCTTTTTTCTCTCAAAGGGATTCTTCTCCTTATTAGACCTTAGGAGAGTCTGTTCGAGCCAGGCTGTGAGGTGACCTTGTAGTAAGTCGACGTCTAGACTATAAATCAAACCCCCCAAGCAGGGTCGAACCAATCAGCAACAACAGAAGGTTATGCTGATGTTCACAGACGTTTCGGCAAATGTCGTAGACAAGCCTTCTTCTGGAGCCAAGGCGATGATCCCCTGCAAAAAGCAGAGGGGACCGTAAGATGGGTGGAAGTGGTGTTGTTTAGTGGTGGTCTAATCAGTGTAACTACCTACATGCAAGCGTGCCGCAAAATTATTAACACAAAGTGCATAGATAATTAAAAGGGGTATATGATTTGTTCTGAGGAACACAATTCCACAATGTCCACTGACCTTGACGGGGATAGCAACGTATGGGGTTGCCTAGCTGGCTTGTGAGTTTAAAGTTGAGTGGGGATGGCCTGTACTTAGGAAGGCAATTCCAAATTGTTCACCATCCAGGGGTAGATACTGGGGCACTGTAGAGTGTCATGAGAAAAGAAATTGATTTTGGCAAGTGAGGTGTGTCTGCATATTTTGTGGTTGTTTTCTAGGTATGTTGTGTCCTTGCAGGTGTGTGCTGCCCTGCTGTTCATCCTGTCCATAACCTCCCATAGGCAATAAATAGGGGCTGTCTGGATGTGGGTGTCCATATTGGTATCCATTGCTGTATCTCTGATCATTTTGGTAGTTTGCCGTAGGGCAGACACAACATTCCCTCACAATGTGGCCCCATCTTCCACTTGGCCAACATGCCCCTTGTCCTCCTCCCTAAATCTGTGCCCTCCATATCCTCCTCCGCGCTGCCCTCAATACCCACCTCTTCCACTTGCGGGCCTTCCTTACCACTGAGGTCCTGCAAACTGCTTTTCTCCACCCCTTTGCTCCTGACCATTGTTTGTCCATGTAGCTACCATTCTATCCTGTAACACTACTGTTCCCTCCCCCTCTTCTCCCTGCTGTTCAGCGGGCAGTCCTGCGGTTAACACCGCAACCTTCACTAACTTACTCTGTGCCAGCTTCTCTTTGTCTGCTAATCTTCTTTGGGCTATATCTTTTTCCCTTTCTTTATTCCTTCTTCAGCGGTGTACTATAATGCTCTGGCCATTCTTTGGCTTCTATCTCAGCAATTTTATCAAGGGTTTTCTGTACTTCCTTTGGGAAGCCTTTTTTGATAATGATATAGAACAGGTCCCACGCTGTACCCATCTCCGCCCGCCACATATCCTGCATCCAGAGAAAGAACTGCAGAGCCTCTTCCTCATCCTCCATAGTGCATTGCATAATGGAGTATACATTTATTTGGGGTATCGGGTAAGGTCCTTTGCAGTGCATCCCACACTTGTGCCCTTATATTGTTAAAAGATGCCCCATCATATCGATCATTGCCCATCAATACTGCCGGGAACCCCGCCTTCACCCGCACTCCATCTGCCTAATTGCCCACTGCGGATACTAGGAGGCTTTTGCTATCTCCTATGGCCAAGGGGACCCCTGCCGTATTTTTCTCAAATGCATATATCCATTTTCCCGCCCCCCCTGAAAGTGGCAGGATTGCTTTTAATAAGTTTCTTTTGTCCATTAATGCCCAAGGGACATGATAGGGACATCCTGCTCCCTTGTGGATGAGAGGCATTTGCAATTTTGACCTAACCATTCCTTTACTTACCTTTGTTCCTTTCTTTTTTGCTATCACCGTTCACCCTAGTCTGTTGCAAAGCCTTCCTTCCCACACTTCTTCTCCTGCTTCTGGTACTTGTGGTGTTGCTCACTGTATCTGCTGTATTCATCCCTCTGCCCCCTCGTCTGACTCGTCAAAGTCACTCGAGCATTCCTCTTACCTTTCCGATGCTACCGTGTCATTGTCCACACTTACTGTTTCTCCTTTTCGATCCACCCATGCTGTTTTAATTGGTGTGCTGTTTATTCGGAAAAGTAAATCCCAGGATTTCCATTTCTCCTCTGGTAATACAGTGGTACTTTGTAATGGAGGCTGCAACCGTGGCTGTCCTCCCAGCTGTGGTGGCAATGTTGTTTCGCATCATGTCCGCAATCGGGCTAACTCTGCCTGATTATTTGTCATTAATATTTCTAAATCAGGGGCACCATTGGAATAAGCTGGAACATATGGGGGAGGTGGTGCAGTTATTGGGGTGGCTGATGCGCTTGGTTGTGGCAAACACATTGGATCACAATACCCCTCAGCGGGCCTTGTAAGGAGTGGATCATTTCTTTCGTTCTGCCCCTCCTTTGTCCCTCTCTCCCGCCTCTTCTCTTTACCATTTGTAGGGGGCATTTCATCAAACATCCTCCACAAATCCAACACTTCTGGCCTATTTTGTAGCTGCTTCCCTTTGTACTTAGCCAGTATGTTGCCACATGATCTAGTACCAATTTATCAAAGGACCCCCCTTCTGGCCAGACCCGGGGTGGTCCATCCCCTTTAATTTCTCTCACCCACTGCCCATGATATTTCTTTATTTTGCCACTATAGAGTGGGAGGTGCTTACAAATATGCGAGAGTGGCGTATCCCCACCCATAATGCTGCTATATACCTTTTGCCTCCCTCAGTATGTGTGTATGTGTGTGCTGACCCCTTTAGCCTCTAATCTTCTATACTTGAGTCAATTACTTATACATTGCCATGATTGACATATAACAGATACATAACATTTGACCAGTTAAAATTTGGACATGACAGACCAACAAATATACCAACAACACTGAACAAGGAACATAAAACCTTTAAACAGTCCCTTATACCCCAAGCCCTTGTTCAGTTAAACGTTTACTTCCCCCCGTTCACACTCAACATGGACATCACCTCCGCCCCTCCTGGGCCTTCCTCCAAAATATTATAGATACTAGAAAGAACAATTACTGCTATTTTCCCAAGCCTCCTAAATATACGAGGCTCCTACTTTTATCCTTTTCCTCACTTATGTTTCCAGCACTGGTCGGTACAGTGCTACACGGCCCCACCTTCCACCCCCTTTCAGAGATAGGTTTCCCTATCTCCTCTTACTTCATCAGCTTCTTTATCAAAAACCTAATGACCATGAAAGAACAAACAACCCCTTTATGTTCAACAATCACTCTATTCACTTGCATCCAGCCCAACCCATAATGCTTCCTCCTTTAACAAATCTGCTCCATGCCTTTTTAAAATTCCCACCTTTAATTCTTCCTGCAATCAATACTCACGTGTCTGTGGTATTTCGAGAGCATCCGTTTGCGGTCTATCCACAAGTGCAGGTCTCCCCGTGGTGGGTCCGGCTCCGGCAAGCAGTGGGATAGTCGCAAAGCCAAGACCCACAAAACCTGCTCGGGAGTGTATGCTTTTCGTAAATTCTGGTCAGCCGTAGGTGACTATGGCCCTTCTGGGGAAGCCCCGGATCAAGCTGCAGTACAGGACGTCAAGAAATAATCACGTCGGACTGGTCACCACTTAAAAGCGACCTGGCCCCAACACAATACCAAATAAAACCAAATAAAGGACCCACCCCATTAGGTAATAAGACCGGGAGATGGATTGCAAATTGAACAAAGTTGTATATAAGATAAAGTTGCGCATGCAGAGAACTCTGCTGCCATGAGAGCGTTCTGCTAAACATTACACAGGCAGCACATTATAAGGTCTGTTAAAGTGACTTCTGATGCTCCACTATAGGTGCATAATACTACAATTTGACAGGCGAAACATATAGATACATTATGTGAGTATATAAGCTGGCCAAACAGGATTGGTTGGTAGCTTGAAGGTTCAGCGGGTTGCACGTGGGTCAGCTGGGCTTGTCTCCACGGGGTGAAGGTCGGACTCACAAGATGCAACAGCACTACTTAAACTATCTGAGAGAACAGGAACTAGAGGCATGAGACAAACGATCATCATAAAAGCTGACATTAATGGGGGTGCTAAGAAGTTCACTTTTGACAAGTATATGGTTAATCTTCCCTTTACAGCCAAGGTCCCATAAACCACAGTACCCCAAGCCAGGTGTCCATCTTGGGGGTTTTTGATCTGCCTGATGCCTCATGATATAAATCGACATGTGTTGTTTCCACAGCGGATATACAGCGTGGGGGAATTAAGACTGTGGGGGGCGCTCAGTTTGGTCACTACATGGGGTTAGATGTTTATCTGGATCAAAGAGGTGGAGAATGCGGGCAGGGGCTTTGAAAGCTGTAACTTCTAAAGGTGGGGGGGTTGAGGGAACGCAAGCAGGTTTGTGGATATGGATGGGTACACAGGCCATACTTTGCTCGGGTCACACTGAGGGCAGTGAGCTCATAGGAAGAAGAAGGATACTGATTATTTGCAACAATACATGGCTGAGTTTCCATGAGAAATGGGTTTGCGCAGAGCTGCCTGGACGTGGAGGGGGTGGCTGGGCTTGCTGTGCACAGAGCGGAACACAGGGAGAGATGGCTTTTAGAGATCATTGTGTGGCCTAGCAAAAGATGGCTTTCAGGTGGCACAAAATGGAGTCTGTATGTTTCACCATATGGCTCTGTTTACCGTCTTGCTTGTTGTTAATAATCATTAATACAGATAAACAAACAAGGGGACGTCTCCCACCATTGGATAGATACAATATCCATTTCATGCGGGAATGTCGAGGGGGAGGTAAAGACCTTCCCTCCCCAACAGACTGATGAGCTGTTTTGCTTGACTGAGTGATTGCTGAGTGAGCAGCACTGTGCTTTAGATTCTTGTTCTTCTCTTTGGAGCTGACTGAGAAGAAACTGGAACTGATATTTGCCTCTAGAGACCAGGGGAAATGGTGTACTATGTTGGTCTACTCTCCATGTGAGCAGTAAGGTATATTTGACTCCTTTCTACATCTCATGTTACATGAACTAAATAGGAGGGAATACATAAATACATAAAGAAACTGAGCTGACCAGTTAATTGAAGAGCTTTTCTAAGGGAATCTGGATTGTGGAACATGGATGAAAAGAAATGAAATTTTTACCATCGTTGGAAACCAATACATACATTTAATAAACCCATCTCAGGAACACTAACTTGAGTTTCTGAGAGCCCAACTCAAAATGTGTGCCATTTTATAAGTTGCTGATTAGCATAGTTCTGGTAAGATTGTACTTTCCAGGAAGATCGACTTCTGAGATCTGAAAGTGAAGTTTGTATTCCCACATCGGAAGTGGTTGCAAGGAACTTATCCATGCCTGTTTATAATATAATATATAATATACCACACTTTATGGTGTACCTGGTTTTCCAATATTTTACCCAGAATCATCAGTAGAAAGCTTTGAGTGCCCATCAAACTTCACTCACATGCAGGATTCTGATATGCAAATCTGATCCCTGATGTGGACAAACCCTGAATTTTGAACTGACATAAATGAGCTCTTCTGTAGTCACACTCAGGGAAGGGTGCTCAGCCAATCAGGTGGCTAGAAACACGGGCTGGAACTGCCAGTGTCCCACTGTGTTCTACCAGCCACCTGAGAACCTTCCATGGGTGCCATCATTTTTTTATGTGCCTTTTACCTTGTCCCCCACTTACGAGACCCTTCTTCTCCCCCCTGACACATGTCATCCCCCAGCTGCCCCTCACACCATTTACCTGGTGTACCTCCTGGGTCCGCCACTCCTTCCCATCTCAGGCCACTATAGAAATAGAAAAGGAACTTGCTCTCTTTTCTATTTACTATAGAAGATTCCACCCAGCTCCTATTACTAGGTGACTTTAACTTGGGATTCAATGACGATGAGGACAAACAGGCCCACTCCATCCAATCAATCTTAGTCGATCATGGCCTTACCCAAAAAGGTTTTAGCCCCTACACATATAAAAGGACGTACATTAGACTGGATAGCCAAACGAAACTGTGCTACTACCATCTCTAATATTTTACCTCAAACCTGGACCGACCACCACCTCATCTGCTTCTCATCCACTATAGAGCCTCCTAAATTAGATAATCCGGAAATAGTACCACCTATGCCAACCAGAAGTAAAAAAGAAATTACCGCTGAAAAACTACTCCCACTCCTCCTACCAGCTCTCACTGCTAGGGTTATTAACTCTGACCCTAATACGCTAGCTGAGACATTTAACAACACTATGTCCAAAGCCTTGGACATAATTGCCCCTATCAAACTATATAAAAGCAAACGAGAATCTCATCTCAACTCATGGTTTACCCCTCACCTCAAAGAACTGCGAATCCAAAAAACGTAAACTCCAAGCTATCTGGAGGCATACAACTTCAGTTGAGAATAAAACTCTACTCGACAACCTTGCTACAAAATATAAGAAGGAAAGAATCCAAACCAAAAAAGACACATTTAATGAGAGAATTAGTAAAGCTAACTCTAACTCCAAAGAACTCTTTTCCATCCTCCGGGAAATGGAAAACCTGATTGCTCCCACCGACAATGTCCCCAAGGACAAACAATGGTGCACCAGTATCCAAAATGCCCTAGCTAATAAAATCACAACCCTCTAATCCAAAATTGCAAAGAAGAAAGCATCCTTGAGTTCCACTGGAACCCTTACTACCCATTTAACAGATACACCTAGAACAGTTACACAAAGCAACTGCAAACCATTCAGATTTACCAACATATCCATATTGGAAACTGAAAAGGTGATATCATCCCTGAAACCATCTAACTGCCAAGGTGACAGCTGCCCAGCACAAGTTATTAAGGACGCAGCTAGAGACTTAGCAACCTTCATCTCTAAATTAATCAATGCCTCCTTTAGATCCAGCACTGTACCCACAAACCTCAAAGAATCTTGGGTACTGCCTCTCCTTAAAAAACAGACCCTCGACCCAGCTATCCCTACCAATTATAGGCCCATTACCACGGTCCCATTTCTCTTTAAAACCATTGACAGAGTAGCCTACCTCCAGATCCAAAACCATCTGGAGACAAACCAACTACTAGGATCACGCCAATCTGGATTCAGACCATTACATGGTACTGAAATGGCCTTAATTGACCTTAAGACACAAATCGACGAGTTGAAGCATAAAGGTAAAACAGCTATGTTCCTCCTCCTTGACTTATCGGAGGTCTTTGACCTGGTGGACCATGCAGTGTTATGCAACCACCTAGCGTCTGCCGCCTATTTCTCAAGCAAAGCTGTAGCCTGGGTACAATCCTTCCTAGCCAACCGTACTATGAGAGTGTTCTCCCCCTTAGCTTCAGCGGACCCAATACAAATCACCTGTGGCGTCCCACAAGGTTCATGTGTCTCCCCCACAATGTACAACATCTTCACTAAGCCACTCTTCGACAAATTTGACAGACTGGGGGTAACTTATACTAATTATGCAGACGATACGCAGATCCTCATACCACTATCTGGCAATTTTGTCGAAGACACAGCTCTAGTAAACAAGATTTCCCTCCTCATTCAGGCATGGATGGCCTGCCACGGCCTCTGCCTGAATGATGACAAAACAGAGATACTGATCCTGGGTATCGACTCTAACCTCAAAAAACTCAGCCCTAATTATCTCGCCTTCAACATAGATGGCAATATAATTAAAGTGCAACTGAGGTAAAAACACTAGGTTTTTACCTCGACTCCACATTATCTCTCAAAAAACAAGTCAACTCCTTGGCTCCCTCCACAGCTTACACTTGCAAATTAATCAGGGCCTGCAGACACTACCTCTCCAAAACCAATTGTATCACACTAGCCAACGCCCTAGTAATGTCTACATTGGACTACTGAAACACCCTATATGCGGGCGCCAGTAAAACTGTCATAAACAAAATGCAAATACTGCAGAATAATGCTCTTAGAGAAGCTTTGGACATACCCCGCAGAGCGCACATATCCAACATCAGGAAAGGCCATCATTGGTTAAAAATTAGTGACAAAGTTGTTCTCAAGACGCTATCTCTCACCCATAAAGGACTGAACAATACTGCGCCCCCATACATCTCGGCTAGACAGGCCAGAAAATCCTCTAGTCACCACACTAGAGCTTCTAAACACTTCCTACTTGAAACTGCCAGATTCAGAATAACAAAAGTCGGTGGAGCAAGCTTCCCTGTTAGAGCTGCCCGTGCCTGGAATGCACTCCCTACTGCATTGAGAGCTAATCTACCCTACTCTAGATTCAGATGTAATGTGAAAAGCTGGCACTGGACCAATGACGACCAACAAACTGATCCCCTGCTCTAGGCCCGGATCATTGCATGTAATTACCTTGATACTTCTGAAACCGGACTATTTGTGATGTGGTACCCACATCTTGTTTCTCTTGTATATATGTATTGTAAATATGTTAATAACCCTTGTAATGAATCTTCTGTATGTATCTTCTGTATGTAACCTAAGCTTAAGTATTCTTGTGACTGCAGCGCCCGGCTACCCCTGGGTTTGGAGCGCATTATCAAATAAGAAACTAAACTAAACTAAACTAAACTATGGCAGCTGCCATCTTGTTTTTTTCCAAGGGAGATTGGGCTGGCGTAATACGTGCAGATAGTGTCTTTCTTGGGGGGAAAACATTATTTGCACTGCCAACAAAGCCCCGGGTTGCGAACTGCTATATACTCATTTTTGGGGTGGTACCAGGCCGGTAATATCTCTGTTCCTACGCCAAGACCCTTGCTTCACTCAGGCCTGCCTAGGTTCAGGCTGGGGGGCCATTAACAGCCCAGTATGCCCCTCAACATGTGGCACATTGCTATAATCACTGCTTCCTTAATTCAAGTTATCTGATGGGGCAATACCTGAAAAGGCACCTATAATGATAGATGTAGACTATGGGGCCACAATGTCATACCTCAATTCACCTGCCTATTCGTTCTGAGCCTTTGGTCTCAATGTCAGTTGGCCTCATGCGAAGCATGCAAAAAGTAATCAGAGGAATGCATTAAAAGATTAATCCTAACACGCCTTTGCAAACTGTGAATCTCACTCTGTTTTCTTTCCATAGGAACTAAGAAATCAGCAAAAGATATTAGGCTCAATATTCAATGAGGGATTGAGTGATGATTTTGGTAGGTTTATGGACAAACTTAGATCGTAAAGACAGTGAATATTGCTTCACATAATCTCCTCAGCACCTTCTCACATCAACATAGCACGGTTACCACAATACTTAGTTGTGCAGCTATATTTTTTAAAGAGGCAAGCAGGAACAGGAAGAGTGGCGCAAGTAGGATGTGTCTGTGGTTTTAATGGCACAAGGAGTGTCCTACCAAAAAGCTTAAGGGTAGAGTAAAATATGAAAACATGGAGGTCGTAGGGTTTTCGACCATTAAATGTTAGGAAGAGTATTGGCCAAAAAAAAAAGAAACAACGAAAATTGCCCCAGAGTTGCCCATTGCAGACAGCACAAGTGCTCATGCCCAAGGGCAAGTCTGTCGACATGTGGAGTGATCCTGGGAATTATCACTTTGCAAGTGCCGGGATGTGGTGTGTTTTGAGGGGTGGGTAGGGCAGACATTTAAAGAATCAGGTGGTGACAGAGGGCGAATGGAGTCCATGAAATTATTCCAAAGAATTAGAGGAAGGAGAGCGGGCAAGACATATAACCCACAAAAAGTCTGAACCTGTATGTGGATTGACTATTGTAAGACCGTTCTGCTAACATGACCCCCGCTTAGCATAAAGAATGAAACAAATAGCTGTCCAAGTGTGACTAGAAATGGGTTTCAATCATTCAATAATGTGCCGCAAATGGTGCTAAATATTTTGTTAACACCATTGGAGCTACTGTAATACTGAAAGGCAACATCATCAATTGGGAGTGATAGTTTAGAAACTTGAACCATAAATGCATTTCTCATGAGATGCACATGCAAAGATTAATTTGGCTCGTCCAAAGCACTCAGGGAGTTTGCTTTTTGAATTGCTCATAGACTGTGAGGTCACCATTTTGAAAGATGATCTTGTTTTTTGCATACTTAAAACCCTTAGATCCATAATGGAACTGTGCATGTTCTCTTTTGTTCCTTGAACTCATGTCTTGATTTATTTCCACTCTGGGTTTATTCTGATAGCAGTCTTCTGCAGAATATGGCTTGTTTTCTCCTAATGCTGTTGCAGCTGCTTTTTTCAGCAAACAGGATTTATTGGGGCAAGGAAAGTCGTTCTTACCTGAAACCTATTGTGTCTAAAACGTGTGTGTCTGCTTT
Source organism: Ambystoma mexicanum (assembly GCF_040938575.1). Taxonomy (NCBI): domain Eukaryota; kingdom Metazoa; phylum Chordata; class Amphibia; order Caudata; family Ambystomatidae; genus Ambystoma; species Ambystoma mexicanum. The sequence continues at coordinate 803,615,085 of NC_090939.1, read as the reverse complement.
TATGGTGTTCCAAGTTCTTGGAAAGCTTGCAATTGTGTTGATGTGGGGAGTGAATAACACCAGGCACTTTGATTTCTGAGGTTAGCCCCCCCTGCACCTCTGATAATAACCTCTGCAAGGGCAATTTATGCATTGACCCCTCTAGTTGTTTTGTCTCAAATATTTGATGGTGGCCATATGCTCCTCTACCCCAGAGGTGAAGAGGATGTGTCAGAAGGGTTTCTCACCGTCACAGCACCTACACACCTCTCAGTATCTGTATCTACTTAAAACCAGATTAGCATAATTTATTTTCTAGACTAGCTGGACACCACCAACAGCAAAATCTAAACTCTTGGCTTGAACCTCTGGTCTTGAACATAATGGTTGTAACTAAAATTAATGAATTCTTCATACCTCTAAATCATGCAACTACTGTGGGCCAAGTTTGCTCACTGTCAGAAGTTAATTTTCCCCTCACCAAACAAGTCAATAGTCTCTTTGTTACCCGACAGGGAAATCTAAAATAGAAAACGTACTTTGACACAAATATCCATCTTTTATATTTTTTTTTTGTGTTTAATAATATTGATTAGATTTTAACAAGATACATGAAAAGCAGAAATTTAAAATGACTGATATAAATGTAGTTAACATAAGGTAAATTGATATTATTTAACATAAATATTAAGAGTTCAAAAACCACCTGTATGGAGAACATGTCAAAAATTAACCAATAGCTCATACAGTAATATCTACTATATACAACCCAAGTATATTCCTACATTGACAGGGGGAGACAAACAAGGGAGACAGACATGAGAGAAATATGCCAAGGGGCAAAGGGTAGGGGGGAATTGTAATTAACAACAAAGTTGGTAGAATATTGCAAGAATACATTTACAATATGCAAATATGGTTGACTAACAGGATGAGAAAGCATATGTTTATGGACCACGTGAGGAGGCATTAAAACAATCTAGATAACAGATGAAGAACGACCATTTTGCACTGTACTTGAAGATAGAGTCTTGTGAGTTGGTCATACATTGTTCTATTCTTTCAGTGTGACAGATATTATTCCACCAACCTCTAATAAAGAGAAGTTGTGCATTTTTCCAATTGTCAGTTATGAGTTTCAAAGCAATAATAGTGATTAAATCATATAGTTTCTTCAATGCTTGCATGTCCTGACATTGAATAGCAAGACTTCCCAAAACAATATTCAAGAAGGCTAATGGAACATCAATCTTGAAGATCCGTTTGAGATATTTCCAGACATGTTGCCAAAATGTGAAGACATCTTGACAATTAAAAAACATGTTCAGATGAAGCCGGAGCATACCCACAGGTCCAACATTTATCAGTTGAGTAATTCTTAGACTTGGACAGTTTGACAGGCATAAAAAACACTCTATGTATAAAAAAAGAAAGTGTTGTGTTACGTTGGCTGATACTGAGATATGTTTAAGTTTGGAAAATATAGAGGACCATGTAAAATCATCTAGGGCAAGGCCAAAATCCCTTTCCCATAACAGACGTACTGGCTGTGCAACCGTTTTAATGTTAATGGCTTTATAGATTTTTGAGGCAAAAATATTTTAGGAGGTGGTGATCTGCCATAATCTGAGGATGTCTGGCGAGAGGACATTACTGGAAAAATGATGCAGAGCATCAAGGCAAGGGTTAACCAAATTGTTATAGAAATTAAAATCAGAATTAGGGATAGAGTATAAGTGTCTCAATTGCTGAAATGATAGGATATTTGAACCATTTATGATTTGTTGGATACATCTTATACCTTTTTTAATCCAGAATTTACAGTGTGTAGAGTTCTGTTATTTATAAGAATAATTTTGTTATTCCAAAGTAGAGGAGATAGATTTTTGTTTAAAACACTATTATTAGGTAAACGGAAAATCTTAAGAGCTGCAACAGAGGCCTTGACTGGATCAGAAAGGGCCATAGAGGTGTGGTTAAACAAATAAACAAGATCTGTAGGATCGTATGGGTATATTATCGTTTTCTCTAGTCTAAACCACGAGGGAGTGTCTGATATAAAGGATGAATTAAACCAACATAGGGATTGTTTTATCAGAAAAGCAGAGTGATAAAGTTTAAAATTTAGGAATCTGACCCCTCCCATTTCGTACGAAACTTTGAGTTTAGCCACCGCAATCCTTTTACATTTACCGGGACCCCATAGGAAGTTAAGTAAGATAGAATAGATGGGTTTAAAAAAAGAAAGAGGAAGTATAAGTGGGAGAAGGTGTAGATATTATAGGATAATGGGGGAAAGCATCATTTTTATTGTATCAAGTCGAACCCCAACAGGAAAGATAAAGAGGAGACCATTTGAAAGTAAGATCTTTAAGTTTGTCCAGCAAGCTGCGCATACTCAATTTAATAGTATCATGTACTGTGGGGGCAAAGCTGATACCTAAGCATTTAATAGAATCATTACACCATTTAAGGCCAAAGGAATCAAATTCATGTTTAAGACAGAAGTCGTTAAGAGGTAGAATTTTTAATTTTTCATTATTGAGTTTATACCCAGAAACTAGACTGAATTGGTGGACCGTGTCAAGCCGATGGGGTAAATGGAGCCTGGGGTTTTTAATAAAAATGAGAACATCATCAGCAGGAGCTGCAATTTTAAAATGTGTTGACCTTCCTGGGATTCCTGGTATGCTTTTATTCAATCTAATGAGCTCCAGTAAAGCTTCATACAAGAGGATGTATAAGATGGGGGAAAGGGGACAACCTTGTCGTGCACCTCTTAGTAAAGAGACGATGGGGGTGGATTGACCATTAACACAGACAGAGGATTTGGGGCAAGAATAGAGATGTTTGATGTGAGAAATACATTTTTCTCCAAATCCACGCCAGTTGAGAAATTGAAACATGAAGTCCCAACTAACACAATCAAAAGCCTTTTCTGCGTCGAAGCCGATAGCTGCAGATCCTTGTCTATCTTTTTTGTCTTTAGATACAATATGAATAGCATCTAGAAATAGTCTAGCATTAGAGCAAATGTTGCAACCTTTTACATAACCCACTTGGTCCAATTTAATAAAGGCTGGGAGGGAAGATTCTATTTTGTTGGCGAGAATGGTGGCAAAGATTTTACATTCTACATTAATAAGGTATATTGGATGTTAATTACTAGGGCATGTGGGATCTTTATCTGGCTTAGGGAATAAGACGAGAAGGGCTTCAGAAAATGAACCAGAGAAGGATTTATTCTGAACAAAGTGAGAGAATAGTGATTTAAGTTTGGGAGCTAGGGACAGTGCTAGAGCGTTATAAACTTTAGCCGAGAGTCCATCCGGACCAGGAGCTTTGCTACTTCCTAAACCCTTAATGGCATGTATAATGTCAGAGAGTGTGATATCATCATCTAAATGGGAGAGATCAATCTGTGGATATGAGGATCTATTGATTTTGTTGAGGAAAGACTGGATGTTTTCAGTGGGGATAGGAGTATCAGGGGTATACAAAATTTCATAGAATATTTTAAAGCAATTCAGGATTTCCTTAGGATGATTGTGTGTAGTACCAGAGGCATCTTTTATCTGAGAGACATAGAACTTCTCCATCCTGGTCTTCAAATATGAGGCAAGAGCCTTACCATCCTTATTGGAAGTTTGATTTATATTTAAGTATATTACCAGCTGCTAGATTAGTAAATTTGCTGTTAATTTGGCATCGTAATGCCATGACACGATGGAGGTTAGTGGAGTTCGAGTTGAGCTAATATTGTTGCTCAGTAGATCAAAGTTTAGAATACAGGTCATCAAGATGTTTTTTACGTATTCTTTTTCCTAGCCGAGTTTGCCATAATATGACACCTAAGGGCACCCTTAAATGCATCCCAATTATTTACCACTGAGGTATCTGCATCATGATTTTCATCATAGAACAGTTTAAAAAAGGATTGGACAGAGGAGATGAATTGTTGATCCTGTAAATAGGTAATTATTATATTTCCAATGAGGAGAGGGCTTACTTATATCATCCAACATAAAGGAGGTACAAACAGGGGCGTGATCGGGGATTATAATATTGGAGATGGTTGAGTCAACGATGGTACCAGTGAGAGTTTTGGAAATAAAGATCTAGTCCAGACGGGATAATGTGTTATGGGGAAGTGAATGAATGGTGTAGTCAAGCTGTTTAGGGTGCGAGAGTCTCCACAAGTCAATAAGGCCTTTTCAGAAAGACAACATGTAAAGGCTTTATGAGATTTAGAGGATTTAAATACACAACTGGATTTCCTATCTCAGAACGGGTCAAGCACCTGATTTATATCACTACACATAATTAGAATATTGAAGTTATTTTTGAGAATCATTTTTTGACAGAAGTCCAGAACTGGGGATCAGGTTGAGTAGGTCCATATATGTTGAGGATAGACACTTGTATAGAGTCAATCTGAAGCTTGAACCATACCCAGCGTCCTTCAGTTTCCACACCTCTATCCAGAATTTTAAATGATAGATTTTTACTTAGCAAAATGTCAGCACCATTCTTTTTAGCAACCACTGGGCTAGCCACAACCTCCTTAGCTCATCAGGATTTAAGCTTCATAACCTCCTTAGTAGATAGATGTGTTTCCTGTAAACATGGTATAGAAGGTCTCAGTTTATTCAAATGAGAAAGAATCTTGCACCTTTTGATGGGGTTGTTACAGCCCTTAATGTTTTAAGTAACACACTTAAATGTAATTTATGTAATAGGAAAGTGTTCTATTATGAATATGAAACCATAATAAGGTATGAGCAGATATGTACTTGTAACTGAAATATTTCATGAAAGCAACCATTCCACACAAAATGTAAAGACAGTTAGACACGTCAAGGCTAATGAAGAGAAACGAGAGGGAAACACATGATGAATATTGGGAAGGGAGGGGAGACCCAATATTAATCAATCTATACTGAGGAAGGCCGGAAAAAAAACATATTAATACAATACATCAGGGGGTACAGCCAAGACATAAAAAAAGGATCGGGACAGGAGATGGATAAAAAAAGAAGAGAAAAAATGTAACAGCAGCCGGGGACACCTACTGGGCTGTCAAAAGGAAAAAGACAGCACACAGTGAAAGAGGGGCACCACACCAGCTACCGTCTCACCATGATATGAGATTACAAAGTAGATACAGCATTAAATGAGGATTCAAAGAATGTTAGGACAAAGTTATTCAAGATTAAACCTGAAGAAAAGAAGAAAGAAACAAAAAGAGGTATACTCAAGTTCCAACAGAGGTCGAGGGATCCAGCGTAGCTGTTGTATCCATATTCTCAGTTTTGATTGAACGTATAAAGACCCTTAAATCAGCCGGATCATCGAACATGGCCGAGCGGCCATTGTGTGTCACCTTGAAAGAGCATGGATGATATAAACCATATTGGATGTTGAGTTGCTTCAATATAGGATGAAAAGCACAAAATTAATTTATAGAGCGGTATTCTTTGGCACATCCTTTGCAATGTATAGTTTGCTTCCTTGCAAGATTAGAGATTTTATTTCCTTGACTGATGTCCTAATGAGTTGGAGTTGCGTAATTCCAGTAGATAAAAGATAAGAGTTCTAGGAGAAGGATGAGAAGAAGCCGAAGCATTCCGTTGTCCTACATGATGAGCTCTCTGTATGTTGAAATTGGTGTCTAAGGGTAAATGAGGAATGGCCGGCAACAGTTTATGTAAGAAAGAAATTGGATCTGATCCCTTACAACCCTCGGGCAGGCCAGAAATTTGAAGCTTGTTACGTCTGCTTCTATTTTCCAAATCTTCGTTGTGATTTTGGAGCTCTTTTATAGATTTTTCCAACATGACTACCCTGGGAGATATGTCTTCCGCAATACCAACCCGTCTCTCCACTTCTTCCATATGCTCTTCAAAGCCCTTCCATCTATCGTCTAATTGTTGTAGCTTTTGATTTGTGGTCTCAATAAAGGGCTTCTCATCTACCCTATATTTCTTTTTGGATGGGTTTGTGGTATAGTAGGGTATGTTCATTGCTCAATAAAAGGCTGCAGTGCTCTAATATCAGATAGAATTGTCTCAAAGGCAGGGTCATAAATGTTGAGCGGGGGTGGCAAGTCACTTTTGGGCCTATTTAGATTGGCACCAGAAAGCGTGGAGTCCTTTGACATAGGCAATTTTATTTTGGTTATTTTTATACGAAGCCATTTAGCCTGTGTTCTAAGGCTGCACAATCAACCCAAAACTCCAATGAACCAATAATCAATAGCCAGCCAAATATTAATACAGCATGTGGGGAAAGGGCAGAGTGGAAATTGTTAATGGATGTGGTCCATAGAGTTTTCTTTTTTCCTCTTCTGCTCTTTTCATTTAACCCCTCTCCACCAAAACTTGAAGTGGCTGGTGTTTATTATGATCAGAGCATTATAATTGTTGATATAACTAGATTGGTATAATCACATAGTAGTTGAATTTAGACAATATTGAACTCTGACCTGGGCGGTTATTGAGCCACTGCTAAGAGATCATTTGTGTAGAGCTGAGCCAGGCAAAAGAGTTATTCTGTGTTGTACTAAAGCAGACAGCAGAATCTTTGAGACTGTAGACCAGTGAGGAGGAGGGGATCAGATCATTCAATCTTTGATAATTGTTATGTAAGTAACAGAATAATATTTAACAATTATTCAAATATTAGTATTGCTTCACCTTTAAAATAAGGTATTCAGTTGCTGAGGATGTAATTATTGGCTGTAAAAAGTTGAAAGTTTTAGGTCTGTAGCACTATATGATGTTCCTGCCGCAGCAGAATACCAGTGGTATTAATAACATGTACTTATGAACGTTGTATCAGTATTAGAAAAATAGAGTCAGCGGCAATGTTAAACTAACAATTAAATTTACTCGCTTTGAGTGAAAGCAGGCGAAGGCTTTGAATATAGGGTGGAGCTGCGTAGTCCGCGGCCAGCACGTCACAGCAGGAAGCACCTAAAAGTTACCTCATGAGAAGTGGTGTGTTGGAGAGCTACAGGTGCTCAAGTATTTCCATGCTGTGCCTCGCATTAAAGTCTCGCTGAGCGAAGTCGGGTCCTCAGAAGCCCACGCCGTGTTCATTCAGATGGCTCCGATAGACAAAGTAAGAGCGAAAAGCAAAGGAGAATTGAAAAAAATGCCTTACTTAAGTGAGGTAGAGACAGAGCTAACGTTTAGGCGCCATCTTTCTTGGCGCCAGACCACGCCCCCCCATCTTTTATATTCTTGACAATATTTTTGCTGCAGTCGCAATCCTCATGGCTATGAAAGTGAATTATTTAACTATAATTGTCATATTTAAGATAGTTCCATCAGAATGCTTTTTCTACCAACTATATTAAGCTTATCTGAATCTTTAGCTGGTGGCATAGTAAACAATTATTCATATAAACAATCAGTAATCTATCAATTTCGTTTTATGGAAAAATAGCAAATGAAAAGCTCTCTAGATTCCTGGTGTCATTTGCTCCCATCCAGAATTGCAGGCACTGGTAACACAGGCAATGCAAATACCGGCAATGGTAGAAACATGTGCCAGTAATACTGGCAGAACGTTATTACAGCACATTATGAGCATATACTTGCCGGTAATAAAGCCAGATATTTGCTGGTTTTACAGCAAATCCATGCCAGAGACACCACCACCTCAGAGCTACTGGTAAATGGACCCAGATAGAGGAAACAGAACCACAGATGCACCCAATCCACACAGGTGCACCCAACACACAGGAACAGTACTAAAGGGCCCCAAGCACCCCATGAACACTTTCCAACACAACCATGCTGCTACTCATTGTTGCTGCCATGGAGTTGGAGGCTCTGCATTCTGATTTGCAGCTGATGGTGCTGGAGCAGCAGCACTGGCAACAGGAGGTCAGGGGCAGAAGGAGGAGGATATGGATGCAGGACGTGCAGGTGGCAAGGCAGAGGTGTACAGTGATCCCTTGCACTAGGGCCACACCTTGGACCATCACAGACAGCCAGATACACACCCTGTACCACCTTGACAGGGGGACCATTCATGACCTCCTGGCCCTCATCCAGGATGACACTGGAGCAGGATCAGCATCAGGGCAGCCATACCGTTGCTGTTGAAGCTGGTGTCGGTCTTGAACTTCCTGGGCACTGGCACATTCCAGCACTCTGTGAGCCAGCTACATGGCATTTTGCAGCCTTCTAGAGTGATGGTGTAGATACTGGAGGAACTCCTGCACAATGTGGGCCAGGACATAGCTCTCCCAACCATCCAAGTACATGTAAATGACACCAAAGCCTGCTTCTATGCAATTGCAGGCATGTCCAATGTGTTGGCAGCATTGGACTGCACGCACGTAGAGCTGGTGCCTCCCCACAACTCAGAGGAGGTCTACAGGAATCAGTACAATTCACAAAATGTCCAGTTGACCTGTGATGTCGACCTGACCATCACGCACTGCTGTGCCCAGTTCGCCGGATCAAGCCACAACTCCATGGTCTTGTGACCCTGCCAGCTTACATGGCACGTCATGGAGGACAAAGGACCTGGATGTTGGGTGAGTACATGTACATTTACACCTACATTTCAGCAGGGGTCACAGGCAATGGGGGGCAGATCCAACAAATACATGTCTGGCAAACACCCTGCATATGCAGGACCAACCACACACACTTCAATTGTCAGGCCCCAACACAAAGGAGTAGCAAATGACTGGTAATGTAGCAGTCACTGACCAGGCAATTACAAGCCCAAAAGTACATCCACATGCAATGCACTACAGGTACCAGAATGCAACACCACCACCACCCCTCCAAAGCAAGTGAATCAGTAGACTGTGCCACCTAGGGTGATGAGATGTAAGTCCTGGTGAGGCATGCAGCATGCATGCACAGACAGACAGTTGAGATTTTGAAAGTCACTGGCGCAACCACTGTCGAGCATCTTACACATGTAAATGCCAATGTCAACATCAATAGGTTTTGTACCCCACACTGTTGCCACTTGTGTAGAATCTTGGCACTATGGTGGGTCTGCAATGTAAGTAGTGTTGGGGCCGATTGTTTATGGGATTAGGAGGGAGAACAGCAAGAGGGCTTTGATATGCTGTTGACAGCTTCAGTGTCGCTGAACCGGTAGCTGAACATTGGGGCCTTCTGTGCTTGGTAGTCATCATGTGGTATGGATGCATGATTGTGTATGGTTTGTTCTCATTGCAGGTGTTGTGCTGTGTGTGCTGTCAGTGGTGCGGTAGAGGCATGGCTGTGTTCAGTTCAGACTATGAGGGCGCATATACAGACTGGTGAGTCCTCACCATGGTCAGTTAGTGGCAATACATTTCCTACCCCGAAACATCCATTCAAGTGTGACACACTTCCCACCCCTGAACAAATCACACCTTGGTGTGATATATTTCCTGCCCCCAACAATTTGTCTCAGGGAGCAGAACCCAGCATGATACAGATAAAACACAGTTCCTGTCTCAGGGGGCAGAAGGGAGCATAAGACTCAGCTATACTATTAGACCAGATTCATGATGAGCTTTTGGCCGATGCAGTAGTAACTGCTCGATGGCGCCTGACACCAGTCCGTGCAACGCAACTGTGCCGATTACGGCGAGACTACTTTGAAGCTGCCCAATGATGGCACAATACATGTAAGCGCAAGCTAAAAGCTCTCTCAGAAAATCTGTTGAAACACAATTCAATCGAACTGAACTGGTCATGAGGATTTCGGAACTCAACCAGAAATAGGATCTCCCAGCCTTATCAATAGCTCACCATACAATCAAGCTGATAACAAATGCTACAAAAATGCTGGATATGCTAACTTTTTAATTGTCATTACGCCCTGAAGACGGCCTAGTTCAATCAAGCTGATAACAAATGCTACAAAAATGCTGGATATGCTAACTTTTTAATTGTCATTACGCCCTGAAGACGGCCTAGTTAGGTTGAAACACGTGTCGGCATGACATAGTTTGACCGTATAAGTGGAGACCAATACAACTGTATATTTCTCTTTGTACTTCAATACAATATTTTTTTTCTTTTTTATAATAGTTTATATTGTCTCTTATTATTATTCTAACAAGCAATACAACTTACTTGTACTTTTTGAATGTATGAGCGCAGTCTGTGAGGTTAGCAACCCTAATGACATATTCTCTCTGTAGGTGATAGTGGAAAATCACCAGCCTAACCACACGGCTGCAGCCGTTTACACACCTAAATTACTAACAACAGGGTACTATCTAGCTAAGGGGTGCGCACTCACAACCTCTCTTAGGGCCATATTTTCCACAAACCTTAGATTTCTACAGATGCATGATGTGGCTAACACAGACAGGCTAAGTGTAAGACATGGCACATTTACACAGTTCTGCCACAAGCAAGATACTGCTAACCTGTGTCCTTACCCCTTGCAGGTGACTCTGGATACCCGCTGCTTTCGTGGCTGATGACCCCTCTGAGGGATACCCAGATGCAGGAGGGAATGGCATACAAGAAGGCGCATATGAGGACAGGGGTGACCATCGAGTGGACCTTCGGGCTCTTGCAGGCACATTTCAGATGCCCAGACTGGTCTGGGGGGGCACTCATGTACAGGCTAAAGAAGGTAGGGCAGATAATCCTGGCCTGTGAAATGTTGTATAACATCTGTTTCAGACCCAACATACTCCTGTCCCCAGATCTGGACATTCCTCCGCCAGAGGATAATGCTGATGATGATGATGATGTAGAAACAACAAGGCCCAAGCACATGCGCATGGAGGCCAGTAAAGGGGACATGGCCTATCAAGAGCTCATTGATGACTTTTTCTGAGTACCCCTTTCATTCTGCACTCCCCTTGTACATTACTGCATAGGATGTACAAACACAATAAATACTTGAACCAAAATAAGGAATGTCACCTGACTGTTTCAAGATAAAACTAGTGTCTATTGAAAAATAAATTCAAACTACAACACCCTGTGCTCCCCTCGAAATCCGGACACACCCTGCCCCCACCCACCACCTCCTCCACACATACCCTTTCCTCACACACCACCATCCACCTCCCCACACACTCCTCCAGCTCCCCACACACCCTCTACCACACACCCCATCCTCCTCCCCACACACCCCAAACATGCAAAAGTCCCAGTGTCAAACACAAAAGTGATCCTTTTTAGGCCTCCTGTCCACGGGGCCTTGGATGGCCCAGGTATGGTTGTTAGCCGCTGGGAGTGGCACCTTGGTCTGCCCTGCATCAAGCTCCCTAGGGTGGTCCTGGTCATGGCTGAGGGCGGGTCACACCCAGGGCCCACAAGCGCTCCAGTGTGACATGAATGGTGTGGGAGATGGACTCAGCCATTGCTGGCACCCCCTCATTCCTCTCAAAGAACCTTTGGGTGTACATTACGAGGGTAGCAGTGGTACGTTCCAGGGCCCATACACTCCTGCAGCTGCTGGCTTTCATGCATTCCCACAGGAGCCAAAATTAATGCATCTGTTGCTGAGCCATCTGGCCATTGGCCCATGCCGGTCCTCCATGGCACATATTTGTGCATCCATGTCCTGGATGTTGCGAATGGGTGGTGGAGCGGGGCTGTGCAGAGTGGCTGGGGTAAACCATGTTGTCGGGTAGGGGTTGTGCTCATCCTCATCATACTCATCCTTCTCCACCTCCTCACTGTACCTGCCACGATAGGGCAGTGGCTGGTGTGGCATTGGTGATGTATAGGGCAAAGGAGGGACGGTGGGGCCACTGGAGATGGGTGTCATTGTCTGGCAGCTGGCAGTGGTGGTTGTGGCTGTGCAGCCATTGTGACAGGTGGTGGTGGTTGGGCTCCAGGAGTTGGTTGGGCTGCAGGAGCTTCTCGGGCTGCAGGAGGTGGATGGGCTAGAGGAGGTGGTCTGGCTGCAGGAAGTGGTGTTGGTGGTGGTGCGACCTTCCCATTTGCACATGCTCATCCTGATGAGATACCAGCCATGTCACTGTCAGAGGATGTGACTGTTGTGGTAAGATGAGAATGTAATAAGTCTTTGGGGAGTCACACCTATGGCTTGCATTGCCTTCATGCTACATTATGTGTGTCCTGGTCTTGTCATGCTTTTTGCTTGGTCTGTTTGCTCCAATGTGTGCTTCTACATGTGGGGGGTGGGTGCACATTGACTGTTGGTCTGCCAAGGTGACTTGTGTGTGTGGTGGGCCTATATTTCATGTCCTGTTCTCCCTTGGCACACATGGGTGCTCATCATGTATCCATGTGTGGGTTAATGCATCTTGGCTACAGTGCTTGTGTATGGCTACATTTGCCTTCAACCCCTGGCATGTGTGTGTGTGATTGGCCCATTTGCTGTGACTGACAAGTGTTAGACCTGTTCCATGTTTCCTTGCCTGGAGAAGCATTTATTTCGACACATAATTGGCATTTAAATGGGGTTTGTTGTACTTACCACCATCGCCCTGGGTCCCGGCGCTGGCCATGGCTGCCCTGACTCCCCTGATTCCCTCCATCTCCTCCCAGGGCATGAGGGTCATGGGTGCCACCGTCCCACCTGCTATGGCTGCAGATTCCCTCCGATGGGTGGCCAGAATGCGGACCACCAGCCACAAGTTGTCCCACTGCTTGTGGCAGTCACGGGGCGTGCATGCGTGGGACAAACCCTACTACAGTAACCTTTTCAGTCACCTCCTGACATATAGCCGTCTTCCTCATTTGGGTTGTTGTCAGATTGCCTGGCCCAAATAGTGCATCAGCATTAGCAACTACATTGTCGGCGAGTAAACTCTGGCTCCATAAAACGCGACTAGCATTGCAGCAGGAAGTGGCTGATTTTAAGAGGATTATGTTTTTCAAAATGGCCACAGGAGCGATGATGCTATTTCCAGTGCCGGTAATTCCAGCACTGGAAATTCCAGCTTCGCAATTACCGGCACCAGAGATTCAGGCAGACTGAATGCCGGTAACATTGTTTCTTGCACATTTCTGCCAGAAACACTAGCAATCTTTGGTATTTGCTGGTAATTCCAGCATGACGATAGTACGGTTTCTGGTAGGCGCGTGCCTACATAGCTGGAATATGCCGGTTATTCCAGCATTTGGAGTACTAGTAATGGTACTATTGGCAGTCTCTAAATACCAGCATTGTTCCGGAAAACTCGTAAAGAGGGCCTAGGTCTCATAAATCATTATCATGAGTCAAACTTTTTATCATTCTTTTTTTTCCACATTCTGTAAACATGTAAGAAAAATATGTGTAATCCCTATACTACACATTTTGGGCTTCAGACAATGTCGATCAGCGTATTTTATTTTATGATTGTTGAGAGAACAACAGTATGTTGGTCAGTTGGAAAAATTGTGCGTACTGCTTTAGAGCTGCACTCTAAAAAGTGTGCCCTGTTATATAATTTACTGAGAAATTAGGATTTAGAATTAGAAATATTAAAATTAATTTGATGCCATTGTATTATGGAATGTTTATATTGTATAATATTGTATGGAATTTCTTAGATGATTAATTGAAAGATGATAAATTCATTTTAAATGGTGCTCTGTCAATATGATGAAATGTTTAAAACGCTATTTTGGAAGACTAATATTTAGAAATTATGTTTGTATGTTAAATTTGTCACAGTTTGATTACATTATTATGTTCCGATATACAAGATTTGATTGATTTGATTTAAATAAATGATTGTATAATATATTGAGGAGTAATGTAGTTAGCATGGGTGGGACGATTCACACAAAAGTCACACTTTTTCATATTACAAGGGTTCGAACAAGTCAAGCCACTGTGCATATACAAGGCATAGGTTAAGTACAAGCATTGAAAAACACAAGTGCTTTTAGTAGGCAGAGGAGAAGGGCACATCCCTCAGAAGTGCAAGTGCATTTAGTAAGCAGAGAAGAAGTGCAAAGCACTGAAAACCCTGCATGTCTTTGGGAGGCAAGGGAGAAGGCAAAAGCAGTGAGACCTCATAGGCATTTTTTTAGGTACAGGAGAACTCGAAATCCCTGAGAATACCAAGTCTATTTAGTTGGTGGAGATAAAGGTCAATGAACTGACAAACCCAACTCCTGTTATAAGGCAAATAAACAGAGGAAAGTATTGATAACTCTGTGTGCATTAAGTAAAAGGAGAAGGGAAAAGCACTGCAAGCCCCGTATAGAAGAAGGCCAAAGCATTGAGAACCCCATGTGCCTTGAGTAGGCAGAGGAGACGGGCAAAACACGAATAAACCCATATGCACTTATTAGATGGAAGACAAGACCAAAGCACATAGAACCCCATCTGCATGGGAGAAGAGCAAATTCCTTAGAACCCCAAGTGCATTTAGTAAGCAGAGGAGAAGGGCAAACCACATAGAAGCCCATCTGCATGGGAGAAGAGCAAATTCCTGAGAACCCCAAGTGCATTTAGTAAGCAGAGAAGAAGGGCAAAGCACTGAGAACCCTGCATGACTTGAGTAGGCAGAGGAGAAGGCCGAAACATTTGGACCTCATATGTATTTTTTTGGGCATGGGAGGACACACAATCCCTGAGAATACCAAGTGTATTTAGTTGGTAGAGAAAAAGATCAAAGAACTGACAAACCTGCCACCCATTAGAAGGCAACGAAGAAGAGGAAAGCATTGCAAATCCTGGGTGCATTAAGTAAGAGGAGAAGGGCAAGCCAATGCAAAGCCGACACAGAAGAAGACCAAAGCACTGAGAACCCCATCTGCCTCAATAGGCAGAGGAGGTGGGCAAAGCACTGACAACCCCACATGCATTTAGTAGATGGCAGACAAGGTCAAAGCACTGAGAATCCTACATGCATGTGCTAGGCAGAGGAGAAGGGCAAAACACTGTGAAAGTGTGTGTTGCATGTGAAGCGGCAGGAGAAGCTCAGACATATTATGGAAGGGGATTGTAGCTAGGATAGTGTAGATAGTGTAGATTAGAGTAGAATTACATTGGCAATAGGGTCTTGTTAGCGATCGGGAATTTGGTTGGAATTTCTTTTGGGTCCATATGATTTTTGTGTTTCTTGCGGGAGTGAATTGTGGGTGTTGTGATAGGTCTGGTACTGAAATCCCTGTGAGCAAATGTTGGGTGTAATAGAAGGGCAAAGCACTGAGAACACATGTACAATTACTAGGAGAAGGAGAATGGCACATAATTGTAAACCTCAAGTGCATTTATTTGGAGAATTATTTAGTTCCCCATTTCCACTAAGCAGGAAGATGCAAAGGCAGAAGCACTGATATTTTTTTTTATAGAAGAGAAGTGCTAAACTAAATTCACATGTCTGAATCTGCTGCCGCAGCCCAACTTGGTAGGGGTCGGCATGGAGGTCGGACAAAGAATGTATCTGTTCAGCATTATTCACCTGCCACATTGGCAGCTATATGCATTTGAGAAGCCATTAAAAAACCTGGGATTCTATGCCTCCCATGTCAGTCAATTAGTAGCCACATTCCTCTTCCTATGCAAAACACAGGGGCATCGTTCTCAAACGAATCTGGGGCCTGGGAAGGAAATGCAATAGTGCATGCAAAGCCTGTGTCGATGCAGCAGGTCACAGATGAAGGATAAAGAGATAGAAGTTGAGCTTTTACCAACAGCTAAGGCAATGGGTAAAGATAACACATTTGCTCTGAAATAAAGAGACCAATCCACAGATGAGGATGGAGAGGTGATTCCTAAGAATTCTTCCCATCTGAAACAGAAGACAATTAAGAATGTTAGAAAAGATGCGCCATCCTATAATATAGATCTCAAGCCCATCACCAGATGTCAACTTCTCCCATGAGTTTTATGAGCAAATCCCACGACCGAAACAATCAAATGGCATTCACCAGTAGGTCAGCTTGTGTATTGAAGGGCTGGGCAGCAGGTCACATATTTGATTCTAGTAAAGTTAAGGAGTTTTTAGCACGTTGGAAATCTCTCATGCTTTACAAGTAGGTTTTGTGGAAGCTGACAATGGATCTACTGGTGTGGCTTCCCTGAGGTTTGACAAAAGCCATGCACATGCCCTGATTTCCACATGTCCTTCATCTTGTGGTGACAAGCTTCATAATCCAGGACTCAACACTAGATGAGATGGTAAGTGTGGGCCAGAAGAGAGCACCCGTATTTTCCACTCCTCCAGGGCCTGGAATATGTTCGGAAAGTTGCAGTCACACCTCTGGCTCCTTTACAATCAGCTAATAACCGAATACAGTGCATTTCAACCTCCCAAATGCTATGGTGTGTCTGCAAGTGCAGTGAGATGCAGTAAATGACTACAGCAATGGCCAGAGCTGGCAAGTGGACAATGGGCATTATTACGAGTATGGCGGTGCGGTAAATAACGATGGTAACAGGGGCAGTAATTCCATTACCGTCTCATTACCACATTAACACCATACTGGCAGTGAGGTGGAGGATTTTCCTCCAGCAAACTGCTGCAGGGAAATCTGCCACCTTACCACCTGAAAAATTGTAAAATTGTCAGAATTACCCCTGGTGGTAATTCTACCGAAATCCCCATGAAGTCCTATGGACTGCAAAAAAATGAGGACTGACACCGCTAATTGCCACTTCCAGTCCAGTGGTAAATAAATCCGTTTGTCAGTATTTCACTGTATGTATTGCCACAATGCCACCAAACTCATAATAAGAGCCATTGTCTACATAACACCGGAATGTTGGGTAATGTTTGTTCTTTGCTGTGTCCTTTTGAAGAGATCACTCAGTAGGTTAGCAGTATGCAACATCACTCAGCAAGCAGTGGTGTAGGAATTGCAACAATAACACATACACCATATTACCATGAACTTGAATGGCCTAAATGCAGAAACAGGGCAGCTTCCTAGGAATATGATCTCAACCTTCCAACAGGGTCCACTGACTGCTGGGATGAAGGGAGTACTCAGTGACATCTTATCTTGAGTCGCAGCTTGAAGTCAAGCTGGCATCCTTTAAACGGCATGTGTATGCATGCATGAATGTGTGTACGCACTTGAGTGTCTCCAACATGTAAACAAACTCCTCCAAAGCAACCAGGTTGAGAGCCTGCTCTGTCCACTCCTAATCTTACAGCTAAACAAAACCCAGAAAAAAAGCAGGAAAAACCTGGGGCACTCAAAACTATAGTGGAAAAGCTATGGACCTACGGATTCCCTTCTTGGATCTCAGGCCTTGCAATGGTATGGCGGGCATCTTTGGCATTGGTAAATCATGTAGGAATCACAAAGCACATGCCATATCTCTCTGGAAATGACTGATCTGCCTGCTGTGCACATTCTTGGATGTTTCTGCAAACCTACACGGCAGTAAAACCCAAATAAAGTCCCTTTTCGATGTTCAAAGATAATCTAGGTAATTAATGTCTAAATACTAGTTACACATATGCTGAGAGACACTTTTATGATTATAAACATTAATGTGTGTATGTCTCCTTGTGCACGATTTTTCTGATCAGCATGAATAATAATAATAATAATAATAATAATAATAATAATAATAATAATAATAATTGTGATTATTATTCTATTAATATTATCATCATCAGTATACTAACGATATCAAGTTCTAATAGACCATATCACGTTTTTCGAAGCACTGCATTAATTACTCTTTATATTACTGAATGTACTCATTTGAGGTTGCACTACAGTAAAAGAAAGTTTGACATTGACCGAATTTACAGAAAATGTAATCTACATGCTTTTTTTTGTAAATGCGAACAAAATGCTCTCTATCTGTCCCATCATAGCATGTGCGTTTGTGTATGTATTGAGCATGAGGACAATGTAATTCTACTTGAAACACTGAACCTTAGAATGTCTATCATGTTTTGTAGTTTTAAACAAACGCAAGCCTTTTTAAAGAAAAGAACCCGTCATTTGATTAGGACACAGGACATATTCACGTGTACTCCTGTCTTTAATTGTGCATACTTTATTTAGACGTGATTTCATGAGTCTGTTTTCCCTCTCGAGTTCATGGCCCATGCCAAAGCTTTGGATGAAGATAGATAAATGTGGTCTCTTGGCTGTTAACTATAGTGAAACATTGGTTAATGATTAAAGTGGATTATCGGTGCAGGGGACCAGAAGATTATATTTCTTTTAATGTAACCCAAGAGGAAACAACCATGCTAAAGGACGCTCTTTAATTTATTATGTCATGTTTTCTGCCGGTGTACTACGATTTTTATTATCCTTGCAATGTTAAAAGCCAGCCAACAATTCTTCAAGTGTCTCCATCAAAGTGTGATTCCGTTGTACGCCAAAAGAGGGCAATATTACACATCTGTTCTTATTCATAGCTTTCATAACCCAGGGCATGCCACAGAAGGTCGTCCTTCACAGGTACATACGCAGGCACTTGGCCAATAATATGATGTGCTCTCTACCGAGAGCGTAGAGAAACCTGCACACGTATTCAATAATACAGAGCCATGAAAGAGCACCATTGTGCTTTCTTCCTGTGCAACCAAACACATCATATGCCTTTATGAGTCACATCAATGTTTTGTCAAAAGAATATCCTATTCCAGCCAACACAAGGGTAGATTCCACATTTGATAGACAAAGGAACTTGGTACAAAAGAGTGTGCTCTAAGTTACTTTTGATAAGATATGACCAGGGGTGGACTGGCCTATAGGGAACTCTGGAGATAACCCGGTGGGTCTCTGCACTCTGGGCCTTTTTTGTGTGGTAACCTATTTTATTTTCACATTTTGTCTCATAAGAAATGAGTTGGGCTTGCTGAACTTGTGTAATATGGGGCCACATTGAACATTATTCCTAGTGCCTCTTTTGGTACCCAGTCCGCCCCTGTATGTGACACTGGTTATCAAGTCAATCCTTGGGGTTCAATTGGAGAAGCATAGACAGCCTGCTCCAGACGCAGCCTGGGGGTTTTGCGCTATTGTTGACAAACAATTCAGCTAGCTAATTCCGGCGCGCACTCAGTTCTCTGGTGCAGCACATGTCTAGCCTTCACATGTATGTATAGTGTGGAGAACCTAAATAAGAGCGAATCGAAAGGGAACCAGTACCCAAGGTCGGGGTTCCTGTTAAGCAGAATCACATGCAGTACCCTTTGGGAACACTACATGCAATTAAGACTAGAAGTGTCAGTACAATTTCACCTTTGGTACAAGCCTGTACTGCACAATTATCTGGTAGCAGTGGCTGAGCAGCCAGACTTGCCTCAAGAGTTGAGTGAGCAGTAGAACAAGTTACACACAGGACCAGGGCTTTAAGTGGGGTAAGAAATTGAGGGGGGGCCCTCATTTGGGGGCGTGGCTTGTGGGGGGGCGTGGCCTAAAACGTACGCAAATCGTAAGGTATGCACACACATATATATGCATGTTATATATCTGTGTGCGTACCTTACTATGGTTTGTGTACTTTGCAAGCCATCTTTTCTAAACATAGAAATATTTATTTCCTTACTTGGTTTGTGTACTTTGCAAGCCATCTTTTCTAAACATAGAAATATTTATTTCTATGTTTAGAAAAGATGGCTTGCAAAGTACACAAACCATAGTAAGGTACGCACACAGATATTATAACATGCATATATATGTGTGTGTGCATACCTTACGGTTTGCCTACTTTTCAGGCCATTTTTTTTTTAAACATTTCGGTTTTATAAAAGATGGCTTTGAAAGTACACAATTCATGCCATCTTTTATAAAACTTTGACTACGGACAAAATTGTCCGTCGGCAAAGATTTATAAAAGATGGCTTGAATTGTGTACTTTTCAAGCCATCTTTCATAAACCTCGAAAAATGTCGAGGAATCCCCAGGTTCGCCGAGGGTTTAAGACGCCTCGGCGACCTGGGGAAACAAAGGGACAGTAACTGCCTCTGGTGACCCCTCGCGCGAGAGGTCACCAGAGGCAGTTACTATGACTTACAGAAGTGGCAGCCAGGCACAGCATCGCTGTGGTTGGCTGCCACTTCTGTCAGATGCCTGACTTCATGGCAGGCGCATCTCCCGTCGCGGCTGCCGCCGCGACGGGATAATGCATCCCGCCAATGTTGCGTGCAGTGGAAGGGGGGGCCCCGGCAGGGCCCCGGCTCAGTCCCACTTTTTGGAGACTGCCGGGGCCCGGCCCCGGCAGGCCCCGGCCCACTTAAAGCCCTGCACAGGACCAACAAATTGAGTGGTTCAAACAAACACTTACTCAAGGTTTCTTGGTAAAAGAATATACATTTATTTACACAGTCAGTTTGAAAACATTACACAAGCAAGAGCAGCTCAATATCACATACTAATACACTACAAATACACAACCAATACGTTACTGAACAAGTTCAGCTGCCCTGAAGTGTGAGCAAAATGGCACTTTAGATACTTTAAAAAGGGGTAAAAAGACAAGATTATAAGAATCAACAGCACAAATACTTTCATAGGCAGGGAAAAAGGGTTTCAGTAAACTACAACCAGCAATTCAGTTCATAGGCCTGGGTCAAAGTCAATGGTTCAGAGTCTTTGTATAGGATAGTACAGTTCTGGTACTAAACGGTTAAGGCTTTGCCACAGATTTTAGAAGAATTTGGCTAGGTGAAAAAGTTAGATGAATGTTTAGGGAAGGACAAGCCTTCGAAGTTGGGAAAGTTCCACAAACATTTGCAATGGCCGAAAAGGTTTCCGGACCACGTTTGCACAGTACCTTTGAATTGAAGAAGAGCTGTAGCTGAGGCAGTTGTTCCTGGCAGTTTGAGCAGATTTCGCTCTTCCTGAGCTTCAGTTGTGAGGACACAAGCTTAGCAAAACGTTGGTTTAAGGTGTGAGTGCCTTAAAGACCACAAACTGGTATCCTTCACACTGGCTATCTGGTTTTCCACAGCACTCTGCAGAAAATTCGACCAAGAGGGACGGTGTCCAGGCGACTGACGAGTTGGTTGTTCCCACCAAACTCAAGGGAAGAAGTTAACCTTGAAGGGCTTCTCTGCCGACTAAGTTTCAGGCATTTCAGACCTGCAGCAGGGCTTTACCGGTCATCCAGGAGTTGCAACATTCCTCTTCCATTAGGGAGTCTTTGGTTCTTTTGTTCCAGTGGTCGACTCTGCTTTCCAAGTCCCAGACACCTGCTTTTAAACAGTTTTCCCCCATTCATTCCAGCCTGGCTGTCACTCACACAGCAGGGTGGCTGTACTTGCCAGACATCCAGCCAGCCAATCATGCCAGGGTATATTCAGGTCTCCTAGGGGACTACGCACAGGGAGTTTCGGGCACCTCGCTCACATCATGTCCACCCCAGACACCCTGGCGCCAGAGGAGGGCTTCAGCACTGAAGCCTGCCTGCCAAAGGCCAATGAACAAAGGGACCAAACCTGGTTTGGCACGTAGAGACAAATACAAGAAGGACCTTTCCTAAAAGAAATGGTGAAAAAAAGTCGACCAGAGTCTGTTTTTACAGATAGGTCTTGGGCCCCATATTGAAAAACAAGGCTGACCCGGTTTTTAGCTACCGTTGTTCGCGGTCGGGAAAAATCATAGTAGTTTGATCTAAACCACTGCCACCAGCCATTTAAAGTAGGAAAGGGTAACATTTGGCTGTTACATGAGTGATTTGACTCAGGGGAAGCTAGACAACCCCTCCAGCACTCGAGTGATTTGACTCAGGGGAAGCTAGATAACCCGTCCAGCATTCTATAGGAAGATAGTGTGTGCTGGGTCTGCATATCTAAAGAGACTAGTAAAGTCAATTTAACTTTACATGCTCTGGGAGAAAGTAGTCAGTCCCAGAGAAGGTATATAAACCTTGGGAATTCTAAAAGAAAGACATCCATTTGCCACTGCACTGAAGGTGCTGTGTGACACACAGAAAAAAATGATGCATATGGAGTTGTTTTAAACCTCCATAACCAAAGAACACATAAGTAAAACACATCTCAAAATACATGGAAGAGAGGGAAAAAGGCCTCACACTCTTCCCAGCTAAAAAAATAAAATCCTAGAAATCCAGCAAAGTTGCTGGGGGTCTAGAAAGGTGAGGGAAATTAGCACATTTTGAGAATTCTCCCTAACACTCGCCCCCCCCCCCCCCCAGACTAAGAGACAGGAGGATTTAATCCACTCCTGATGAATCTCCTTACTCCAGTCGGTCAAACATCCTGGAGAGACCATCAGCATTTTGGTGGTGACACCCAGACCTGTGTCCAATGGTAAAATTGAACCCTTGCATGCTGATTGACCATCTCAGCAGTTTAGGGGTTTCCCCTTTCATTTGCATCAACCATCTCAAGGTTTGGTGGTCAGTCTGAATCACAAAAGTAGATCCATACAAGTATGGTCTAAACTTCTTCAGTGACCACACAATAGCAAAACATTCTCTTTCAATGGTTGCCCACCTTGTCTCAGGTTCCTTCAGCTTCCTGCTGATGAAGCAAATGGGGTGCTCCCTACCTTGAGCAGGGGATAGGTACTTCATGGTTGAATGAGGTACAAAGAGAGGCACTCACAATAACCCTCAGGTTATGTCAAGCATTCAATTTGATTTACTTCTTGATATTCAAAAGTATTTATAATATATATATATATATATATATATATGTACATTTTACAAAGAAAAAACCTTTTTCCAAACAAAATATATTCAAAGTGGTTAAAGTTTAGAGTTACAGCCTCTTAATGCAATACTTTTCCATTGAAATACATGATAAGTACTCAAACACATTTCATGATATTTGTATCTGAACAATTCAGTCATTCACATAATTAACTTGTATATAATTAAAATATGTTTGATTATCTAATTATCAGATAATGTGTCCTGATATCTTGATAGGTAATTTGTGGATCTTCCTATCAATTTACTACACATTTTGAGCGCTCTACGCTCTCCTTCAGGTAAAGATATCTGGAAGTGTTTAAGTTCTGTAAGTGTAAGCAGAAAGGTAATCAATAATTATTTTCATTATTGCTGCATAATTCTCTTTTGAACTGAAAGAAGGAATATACTGTCTCTGCACTAACCTGACTATGGGCTTGTCTCCTGACATCTGCCCTTCAATTGTCAGTGTGTGAATCTAAAATTTAAAAACACTGATTACTAAGTTGGTTAAGCAGCCTTAAACATGGTGTCGTTTGGGACAAGTTGCATTGATAGCGCAGTGTCCCACCACGAGACCATTTATAAGTAAGTAAAAGCAAGTATAATATGGGTGTTCTAAAGTTCGACTCACCTTGAACTGTGAGGTGGTCTGATCTTAAGAGAAGCTGGACGCTCTATAATTTGTATGTACAGCAAACACGTCCCCTCAGGTGGAAATTAGCTGAAAGTAGAATTTAAATAGTATCCCTTTAGTATTTATACCGTTGGTGACTATTTTCCAACCTAATCATATATTGCTAAAAGACTACATACCTGGCCTCATTGTAGATATATCATAGTTAAATTGTCTATTTCATTAGAGTATGTTCTCATGTGTTGTCGACCTTTGATGTCTGCTAATCTCTTCACTGATCTGTATCTGGTGTGAATAAGAGCGATGCTTAAAATCCATATGTAAAAACTCCTACGAAAGTCAATAGAGCCCAAAAAGTTCTTCTTACCTCTAAGCGACTGCTGCGCTAGATAGGCTGTTCTTAATGTAATATCCTACGAGTTTCTCAGTCTTTCACGAGTTGCAAGTTATGGTCAACTGGCGGGTTACGCTAGTGCAGACTAGATCTAAAGCAGTAAATACAAATTCTGTTGTGTACTACTTGAGGCCACTGGTGTTCAAAAGTCCTAAATATCTCCTAATGGGCTTACCGGTAGTGTTTAGTACCGATATATGCTCGCTCACAGTTTGGATGTCTCGCCGCGTTTGAAAGCAGGCATTGACTGGCGAATTTTTCTAACTCATGTAATAACATCCAGTGCTAAAAGTACATGAACAACTCGGAACGGGTTTCACTCGTTTCGGTTCTCCGACTGCCTCTTCTAGGATCGCAGTTCCAGGCTCTACAGAAAGCTATTGCGTCTTGCCGTGTTGCTCGGCGGCCATTAGCAAATGCTAATTAATCGTCTGGTGCAGTAACTGTGTGTTGACGAGAACGTCCATCATTTTGGATGAGTGTGCAATATCATGTTCAGCCATTTATATGAAACAAATTCCATCATCTTTGTATATGTGATAAATAACACATCAATTCAATATTGTAATAATAGAGTGCCTAACTGTGTGTGTACATACACGTAAAGATGATTACTGTCAATAGACACTTATATGCTCACAAAGCATTATGGGAACGTTCTAATGAGGATAATTATGTCTATGTGTTCTGTTAAAGACATGGTTTCATAGGCTGGAGATATATACAATTTGCTGTGCCGCAACATTACATAATGGTAAATACAGTAAGTATTCATATTGAAACAAAACGTAGTAATATTTATACACAATTTTTTTAATAAATGTCATTCTTAAGACAGATGGTGTAGGTGTCCAAATTCAAAACAACATTTGACATATTTACTACTTACAGATAACAAGTTACGTCCCAGTCGAGATTCATCCCTCTCGGGTGCACAGAGTCGAGTTGGTCTATCCAGTAAAGTTCTCTTTGTTGTAAGAGTTTGGTCAGATAACCCCCACGTTTCGGAAGGGTTACATGTTCCAAGATAATAAATTTAATTTGTGCAGTTGAGTGCTTCTGTTCATTGAAGTGAATTGCTACTGGAGACGTAAGTTATGACTGTTGGATATTCGATTTATGTTCTCCCCATCTGATTTTAACTTTCCTTCCTGTTAGACCCACATAGAATAATTCACATGGACATTTGATCCCATAAATCACATTAATTGTGTCACATGTGGAGGTGTGTTTGAGTGGAATATGTAGTCCTTTATGTGGATGAGTTACGTAGTTGCCTTTGATGATATTGTGGAAACAATTACAATTTTGAAGGGCATTGCGCCCTTGTATTTCTCAGTTGAAGTACTTCTTTTATGGCTAATGTCTGATTTAATTAAAAAGTCATGTATTGATCTGCTCTTGTTATATGCAAATAATGGAGGGTTTGGAAAGAGCTTCGTTAACACTGGATCCATAGTCAACATTTTCCAATTCTTCTTGATTATTTTCTTTATCTGGTTGCTCTGTTGGGAGTATGTAGTTACAAAGATTAAGGGCCTCATTAGGACCCTGGCGGAAGCTGTGCCCTTATTAAGGGCATGGCTGCTGCCGGTAATGATTTTTTACCGGGTACAAGAAAAGGGCAATAACCTGGTTATGTTGACCTTGGCGTACCCAGTAATTGCCCTTTTCTTGGACCCAGTAAAAATTAATCCCTGTTCCTATTTGAGCCCCTTAAGGCTCATTGGGAATGGGGAGGATGCTAACAACAAGCCTGTTAATGACTGGCCCGTTGTTAGCATCCTGACCCGCTAGCATGCCTCGTAATAGCGCATCCCGTAATGAACGGTGCCGATACCGTACCGGTACCATTCATTACGGGAGCGCCAGGGTCCTAATGAGGCCCTACGACTATGTTAGGTTGTTTAGTACTTGGTTATAAGGCTTCTTCTCTCAAGATGTGTCTGACCTTTTCTGCCTGTGATCACACTGTTTCTGCGTCATAACCACTTGCTTACAACTTCTTAGTGAGGTCAATTGATTTGATTTCGAACTCAGTGCTCTCAGAGACTATTCTTCTATATCTTAGTAACTGGCTTAGTGGAATGCTTTCAATTGTTTTCTTTGGGTGAAAGCTAGATGCCAGCAATATGCTGTTCCTGTCTGTAGATTTGGTGAAGATAGTTGTTTCCAATTTGCCTCCCTTCAAGTACACTAAAACATCAGGAATTCAAGTTTAGACCTGCTGTACTTATGAGTGAATTTAATTCTGGTTGGCAAGGTAGCCATGTATTGGAAGAATTCCTTTAGTTCTGTTTCTGACCCTCTCCATATCCGAAGAGGTTGTCAATGTATCTCACAAAGAATGGTAACTTGTTTTTCCATTGGGGATTAGATAATATTTTAGTCTCCTCCGAGTAGGCCATGTAAATGTTTGCGTAACTTGGTGCCATAGCGGCAGCCATCGAGGGGCCGGATATCTGTATGAAGAAACAATGTTCAAATCTGAAAAAGTTGTTATTCAAGGTTATCGTCAGTAGTTTCAATACTATACACAATGCTCCCTACCTTTCTCTCCAACTGACTCAGAACTGCACCTATACCTGTATTTGAAGCATCTGTCTACACAATTAATATTTGGTTGTAGTCAGGAACTCTTAAGGCTGGAGATTGACAAAGGGCTTTCTTTAGGCCTTCAAATGCTTGAGTGCACTCCGCATCCCACCTAACCGTTTTAGGGAATTTGGGAGAGGAGATCACATTTGAGGTAGAAGCTATGGTCCCACAGTTCTCTATGAAGTTCCTATAGTGACCATTGAGGCCTGGGTAGGCTCTCATTTGGGTTTGAGTAGTAGGGGTGGCCTAGTTTTGTACATCGTGTACTTTGCTAGGCAATGGCCTGATTTCACCTCCTCCTACCTCATGTCCAAGATAGACCAATTTACTCTGACCACTTTGATATTTACTAGCCTTTATGGTCAGATGGGCCTGCTCAAGAGCCTGCAAAACATATTCTAAGTGGTCAACATGTTCTTTCCAAGTAGGGCTGAACACTGCAATGTCATCCAAGTATGCCATGCACATGTCCTCCATCCCATTCAGAACCTGGTTAACCATCCTTTGGAATGTAGCAGGTGAATTCTTTAGTCCAAAAGGTATTACCTTAAACTGGTAGAGGCCTGCTGGGGTTGAGAATGCAGTATTTGCCAATAGCCTGAAGTGAGATCAAATATACTGAGGTACTTGGTTGAACCAAGTTTTTCCACCAGTTCATCTTTCCTTGGTAAAGGGTGGGCACCAGTCTTGGTGACTGCATTAAGAGCTCTATAGTCCACACAGAATCCCAACTCCTTCGATCCTGCCTTTGGTACTAGAACAACTAGACTAGACCATGGACTGGTAGAGGGCTCTATTACCCTGAGATTACGCATCTCATTGGCCTCCTCCTTTATGTGGGATCTTACATGATCTGACAACCTGTAACCTCTGCTTTTAACAGGTAAACAGTCACTAGTGAGAATATCATGCTGGCCCCAAGGGGTCAAGCCTGATGATAGTGAAAACATGGAGGCAAACTGATTTAACAGAAACTTGCACTCCTCCTGTTCAGGTGTGAAATTAGAAGAGATATTAACTCCTTCTATGTTCTCATCTAAAGGCTGGTCTCTGAGTAGGTCAGGTAGAGGTTCACTCTCCTCCTCCTCTTGGGCTAAAGCTAGAAGCTGAAGAGGGAAAATGGGATGATCCGTTCCACGAATTCCCGTCCAGACCATGGCTTATGAGGTCACAATCTAAGCATCCACCGCGGGATGAGTTCAGCCCTCTGACTGCTGCCCCAGATGTCAAGATCCACTGTGGCCATGCCCCGCATATCCAGACCAGCTGCGCGTCATCCAAAGCACATGGTGGGACCTCGGGTGGAGCTGAGACCAACCATATGGACCAACTCGATTAGACGTGTAAACAAAAATGTTTGTACCCTTCCTAGCGGACAAAGCTCAAGGCTATGGTGCTTTGCTGGTACAGGATTATGGTCCTGTCCATAAATTAGTGTGTAGGTTGGTCCGTAAAGTGGTAGATCCAAACCTGAGGTCAAAGGTATATTAACCTCTCACTGAGTTAAAACAAACCAGAGAATAGCAAACAAGAGTTTTATTTGCTAATCATACAGGCAGATATTCAGTACATGAAACTTGAAACAAAGTGTTGAAAAAATGCAACATACAAAAACAAAAGGTAAAGACAACGTATGATACCATCAATATAACTCAAAAAAAAGGAGAGAAGTGCAGTATTTACAACAAAGTGAACAAAAAATGCTGTATTAACAATATACAGATTAATCTTGAACAAAGGTTATTTTCATTCTTACATCGTAGTGTACCAGTTCATGTGGACACACAGGTCCTTTGTGAATAAATCCCAAGGTCAAAAAGTAAAAGGCGAGGAAGGCTATATCATCGCCCAATTTCATAAGGGTGTCTTTATTAATGGAAAGTTTCTTAGTCAGATAATACTTTACAACAATATGGGTTTCCAGGGTCCTATGGAGAATAAGATATCTTGATAGCCAACGTGGCAGAGACTGAGTGAACAGGGTCTGATTCAAACAGGAACAATTGCATGTGGTTATTTCCGGATTGACACGTTTCGGCGGAAATGCAGTAAGGTAGCGCCTGCCTTCATCAGGGCTCCGTAGGGGCGACCCTGCCGGTGCTGTGATCCCCAAGACTCGGTCTTCAATCACCAAAGGGCAAAGGGCTGGGCAATGAAGGTACTCAAATGGGTCCTGCTGAAAAGTAGGCGGGCCCAAGGCAGTAGTCGTAGTGTACAGCGTTATTCTGTAGGGTGGCAAGTGAAAGTTCACTGGGTGGTTGGTGAGCTGGGATGGAAGCGTTGAAATTCTTCATCAGCATCTGGTGTGATTACTGGAATTAGTCCTTGCGGAGCGGCTCAAACACTCCAGCCGCGCACGGTGAGGAACGCTGTCTGGCTGGAAGGAGGCCGCAAGTGCTCGATTAGATGTCACCCACATAGCCAACAGACAAGAACACACATGCCACCAAGCACCTGGATAAGACACACACCAACACACACGAAGAACATATTCATTGCTATGACGTAGAGGACCGCTCACACTCACACTCATGCATCGTTGTTATTTTTTCACATAGGCGAACTACTGCACCGCAGAAACGCAAGACGCCACAAGAGCTTGTGTATATGCTTGAAGACACTTTTGCTACTAAAAACCCTGAACATGTCACCCTGTAGATGGACTAATATAAGGACCCAAGTCGCACCTCGCGATCCCCGTGTTATGGACTGTATGCCACCACCCATATACTAGGCCAAGGTAGGCCACAAACCAGAGTCCCCAGCCCCAGATCAGCTCAGACGGAGCTGCAAGGTGCTGATCACGCAGAACAAACCCTGATGGGAGCCCCACAGCCAAGGCCATGAAGTTGCAATCTACACGCCGCGCTCTCAGCACCAAGGCTACACCTGCCACTGCTAAACACTCCTTGGAGCCGAAATTCAAATCAAATCCCCGTAATTCTGCTTCAGCCACAGTCTCTCAACACGTGACCAGGCTGACCTGATACGATGCCAAGCTCCAAGGACCAGAGAAGCTGTGGGGTCTCACGTCTGGGACCCAGACTGCAACAACGAAGTTACAAGTTGGACACAGGTGGCGATGGGAAGGGAGCACCCAACAGCCAGTAGTAAGATCTGTCCATTGTCTGCCACTGACACATAGGGCCTCATTTGCGCTCTTAGCGCCATGGCTGCCTCCAAAACCTGGTCCGGGTCCGCTCTGGTTGAATGGGGACTTACCGGGACATTCCAACCTGTGCGGACCAGGTAAGTCCCCATTCAACCAACCACGCTAATTTGCGGGCCCGTTATTAGCGCCCTGGTCCCTTAGTGGAACCCGCAAAAGACATGTGGTCAGACCACATGTCCTTTGCGGCTCCCGCTAAGGGACCTCGGAATTGGGTGGTAAGGGTTTAATGGCACTGGTCTCCTTACCGGTGACCGTTAACCCTTACTGCCCAACTCGGAATGAGGCCCATAGTTATACATTGATTCCATTAATAACCTGGAAGAAAAAGAACAGCATTAGCAAGCAAGAACATTTACCTTTGAAGTAACCGGTCTCCAATCCATCCTGCGCTTCTCTTACCTCGCCCATCTCTGGGTTTCGCTGCAACCTGCAAGGGAGAAGGAACAAAGTCTGCATTAACAATGCACTTACCTGGACAAGCAGCGCTTCGATTGCTCATCACTGTGGAACATCACCGCAACCTGTACAAAGAAGAGAAGAGAACAGAGGTTATCAATTAACACCAATAAACAGTGCAGCGCTCCGCGCATCAATAACTCGCCATGGTCGTTGCCATTGGGCGGCAACTCCGAAATTGCAACCATCCCTGTGAAAACAAAAAGAGACATTGTTAGGGAACAGCGTAGTGGAGCAAGATGCCGAGAAGACAGAGAAAACGGAGGGAAAGAAAGAGACAGAATAAAGACGGAAAAGACATTATAACTCACTTGGAAGACAGCAAGCAGATTCAGAGTCACAGCCGGTCTGGACTCGACATAAGGGCACATGGACCATTGAAGCAACTTGGTCCACGGAACGCCCGCACCAACCATGCACCCCTGCACCGAAACGCAGGACGGAGAGTTCTACGCACAATAACCTAAGGTGAGCAATAACCCCAAGGGAGGGGATTTGGACCAGAGGGAGGAGTGAGTACACCCATCACAGAAACAGTATCTTAACCCTCCATTCTCCTATTATAGGCGCTACACAACATCTGGCACATAACCAAGCAGAGAGGGGTCCGGGATAGTGCTTAGACCTCCATCCAGTATCCTGTGGCACCCCCGTGGATACCAGATGAGCGTAACAGACAGGCGGCCACGCACGGAGCACGCCGGCATGTCCTCAACCAAAGGGGTCACACTGAGCAGCGGTGCAATCAGTAGGAGGAGGAAGAGATGGGCATACACTGCGCAGGCAGTGGGGACAGAAAGAAAGGTGGAGGGGTTAGAAGAATACCGCAGGCACGCCGAGTAGCGGCTGCCCCGAGAAGGTGGGGTTGCTCAAAAGCATGCCGTGCTGTGCGCCAGGACGCAGGGGGCCTCTTGCACCATGGGTCGAAGGTGGCCTTAGCACTGAAAGGAGGGGTGTCAAGGGGGCGATAGTGTTGTGAATAATAGGAGAGCGATGGTGGCCAGTACGAAAGTACTGCAATAACTACATTGCTTTTCCTTGCAGCAGAAAGTCGGAAGTCCCCAAATTACAGGGCCAGGTAACGGCAGTAAACAAAATTTGCAAGTTTCAAAATGTCTGTGTATTATGGGATAGGGGCAGGATATAGGACTAGCACATAAACAACACCACTCCAGCACATCTGCGCAACACTAATACCGAACAGAGATAAAATAGTAAAGTACAGTGTTGAATGGACTCAAGGGACAGATGAAAAGATTAGGATACCGTGGCCGTCCAACAGCAGCTTTTACATGACAACTCAACATTAATTGCTAGCGTACCTACACAACCCCTACAAGGGGAGGAAGTTAGCAGGCATCCTAGATGTTTTTGACCTCTGGAGAATGTTTCTGGGGTATACCCCAGGGATGTTGAGCAGGCAGGAGGTAAAGAAGGAGGAGGTGAGTGAGGGGCACGGGTGCAGCGTGCCCAAGCTCCACCCAGTGCTGAGGAGAGCGAGGAAGAGGCAGAAGGATCATACCCCATTGCAGAAATAAAAAAGGAGAGTGAGGGAGAGACGCCCCCAATTAAAGAGGTGAAGAAAGAAACAGAAGGTTTATATCCAATGAGGGAATTAAGAGAAGCAACACAACCGCAATTAACAGCTGCTGAGGGATACTCAAACCCTGCATACAGCCCACCACCATACGTGCCAGAAGATCACTACCAAAAGGGGCTCTGTACAGGGAGTACAGTAGACACCAAACAGGCACAGGTGAGCTCTGGTAGCATAAAAAGAACCAAATAGATTTGTCGAGTATAGGAACAGACGAATGGATAGCAGCACAGGTGTTATTGAAGCTTCGGGGGACTGTAACAGGAGAATATGAGGAGGTGATAAAGAAGGTAGATAAGGAGGAGGTAGGATACACTCAGAAGGGGAGCTAGGTAAGTACCAGGGAAGAGGGAAACATGATGAAGGAAGACGAGGCGGTTTTGGAGGCGAAACTAGCAGAGCTGACGGAGGCACAAAGCGTATTGATTAGACAACTCAAGCAAAAGGAGTGGGAGAGGAAGGTGAAGATGCGAGTAGGAAGGGAAGCATGAGCGGAATTAAAACAGCAAGAGGAAGAGAGAAAGAAAAGGGAAGAGGATCGCATAAGGGGGGTTGCAGAAAGAATAGAACGTATGGAGCAATGGGAGATCAGGAGAAAAGAAGAAGAACGGGAAGAGATCGATAAGGAGATGACACTATGGAAGAAGAAGATTATATCAGAGTGTGCACGAAAGTACGAGGAAGGGAGAATAATAGAGAGTATATTGGCAATGGCGGGACATGGAACAATAAGGACAGAGACGCAAGGGTGCTAGGAGAGGTAAGTGACGCGATAATGTACGAACTCCGCAGGGCGAGAACAGAGTTAGAGAATGAAGGAGACAAAAGGAGCAATCAAGGGCTAAGAGGAACCAGCCAAGCATCTAGGAGTAACATCAATGCATGTATTAGTGAAGAGGTAGCAATACCACAAGTACGGGGAGACACGGAGGGGACAGGTGAGTACACAGATATAGATTTGGAAACTGTAACAGTAGGAGGAACACACCCATGCACAAAATTGACATTCTCAGACGGCTTTTGTTGTGAGGAGGAGGAGGAGGAGGGATCTTGCGGAGGACAGAGTAATGGGAGTGGAGAAGGGCTAAGTATACTATACATCACACGCACAGGCTGAAGGTCATCATGGGGGTGCAGGACACATGAAGAAGAAAAGACAGGACAGGAGGGCAAAAGATCACAAAGGGAAGGGACACGACGACCAATGACGCCACCAGCCAAGCACACGCCATATGTCAACAGGCTTAGAGACCTCCCAGGATGCAGAATGCAGGGACCAGCCACCACACACAAGGACCAGGCGGGTCAACGGAGAGGTCATAAGGGCATAGGGGACACAAGGCTTGCACAACACCTTACTGAATTTATTGAAGAATGTTCTGGCATGGAAGAGGAGAGTGAGCACACACACACATCACCACATCGACGCACGCCAGAGGAGATAAGAGAATACACACGCATGTCATTATTAGGAGGGAGGGGCAAGGCCACAATATGGCTCTTTATTATCTTATTTTTTTCTACTATCCCTTGTACTGCACTTTCCCCACTCCCTTCTCCCAGGCACTTTTCCCTTTCCCCCTCCCATGCACTTGCACAATCTGAATGACACCTGGCCTAGTAAGATTGTTGTCTGTCTTCCCGTTGTCCCCCTCCCTTGCCTTGTCGCGCCTCGAAACACTTGTGCATAGGCGCGTTATAAATGAGATATCATATCATATCATGTCCCATGGAAGCATGCAGACAAAGAGAATATTCAATACAGACTACCATCTTTGAGCAGAGGGGCGGGAAAATGGATATATGAAATGGGGAAGCTAACTGCAGGGCACAAGTTAGCAGTTGAAGATGTCAAGGGGTTATTAATTTCAGCAGGAGGAGCCAGCTTCCCAGTCCAAGCGGCAAATGCTGGAACGCTATCCCCACCACCCTCAAACAGGAATCTTCCTTCCTCACCTTCAAAGCTGGTATAAAAAACTGGCTAAGCAACAATCCTTCTCTGTAAGAGGCTTGCTGCTTCTCCTGCTTCGACCCAGCTGTAACCAGGTTCCACTATTGCACTTTCACCTGCGCATCTCATATCCTGACCCAGCTGTAACCAGGTTCCCACTTGTTGTTCATTATCTGTATGCCTGTCTATGCCTGTAA
The DNA here is from genome assembly GCF_040938575.1 of Ambystoma mexicanum. Classification (NCBI taxonomy): domain Eukaryota; kingdom Metazoa; phylum Chordata; class Amphibia; order Caudata; family Ambystomatidae; genus Ambystoma; species Ambystoma mexicanum. The sequence continues at coordinate 803,581,568 of NC_090939.1, read as the reverse complement.
CCTATATTTTCAAGCGCCCGGTTACCCCAGGGTTCAGTGTGCGATACAAGTAATAAACAAATACAAACAAATACAAATATTGGGTGATGCAGCAGATGACATTTGGAAGAGGGCGGAATTCTCAGGGGTGACCATCAGTGACACTTCACATGACTGGGCACTATTTGCAAATTGCTGACAAGCACTATTGCAAGCGCTGAGGGTACAATATCCAGACACCTTAGACATAGGGGCAATAACGTCAAACAAAATGCGTGAGAATGAGGACCCTATTAATTATATTCAGGAAATTCAGGAGCAGTGGTGCCTGGAAACGTGGGAGCTATTGGACCAAACTTTAGCAATATTTTACCACATGCTGATACAGGGGCTTCCAGAACTAGTACAGAGGCAGTTGAAAAAATTGGTAGGAATGGAAGCAAAAGCATGGCCAGAAACACAGCTGATGATCGTACATCATTGTAGGTTATGGCAAGAAAAGATGAAACAGACAAAAGAAGATAGGAAGGCAGAAGAAGCAAAACTGGTTCAGAAGAAATTGTCAAAATATGCCATGGAAGGTGCACTGATAAAAACCCCGCCCCACCGACACAACCACCAGCAACACTGTCACAGCAAGTACCAATTACAACACAGCAATTGCTACCACCACCCCCATGCACAGCCCAACACATATACCCACCGCCAATGGGAGGTGGATGGACATCAATGGGGAATGGCTACACAACCAACTACAGAGGGAGGGGTGGGTTAACAAGAGGGAGGGCATTTGGTCCAGCGATATACCAGTCAGGAGGAGGGTTACGAGGGTTTAACCAATACGGACAGCAAGGGTATTTAGACAACACTGGAGGATATCCATGGCAAGCATGAGAGCCAACAATTTGCTGGACTTGTGGACTAGTAGTACACGTATCACACACATGCTGGGCAAGGACAACACAAGCAGGATGGAGAGATCAAGGGCAACAGGGTCACAACGGGGGACAAAACTACTACCAACAATCACAACTACAACAAATTGGCAAAACACACATGCAACAACAACACATCCAAACGGTGCAACATCTCACACAAATACAAGTAACTGCACAACCACCTACGGACATGCCAATACCACAGGCGCAAATGGGGAAGGTAACGATACTGGGTCACAACCAATATACATGGAACGGTCAATCATTGTACCCTCCATAGGACAGCCCACAGACGTCCTTGTTGTGTCCCATCCTGTCAGTAACACCTAACCCTGCGGAGGAACCACACATACAGGTGACGATAGGTGACAAAACATTTTCTTTCCTAGTTATTTATTTTTATTGTTTACATTTATAAAGCGCTCACACAGCCCGCAGGCATCGTGGCGCTGTTACAGGAATTGTTTGTTTTTCTTATTTGTGTTATTGTGTTTTTTTTGTCTTAGTTGCGTATTTATAACGCGCTTAAACACCCAGAGGTTTCTAAGCGCAGACCCGGGGATCGAACCTGTGTTGCTTCGTGTCGTCTTGCTTCCAAGACGCGCACGCTGCCGCTGAGCTATCCTCCCGGGGTTGACAGAGCAGAAACTAGATCCTATATTATGGAAGGGAAGTTCAACTTGTCAGGCGATGCCATGCACACTCAAAGATTCTCTGGAGTTCGAGGGCTGGTTCCTTTTACTGATAACATCTCCTTATCTGTTGGAGATCACAACCTATTTCTGCCACTGCTATCCTCAAAACAATCATCATTAGTAAATATGCTAGGGAGAGACACCATGAGCAGATTGAACATGACTATATCCTTCACTGACAAGGGAATAGTATGCTCAACACCAGGCATACACATGCTCACCGCACAACACATACTTCAGGCTTATTGTGGCAAGACAGTGGCAAGGGCAGAACCAGTGGACAGGGACATCTTCTAATACGGAACAGACAAGGCAATAGCATGGCTACCGGGAATTGAGGGTAAGGTGTAGAGGAGACCGGCATCATAACTTTTCAGACCAGAAACACCCACTAGTGAGGAAGAAGGGGCAATAATATCAGTGGATATTGAGAGTATTGTGGCAACCAAAGACTACATTGCTGTTCACACCCAGGACGCGGAAGGGAAGGTGTGGAGGGCAGTAATAGCATTGGCTGAAGGATGCAGGCTGACACAGGTGTCAGACGAGGAACTGTTCTCAGATGAAGTAGGAGATGGGGAGATGGTGCTCCAGATGAACGTCTATGTTTGGTTGAGAGTGACGTACAAGGAGGCAGCACAGAAAATGGCAATGGCACTGGAGACACCCGTCCCCACACAATCAGACATGTACAAGGAAGACTTAGCAGCTGTACCCGCCTCTCTATGGACTACTAGTCCATATGATGTGGGATGCATAAATCACATTGAGGGGTGAAATTAAAGCTAAAAAGGGAGCAATGCTGCCCATGGTGAAGCAGTACCCACTGTCCAAAAAAGCTGATGAAGGGATTTATGAAACGATAAGTGCCCTAGTTGAAAGAGGAATATTGGTACCATCAGAATCACCATGCAACACTGCGGTATACCCAGTGTGCAAGGCGAAGGGAGGGTCTTGGTATTTCATACAAGATTTAAGACCTCTTAACCACATTGTGGAGACAGAGTACCCGACAGCAGCTAACCCAGCCACGATACTGTGCATAATAACAGCAGAGGAGTCATGGTTCACTGTGATCGACCTCAAAAATGCATTCTTCTCAATACCACTGCACCCAGACTCACAAGATTTAACAAATTTCCCATACCGCAACATAAAATGGAAACACACTAGGCTACCCCAAGGATACTGTGAGTCACCATCCATCTTTAACAGCGTAATACAAATGGACCTAGGGAACATCGACCTGGAGAGCACGGTGCTGCAATATGTGGATGATATCATCTGCAGCACCACTGAGGAAAAGTGCAGGAGGGACTCTGTAAAGATGCTCACAGTGCTGGCTGAGAAAGGATACAAGGTTGACAAGGAAAAACTGCAGTACTGTCAGGAGAAAGTAGTATACATAGGGCAGATCATTTCATAAAAGGAAAGGAACATTGCACCACAAAAGGCACAAGCAATAAAGAACACACCACCACCACAAACGATAAGGGAACTACTGCAATTTCTTGGCCTATGCAACTATTGCAGAGCATGGGTTTTTGACTACAGCACATACATAGGACCCCTATTAGAGGCTCTCAAAGAGGCACAAAGGGGGGCAAGGAAGTTGGGATGGACAAGAGAAATGACTTATGCATTTAAGGAACTAAAAGAGATAATTTCAATGGCACCAGTTCTCGGTACCCCTAACTATGATAATGAGTTCTACATATTCTCACATTGCGATGGTGCAGTAATGAAGGCAGTGCTAACACAAAAGACAAGCCTGGGACACAAACCAATAGCATTTTACACCGGCCATTTGGATCCAGTAATGATGGGACATTTCCTGTGTGAACAACCCTTGGCTGGAGCAGCTTTTGCAGTAGAAAAATCATTATCTATTACTATGGGGTGCTCCACCACACTATACGTGGAACATGCCCTCTTTGAGATATAAAAAAAAACAAAATCCACATTAACTACCCAGAGAGCAACAGGGTATTAGATTATTCTCTCTAGATCTGAATTGAAAATAGTAAGATGTAGCAATGTCACTCCAGCGCAGTTCATAGCAGAGGAAGTGGCCGAAGGAGAATATGTGCACTGACTGTAAATGTGCAATTGATTTTTTCTCATCCACTAGAAAAGTAGAAGAAAATGCCCTAGAGGGGGGTGAGGTGTTATACATTGGTGGGTCATCGACAAAGTTATGGTGTGAGCAGGACTGGAGCAGTTGTAGTACGATTGAGGGAGGTTTGGACATACGTTCTGGTCAAATGTGTTAGATTACCCCAAGAAAGCAACGGGAAAAGAGTAACAATATATTCTGATAGTGCATATGTCACCTCAACAGTAAATTCAGGATTAATAAACTGGCTCAGAAGAGGATTTAGGAGAGCAGATGGTAGTCCAGTGCAACATGCTCTCCTCCTGAGTGAATTAATAGAAGTAATAGCATACCATGCAGAAGTAGCCTTGGTGAAGTGTCAGGCCCACACGAATAGGGAAGATCCAATATCAAGAGGTAATGAAACCAGAGATGCACATGCAAAATATGCTGTGCACTTTGGCGAGACATGGGACCTGCAAGAAAAACAAAAAGATAAGGGGAGAGTAGGACAGATGATAATGAAGGATGGGTACACACACATACCAGAGACACAGATTATGGAACTGCAGACGGCAGCTCCAATGGCAGAAAAGGAACTGTGGTTTAAAAGAGGATGCACCATGTCCCCCACAGAAGCACTATGGTGACCGAGTAATACAGGAAAATGTGTGATGCCGCTGGCCCTACTAAAATCAGCACTGGCCCTTACCTCGCCCATCTCTGGGTTTCGCTGCAACCTGCAAGGGAGAAGGAACAAAGTCTGCATTAACAATGCACTTACCTGGACAAGCAGCGCTTCGATTGCTCATCACTGTGGAACATCACCGCAACCTGTACAAAGAAGAGAAGAGAACAGAGGTTATCAATTAACACCAATAAACAGTGCAGCGCTCCGCGCATCAATAACTCGCCATGGTCGTTGCCATTGGGCGGCAACTCCGAAATTGCAACCATCCCTGTGAAAACAAAAAGAGACATTGTTAGGGAACAGCGTAGTGGAGCAAGATGCCGAGACGACAGAGAAAACGGAGGGAAAGAAAGAGACAGAATAAAGACGGAAAAGACATTATAACTCACTTGGAAGACAGCAAGCAGATTCAGAGTCACAGCCGGTCTGGACTCGACATAAGGGCACATGGACCATTGAAGCAACTTGGTCCACGGAACGCCCGCACCAGCCATGCACCCCTGCACCGAAACGCAGGACGGAGAGTTCTACGCACAATAACCTAAGGTGAGCAATAACCCCAAGGGAGGGGATTTGGACCAGAGGGAGGAGTGAGTACACCCATCACAGAAACAGTATCTTAACCCTCCATTCTCCTATTATAGGCGCTACACAACATCTGGCACATAACCAAGCAGAGAGGGGTCCGGGATAGTGCTTAGACCTCCATCCAGTATCCTGTGGCACCCCCGTGGATACCAGATGAGCGTAACAGACAGGCGGCCACGCACGGAGCACGCCGGCATGTCCTCAACCAAAGGGGTCACACTGAGCAGCAGTGCAATCAGTAGGAGGAGGAAGAGATGGGCATACACTGCGCAGGCAGTGGGGACAGAAAGAAAGGTGGAGGGGTTAGAAGAATACCGCAGGCACGCCGAGTAGCGGCTGCCCCGAGAAGTTGGGTTGCTCAAAAGCATGCCGTGCTGTGCGCCAGGACGCAGGGGGCCTCTTGCACCATGGGTCGAAGGGGGCCTTAGCACTGAAAGGAGGGGTGTCAAGGGGGCGATAGTGTTGTGAATAACAGGAGAGCGATGGTGGCCAGTACGAAAGTACTGCAATAACTACATTGCTTTTCCTTGCAGCAGAAAGTCGGAAGTCCCCAAATTACAGGGCCAGGTAACGGCAGTAAACAAAATTTGCAAGTTTCAAAATGTCTGTGTATTATGGGATAGGGGCAGGATATAGGACTAGCACATAAACAACACCACTCCAGCACATCTGCGCAACACTAATACCGAACAGAGATAAAATAGTAAAGTACAGTGTTGAATGGACTCAAGGGACAGATGAAAAGATTAGGATACCGTGGCCGTCCAACAGCAGCTTTTACATGACAACTCAACATTAATTGCTAGCGTACCTACACAATCCCTACAAGGGGAGGAAGTTAGCAGGCATCCTAGATGTTTTTGACCTCTGGAGAATGTTTCTGGGGTATACACCAGGGATGTTGAGCAGGCAGGAGGTAAAGAAGGAGGAGGTGAGTGAGGGGCACGGGTGCAGCGTGCCCAAGCTCCACCCAGTGCTGAGGAGAGGGAGGAAGAGGCAGAAGGATCATACCCCATTGCAGAAATAAAAAAGGAGAGTGAGGGAGAGACGCCCCCAATTAAAGAGGTGAAGAAAGAAACAGAAGGTTTATATCCAATGAGGGAATTAAGAGAAGCAACACAACCGCAATTAACAGCTGCTGAGGGATACTCAAATCCTGCATACAGCCCACCACCATACGTGCCAGAAGATCACTACCAAAAGGGGCTCTGTACAGGGAGTACAGTAGACACCAAACAGGCACAGGTGAGCTCTGGTAGCATAAAAAGAACCAAATAGATTTGTCGAGTATAGGAACAGACGAATGGATAGCAGCACAGGTGTTATTGAAGCTTCGGGGGACTGTAACAGGAGAATATGAGGAGGTGATAAAGAGGGTAGATAAGGAGGAGGTAGGATACACTCAGAAGGGGAGCTAGGTAAGTACCAGGGAAGAGGGAAACATGATGAAGGAAGACGAGGCGGTTTTGGAGGCGAAACTAGCAGAGCTGATGGAGGCACAAAGCGTATTGATTAGACAACTCAAGCAAAAGGAGTGGGAGAGGAAGGTGAAGATGCGAGTAGGAAGGGAAGCATGAGCGGAATTAAAACAGCAAGAGGAAGAGAGAAAGAAAAGGGAAGAGGATCGCATAAGGGGGGTTGCAGAAAGAATAGAACGTATGGAGCAATGGGAGATCAGGAGAAAAGAAGAAGAACGGGAAGAGATCGATAAGGAGATGACACTATGGAAGAAGAAGATTATATCAGAGTGTGCACGAAAGTACGAGGAAGGGAGAATAATAGAGAGTATATTGGCAATGGCGGGACATGGAACAATAAGGACAGAGACGCAAGGGTGCTAGGAGAGGTAAGTGACGCGATAATGTACGAACTCCGCAGGGCGAGAACAGAGTTAGAAAATGAAGGAGACAAAAGGAGCAATCAAGGGCTAAGAGGAATCAGCCAACCATCTAGGAGTAAGATCAATGCATGTATTAGTGAAGAGGTAGCAATACCACAAGTACGGGGAGACACGGAGGGGACAGGTGAGTACACAGATATAGATTTGGAAACTGTAACAGTAGGAGGAACACACCCATGCACAAAATTGACATTCTCAGACGGCTTTTGTTGTGAGGAGGAGGGATCTTGCGGAGGACAGAGTGATGGGAGTGAAGAAGGGCTAAGTATACTATACATCACACGCACAGGCTGAAGGTCGTCATGGGGTGCAGGACACACTCCTTGGCTAACAAACAAAGGGACCAAACCTGGTTTGGTGCGCAGAGTTAAACACACAAAGTACCTTTTCTAAAAGAAACAGTGAAAAAAGTTGACCAGAGTCTGTTTTTACAGATAGGTCTTGAGCCCCATATTGAAAAACATGGCTGACCCGATTTTTAGCTACCGTTGTTCGCGATCAAGAAAAATCATAGTAGTTTGATCTAAACCACTGCCACCAGCCATTTAAAGTAGGAAAGGGTAACATTTGGCTGTTACATGAGTGATTTGACTCAGGGGAAGCTAGACAACCCCTCCAGCACTCGAGTGATTTGACTCAGGGGAAGCTAGATAACCCGTCCAGCACTCCATAGGAAGATAGTGTGTGCTGGGTCTGCATATCTAAAGAGACTAGTAAAGTCAATTTAACTTTACATGCTCTGGGAGAAAGTAGTCAGTCCCAGAGAAGGTATATAAACCTTGGGAATTCTAAAAGACATCCATTTGCCACTGCACTGAAGGTGCTGTGTGACACACAGAAAAAAATGATGCATATGGAGTTGTTTTAAACCTCCATAACCAAAGAACACATAAGTAAAACACATCTCAAAATACATGGAAGAGAGGGAAAAAGGCCTCACACTCTTCCCAGCTAAAAAAATAAAATCCTAGAAATCCAGCAAAGTTGCTGGGGGTCTAGAAAGGTGAGGGAAATTAGCACATTTTGAGAATTCTCCCTAACACTCGCCCCCACCCCAGACTAAGAGACAGGAGGATTTAATCCACTCCTGATGAATCTCCTTACTCCAGTCGGTCAAACATCCTGGAGAGACCATCAGCATTTTGGTGGTGACACCCAGACCTGTGTTCAATGGTAAAATTGAACCCTTGCATGCTGATTGACCATCTCAGCAGTTTAGGGTTTTTCCCTTTCATTTGCATCAACCATCTCAAGGTTTGGTGGTCAGTCTGAATCACAAAAGTAGATCCATACAAGTATGGTCTAAACTTCTTCAGTGACCACACAATAGCAAAACATTCTCTTTCAATGGTTGCCCACCTTGTCTCAGGTTCCTTCAGCTTCCTGCTGATGAAGCAAATGGGGTGCTCCCTACCTTGAGCAGGGGATAGGTACTTCATGGTTGAATGAGGTACAAAGAGAGGCACTCACAATAACCCTCAGGTTATGTCAAGCATTCAATTCGATTTACTTCTTGATATTCAAAAGTATTTATAATATATATATATATATATATATATATGTACATTTTACAAAGAAAAAACCTTTTTCCAAACAAAATATATTCAAAGTGGTTAAAGTTTAGAGTTACAGCCTCTTAATGCAATACTTTTCCATTGAAATACATGATAAGTACTCAATCACATTTCATGACATTTGTATCTGAACAATTCAGTCATTCACATAATTAACTTGTATATAATTCAAATATGTTTGATTATCTAATTATCAGATAATGTGTCCTGATATCTTGATAGGTAATTTGTGGATCTTCCTATCAATTTACTACACATTTTGAGCGCTCTACGCTCTCCTTCAGGTAAAGATATCTGGAAGTGTTTAAGTTCTGTAAGTGTAAGCAGAAAGGTAATCAATAATTATTTTCATTATTGCTGCATAATTCTCTTTTGAACTGAAAGAAGGAATATACTGTCTCTGCACTAACCTGACTATGGGCTTGTCTCCTGACGTCTGCCCTTCAATTGTCAGTGTGTGAATCTAAAATTTAAAAACACTCTGATTACTAAGTTGGTTAAGCAGCCTAAAACATGGTGTTGTGTGGGACAAGTTGCATTGATAGCGCAGTGTCCCACCACGAGACCATTTATAAGTAAGTAAAAGCAAGTAAAATATGGGTGTTCTAAAGTTCGACTCACCTTGAACTGTGAGGTGGTCTGATCTTAAGAGAAGCTGGATGCTCTATAATTTGTATGTACAGCAAACACGTCCCCTCAGGTGGAAATTAGCTAAAAGTAGAATTTAAATAGTATCCCTTTAGTATTTATACCGTTGGTGACTATTTTCCAACCTAATCATATATTGCTAAAAGACTACATACCTGGCCTCATTGTAGATATATCATAGTTAAATTGTCTATTTCATTAGAGTATGTTCTCATGTGTTGTCGACCTTTGATGTCTGCTAATCTCTTCACTGATCTGTATCTGGTTTGAATAAGAGCGATGCTTAAAATCCATATGTAAAAACTCCTACGAAAGTCAATAGAGCCCAAAAAGTTCTTCTTACCTCTAAGCGACTGCTGCGCTAGATAGGCTGTTCTTAATGTAATATCCTACGAGTTTCTCAGTCTTTCACGAGTTGCAAGTTATGGTCAACTGGCGGGTTACGCTAGTGCAGACTAGATCTAAAGCAGTAAATACAAATTCTGTTGTGTACTACTTGAGGCCACTGGTGTTCAAAAGTCCTAAATATCTCCTAATGGGTTTACCGGTAGTGTTTAGTACCGATATATGCTCGCTCACAGTTTGGATGTCTCGCCGCGTTTGAAAGCAGGCATTGACTGGCAAATTTTTCTAACTCATGTAATAACATCCAGTGCTAAAAGTACATGAACAACTCGGAACGGGTTTCACTCGTTTCGGTTCTCCGACTGCCTCTCCTAGGATCGCAGTTCCAGGGTCTGCAGAAAGCTATTGCGTCTTGCCGTGTTGCTCGGCGGCCATTAACAAATGCTAATTAATCGTCTGGTGCAGTAACTGTGTGTTGATTAGAACGTCCATCATTTTGGATGAGTGTGCAATATCATGTTCAGCCATTTATATGAAACAAATTCCATCATCTTTGTATATGTGATAAATAACACATCAATTCAATATTGTAATAATAGAGTGCCTAACTGTGTGTGTACATACACGTAAAGATGATTACTGTCAATAGACACTTATATGCTCGCAAAGCATTATGGGAACGTTCTAATGAGGATAATTATGTCTATGCGTTCTGTTAAAGACATGGTTTCATAGGCTGGAGATATATACAATTTGCTGTGCCGCAACATTACATAATGGTAAATACAGTAAGTATTCATATGGAAACAAAACGTAGTAATATTTATACACAATTTTTTTAACAAATGTCATTCTTAAAACAGATGGTGTAGGTGTCCAAATTCAAAACAAGATTTGACATATTTACAACTTACAGATAACAAGTTACGTCCCAGTCGAGATTCATCCCTCTCGGGTGCACAGAGTCGAGTTGGTCTATCCAGTAAAGTTCTCTTTCTTGTTAGAGTTTGGTCAGATTACCACCACGTTTCGGAAGGGTTACATGTTCCAAGATAATAAATTTAATTTGTGCAATTGAGTGCTTCTGTTCATTGAAGTGAATTGCTACTTGGGACGTCAGTTATGACTGTCGGATATTCGATTTATGTTCTCCCCATCTGATTTTAACTTTCCTTCCTGTTAGACCCACATAGAATAATTCACATGGACATTTGATCCCATAAATCACATTAATTGTGTCACATGTGGAGGTGTGTTTGAGTGGAATATGTAGTCCTTTATGTGGATGGGTTACGTAGTTGCCTTTGATGATATTGTGGCAACAATTACAATTTTGTAGGGCATTGCGCCCTTGTATTTCTCAGTTGAAGTACTTCTTTTATGGCTAATGTCTGATTTAATTAAAAAGTCATGTATTGATCTGCTCTTGTTATATGCAAATAATGGAGGGTTTGGAAAGAGCTTCGTTAACACTGGATCCATAGTCAACATTTTCCAATTCTTCTTGATTATTTTTTTTATCTGGTTGCTCTGTTGGGAGTATGTAGTTACAAAGATTAAGGGCCTCATTAGGACCCTGGCGGAAGCTGTGCCCTTATTAAGGGCATGGCTGCTGCCGGTAATTATTTTTTACCGGGTCCAAGAAAAGGGCAATAACCGGGTTATGCTGACCTTGGTGGACCCAGTAATTGCCCTTTTCTTGGACCCAGTAAAAATCAATCCCCGTTCCCATTTGAGCCCCTTAAGGCTCATTGGGAATGGGGAGGATGCTAACAACAAGCCCGTTAATGACTCGCCCATTGTTAGCATCCTGACCCGCTAGCAGGCCTCGTAATAGGGCATCCCGTAATGAACGGTGCCGATACCGTACCGAAACCATTCATTACGGGAGCGCCAGGGTCCTAATGAGGCCCTACGTCTATGTTAGGTTGTTTAGTACTTGGTTATAAGGCTTCTTCCCTCAAGATGTGTCTGACCTTTTCTGCCTGTGATGTCACTTTTTCTGCGTCATAACCACTTGCTTACAACTTCTTAGTGAGGTCAATTGATTTGATTTCGAACTCAGTGCTCTCAGAGACTATTCTTCTATATCTTAGTAACTGGCTTAGTGGAATGCTTTCAATTGTTTTCTTTGGGTGAAAGCTAGATGCCAGCAATATGCTGTTCCTGTCTGTAGATTTGGTGAAGATAGTTGTTTCCAATTTGCCTTCCTTCAAGTACCCTAAAACATCCAGGAATTCAAGTTTAGACCTGCTGTACTTATGAGTGAATTTAATTCTGGTTGGCAAGGTATCCATGTATTGGAAGAATTCCTTTAGTTCTGTTTCTGACCCTCCCCATATCCCGAAGAGGTTGTCAATGTATCTCACAAAGAATGGTAACTTGTTTTTCCATTGGGGATTAGATAATATTTTAGTCTCCTCCGAGTAGGCCATGTAAATGTTTGCGTAACTTGGTGCCATAGAGGCAGCCATCGAGGGGCCGGATATCTGTATGAAGAAACAATGTTCAACTCTGAAAAAGTTGTTATTCAAGGTTATCGTCAGTAGTTTCAATACTATACACAATGCTCCCTACCTTTCTCTCCAACTGACTCAGAACTGCACTTATACCTGTATTTGAAGCATCTGTCTACACAATTAAGGTTTGGTTGTAGTCAGGAACTCTTAAGGCTGGAGATTGACAAAGGGCTTTCTTTAGGCCTTCAAATGCTTGAGTGCACTCCGCATCCCACCTAACCGTTTTAGGGAATTTGGGAGAGGAGATCACATTCAAGGTAGAAGCTATGGTCCCACAGTTCTCTATGAAGTTCCTATAGTGACCAGTGAGGCCTGGGTAGGCTCTCACTTGGGTTTGAGTAGTAGGGGTGGCCTAGTTTTGTACATCGTGTACTTTGCTAGGCAATGGCCTGATTTCACCTCCTCCTACCTCATGTCCAAGGTAGACCAATTTACTCTGACCACTTTGACATTTACTAGCCTTTATGGTCAAATGGGCCTGCTCAAGAGCCTGCAAAACATATTCTAAGTGGTCAACATGTTCTTTCCAAGTAGGGCTGAACACTGCAATGTCATCCAAGTATGCCATGCACATGTCCTCCATCCCATTCATAACCTGGTTAACCATCCTTTGGAATGTAGCAGGTGAATTCTTTAGTCCAAAAGGTATTACCTTAAACTGGTAGAGGCCTACTGGGTTTGAGAATGCAGTATTTGCCAATAGCCTGAAGTGAGATAAAATATACTGAGGTACTTGGTTGAACCAAGTTTTTCCACCAGTTCATCTTTCCTTGCTAAAGTGTGGGCACCAGTCTTGGTGACTGCATTAAGAGCTCTATAGTCCACACAGAATCCCAACTCCTTCGATCCTGCCTTTGGTACTAGAACAACTAGACTAGACCATGGACTGGTAGAGGGCTCTATTACCCTGAGATTACGCATCTTGTTGGCCTCCTCCTTTATGTGGGATCTTACATGATCTGACAACCTGTAACCTCTGCTTTTAACAGGTAAACAGTCACTAGTGAGAATATCATGCTGGCCCCAAGGGGTCAAGCCTGATGATAGTGAAAACATGGAGGCAAACTGATTTAACAGAAACTTGCACTCCTCCTGTTCAGGTGTGAAATTAGAAGAGAGATTAACTCCTTCTATGTTCTCATCTAAAGGCTGGTTTCTGAGTAGGTCAGGTAGAGGTTCACTCTCCTCCTCCTCTTGGGCTAAAGCTAGAAGCTGAAGAGGGAAAATGGGATGATCCGTTCCGCGAATTCCCGTCCTGACCATGGCTTATGAGGTCACAATCTAAGCATCCACCGCGGGATGTGTTCAGCCCTCTGACTGCTGCCCCAGATGTCAAGATCCACTGTGGCCACGCCCCGCACACCCAGACCAGCTGCGCGTCATGCAAAGCACATGGTGGGACCTCGGGTGGAGCTGAGACCAACCATATGGACCAACTCAATTAGACGTGTAAACAAACAAGTTTGTACCCTTCCTAGTGGACAAAGCTCAAGGCTATGGTGCTTTGCTGGTACAGGATTATGGTCCTGTCCATAAATTAGCGTGTAGGTTGGTCCGTAAAGTGGTAGATCCAAACCTGAGGTCAAAGGTATATTAACCTCTCACTGAGCTAAAACAAACCAGAGAATAGCAAACAAGAGTTTTATTTGCTAATCATACAGGCAGATATTCAGTACATAGAACTTGAAACAAAGTGTTGAAAAAATGCAACATACAAAAACAAAAGGTAAAGACAGCGTATGATACCATCAATATAACTCAAAAAAAGGAGAGAAGTGCAGTATTTACAACAAAGTGAACAAAAAATGCTGTATTAACAATATGCAGATTAATCTTGAACAAAGGTTATTTTCATTCTTACATCGTAGTGTACCAGTTCATGTGGACACACAGGTCCTTTGTGAATAAATCCCAAGGTCAAAAAGTAAAAGGCGAGGAATGCTATATCATCGCCCAATTTCATAAGGGTGTCCTTATTAATGGAAAGTTTCTTAGTCAGATAATACTTTACAACAATATGTGTTTCCAGGGTCCTATGGAGAATAAGACATCTTGATAGCCAACGTGGCAGAGACTGAGTGAACAGGGTCTGATTCAAACAGGAACAATTGCATGTGGTTATTTACGGATTGACACGTTTCGGCGGAAATGCAGTAAGGTAGCGCCCGCCTTCATCAGGGCTCCGTAGGGGCGACCCTGCCGGTGCTGTGATCCCCAAGACTCGGTCTTCAATCACCAAAGGGCAAAGGGCTGGGCAATGAAGGTACTCAAATGGGTCCTGCTGAAAAGTAGGCAGGCCCAAGGCAGTAGTCGTAGTGTACAGCGTTATTCTGTAGGGTGGCAAGTGAAAGTTCACTGGGTGGTTGGTGAGCTGGGATGGAAGCGTTGAAATTCTTCATCAGCATCTGGCGTGATTACTGGAATTAGTCCTTGCGGAGCAGCTAAAACACTCCAGCCGCACGCGGTGAGGAACGCTGTCTGGCTGGAAGGAGGCCGCAAGTGCTCGATTAGATGTCACCCACATAGCCAACAGACAAGAACACACGTGCCACCAAGCACCTGGATAAGACACACACCAACACACACAAAGAACATATTCAGTGCTATGACGTAGAGGACCGCTCACACTCACACTCATGCATCGTTGTTATTTTTTCACATAGGCGAACTACTGCACCGCAGAAACGCAAGACGCCACAAGAGCTTGTGTATATGCTTGCAGACACTTTTGCTACTAAAAACCCTGAACATGTCACCCTGTAGATGGACTAATATATAAAGACCCAAGTCGCACCTCGCGATCCCCGTGTTATGGACTGTATGCCACCACCCATATACTAGGCCAAGGTAGGCCGCAAACCAGAGTCCCCAGCCCCAGATCAGCTCAGACGGAGCTGCAAGGTGATGATCACACAGAACAAACCCTGATGGGAGCCCCACAGCCAAGGCCATGAAGTTGCAATCTACACGCCGCGCTCTCAGCGCCAAGGCTACACCTGCCACTGCTAAACACTCCTTGGAGCCGAAATTCAAATCAAATCCCCGTAATTCTGCTTCAGCCACGGTCTCTCAACACATGACCAGGCTGACCTGATACGATGCCAAGCTCCAAGGACCAGAGAAGCTCTGGGGTCTCACGTCTGGGACCCAGACTGCAACAACGAAGTTACAAGTTGGACACAGGTGGCGAAGGGAAGGGAGCACTCAACAGCCAGTAGTAAGATCTGTCCATTGTCTGCCACTGACACATGGGGCCTCATTAGCGCTATTAGCGCCATGGCTACCTCCAAAACTTGGTCCGGGCCCGCTCTGGTTGAATGGGGACTTACCGGGACATTCCAACCTGTGCGGTCCCCATTCAACCAGCCACGCTAATTTGCGGGCCCGTTATTAGCACCCTGGTCCCTTAGTGGGACCCGCAAAGGACATGTGGTCAGACCACACGTCCTTTGCGGCTCCCACTAAGGGACCTCGGAATTGGGTGGTAAGGGATTAATGGCACCGGTCTCCTTAGCGGTGACCGTTAACCCTTACCGCCCAACTCGGAATGAGGCCCATAGTTATACATTGATTCCATTAATAACCTGGAAGAAAAAGAACAGCATTAGCAAGCAAGAACATTTACCTGTGAAGTAACCGGTCTCCAATCCATCCTGCGCTTCTCTTACCTCGCCCATCTCTGGGTTTCACTGCAACCTGCAAGGGAGAAGGAACAAAGTCTGCATTAGCAATGCACTTACCTGGACAAGCAGCGCTTCGATTGCTTATCACTGTGGAACATCACCGCAACCTGTACAAAGAAGAGAAGAGAACAGAGGTTAGCAATTAACACCAATAAACAGTGCAGCGCTCCGCGCATCAATAACTCGCCATGGTCGTTGCCATTGGGCGGCAACTCCAAAATTGCAACCATCCCTGTGAAAACAAAAAGAGACATTGTTAGGGAACAGTGTAGTGGAGCAAGATGCCGAGAAGACAGAGAAAACGGAGGAAAGAAAGAGACAGAATAAAGACGGAAAAGACATTATAACTCACTTGGAAGACAGCAAGCAGATTCGGAGTCACAGCCGGTCTGGACTCGACATAAGGGCACATGGACCATTGAAGCAACTTGGTCCACGGAACGCCCGCACCAACCATGCACCCCTGCACCGAAACGCAGGACGGAGAGTTCTACGCACAATAACCTAAGGTGAGCAATAACCCCAAGGGAGGGGATTTGGACCAGAGGGAGGAGTGAGTACACCCATCACAGAAACAGTATCTTAACCCTCCATTCTCCTATTATAGGCGCTACACAACATCTGGCACATAACCAAGCAGAGAGGGGTCCGGGATAGTGCTTAGACCTCCATCCAGTATCCTGTGGCACCCCCGTGGATACCAGATGAGCGTAACAGACAGGCGGCCACACACGGAGCACACCGGCATGTCCTCAACCAAAGGGGTCACACTGAGCAGCGGTGCAATCAGTAGGAGGAGGAAGAGATGGGCATACACTGCGCAGGCAGTGGGGACAGAAATAAAGGTGGAGGGGTTAGAAGAATACCGCAGGCACGCCGAGTAGCGGCTGCCCTGAGAAGGTGGGGTTGCTCAAAAGCACGCTGTGCTGTGCGCCAGGACGCAGGGGGCCTTTTGCACCATGGGTCGAAGGGGGCCTTAGCACCGAAAGGAGGGGTGTCAAAGGGGCGATAGTGTTGTGAAAAACAGGAGAGCGATGGTGGCCAGTACGAAAGTACTGCAATAACAACATTGCTTTTCCTTGCAGCAGAAAGTCAGAAGTCCCCAAATTACAGGGCAGGTAACGGCAGTAAACAAAATTTGCAAGTTTCAAAATGTCTGTGTATTATGGGATAGGGGCAGGATATAGGACTAGCACATAAACAACACCACTCCAGCACATCTGCGCGACACTAATACCGAACAGAGATAAAATAGTAAAGTACAGTGTTGAATGGACTCAAGGGACAGATGAAAAGATTAGGATACCGTGGCCTTCCAACAGCAGCTTTTACATGACAACTCAACATTAATTGCTAGCGTACCTACACAACACCTACAAGGGGAGGAAGTTAGCAGGCATCCTAGATGTTTTTGACCTCTGGAGAATGTTTCTGGGGTATACACCGGGGATGTTGAGCATTCAGGAGGTAAAGAAGGAGGAGGTGAGTGAGGGGGACGGGTGCAGCGTGCCCAAGCTCCTCCCAGTGCTGAGGAGAGCGAGGAAGAGGCAGAAGGATCATACCCCATTGCAGAAATAAAAAAGGAGAGTGAGGGAGAGACGCCCCCAATTAAAGAGGTGAAGAAAGAAACAGAAGGTTTATATCCAATGAGGGAATTAAGAGAAGCAACACAACCGCAATTAACAGCTGCTGACGGATACTCAAACCCTGCATACAGCCCACCACCATACGTGCCAGAAGACCACTACCAAAAGGGGCTCTGTACAGGGAGTACAGTAGACACCAAACAGGCACAGGTGAGCTCTGGTAGCATAAAAAGAACCAAATAGATTTGTCGAGTATAGGAACTGACGAATGGATAGCAGCACAGGTGTTATTGAAGCTTCGGGGGACTGTAACAGGAGAATATGAGGAGGTGATAAAGAAGGTAGATAAGGAGGAGGTAGGATACACTCAGAAGGGGAGCGAGGTAAGTACCAGGGAAGAGGGAAACATGATGAAGGAAGACGAGGCGGTTTTGGAGGCGAAACTAGCAGAGCTGAGGGAGGCACAAAGCGTATTGATTAGACAACTCAAGCAAAAGGAGTGGGAGAGGAAAGTGAAGATGCGAGTAGGAAGGGAAGCGCAAGCGGAATTAAAACAGCAAGAGGAAGAGAGAAAGAAAAGGGAAGAGGATCGCATAAGGGGGGTTGCAGAAAGAATAGAACGTATGGAGCAATGGGAGATCAGGAGAAAGAAGAAGAACGGGAAGAGAACGATAAGGAGATGACACTATGGAAGAAGAAGATTATATCAGAGAGTGCACGAAAGTACGAGGAAGGGAGAATAATAGAGAGTATGTTGGCAATGGCGGGACATGGAACAATAAGGACAGAGACGCAAGGGTGCTAGGAGAGGTAAGTGACGCGATAATGTACGAACTCCGCAGGGCGAGAACAGAGTTAGAGAATGAAGGAGACAAAAGGAGCAATCAAGGGCTAAGAGGAACCAGCCAAGCATCTAGGAGTAACATCAATGCATGTATTAGTGAAGAGGTAGCAATACCACAAGTACGGGGAGACACGGAGGGGACAGGTGAGTACACAGATATAGATTTGGAAACTGTAACAGTAGGAGGAACACACCCATGCACAAAATTGACATTCTCAGACGGCTTTTGTTGTGAGGAGGAGGAGGGATCTTGCGGAGGACAGAGTAATGGGAGTGGAGAAGGGCTAAGTATACTATACATCACACGCACAGGCTGAAGGTCATCATGGGGGTGCAGGACACATGAAGAAGAAAAGACAGGACAGGAGGGCAAAAGATCACAAAGGGAAGGGACACGACGACCAATGACGCCATCAGCCAAGCACACGCCATATGTCAACCGGCTTAGAGACCTCCCAGGATGCAGAATGCAGGGACCAGCCACCACACACAACAAGGACCATGCGGGTCAACGGAGAGGTCATAAGGGCATAGGGGACACAAGGCTTGCACAACACCTTACTGAATTTATTGAAGAATGTTCTGGCATGGAAGAGGAGAGTGAGCACACACACACATCACCACATCGACGCACGCCAGAGGAGATAAGAGAATACACACACATGTCATTATTAGGAGGGAGGGGCAAGGCCACAATATGGCTCTTTATTATCTTATTTTTTTCTAATATCCCTTATACTGCACTTTCCCCACTCCCTTCTCGCAGGCACTTTTCCCTTTCCCCCTCCCATGCACTTGCACAATCTGAATGACACCTGGCCTAGTAAGATTGTTGTCTGTCTTCCCGTTGTTCCCCCTCCCTTGCCTTGTCGCGCCTCGAAACACTTGTGCATAGGCGCGTTATAAATGAGATATCATATCATATCATGTCCCATGGAAGCATGCAGACAAAGAGAATATTCAATACAGACTACCATCTTTGAGCAGAGGGGCGGGAAAATGGATATATGAAATGGGGAAGCTAACTGCAGGGCACAAGTTAGCAGTTGAAGATGTCAAGGGGTTATTAATTTCAGCAGGAGGAGCCAGCTTCCCAGTCCAAGCGGCAAATGCTGGAACGCTATCCCCACCACCCTCAAACAGGAATCTTCCTTCCTCACCTTCAAAGCTGGTATAAAAAACTGGCTAAGCAACAATCCTTCTCTGTAAGAGGCTTGCTGCTTCTCCTGCTTCGACCCAGCTGTAACCAGGTTCCACTATTGCACTTTCACCTGCGCATCTCATATCCTGACCCAGCTGTAACCAGGTTCCCACTTGTTGTTCATTATCTGTATGCCTGTCTATGCCTGTAACCTATATTTTCAAGCGCCCGGTTACCCCAGGGTTCAGTGTGCGATACAAGTAATAAACAAATACAAACAAATACAAATATTGGGTGATGCAGCAGATGACATTTGGAAGAGGGCGGGATTCTCAGGGGTGACCATCAGTGACACTTCACATGACTGGGCACCATTTGCAAATTGCTGACAAGCACTATTGCAAGCGCTGAGGGTACAATATCCAGACACCTTAGACATAGGGGCAATAACGTCAAACAAAATGCGTGAGAATGAGGACCCTATTAATTATATTCAGGAAATTCAGGAGCAGTGGTGCCTGGAAACGTGGGAGCTATTGAACCAAACTTTAGCAATATTTTACCACATGCTGATACAGGGGCTTCCAGAACTAGTACAGAGGCAGTTGAAAAAATTGGTAGGAATGGAAGCAAAAGCATGGCCAGAAACACAGCTGATGATCGTACATCATTGTAGGTTATGGCAAGAAAAGATGAAACAGACAAAAGAAGATAGGAAGGCAGAAGAAGCAAAACTGGTTCAGAAGAAATTGTCAAAATATGCCATGGAAGGTGCACTGATAAAAACCCCGCCCCACCGACACAACCACCAGCAACACTGTCACAGCAAGTACCAATTACAACACAGCAATTGCTACCACCACCCCCATGCACAGCCCAACACATATACCCACCGCCAATGGGAGGTGGATGGACATCAATGGGGAATGGCTACACAACCAACTACAGAGGGAGGGGTGGGTTAACAAGAGGGAGGGCATTTGGTCCAGCGATATACCAGTCAGGAGGAGGGTTACGAGGGTTTAACCAATACGGACAGCAAGGGTATTTAGACAACACTGGAGGATATCCATGGCAAGCATGAGAGCCAACAATTTGCTGGACTTGTGGACTAGTAGTACACGTATCACACACATGCTGGGCAAGGACAACACAAGCAGGATGGAGAGATCAAGGGCAACAGGGTCACAACGGGGGACAACACTACTACCAACAATCACAACTACAACAAATTGGCAAAACACACATGCAACAACAACACATCCAAACGGTGCAACATCTCACACAAATACAAGTAACTGCACAACCACCTACGGACATGCCAATACCACAGGCGCAAATGGGGAAGGTAACGATACTGGGTCACAACCAATATACATGGAACGGTCAATCATTGTACCCCCCATAGGACAGCCCACAGACGTCCTTGTTGTGTCCCATCCTGTCAGTAACACCTAACCCTGCGGAGGAACCACACATACAGGTGACGATAGGTGACAAAACATTTTCTTTCCTAGTTATTTATTTATTTATTTTTATTGTTTACATTTATAAAGCGCTCACACAGCCCGCAGGCATCGTGGCGCTGTTACAGGAATTGTTTGTTTTTCTTATTTGTGTTATTGTGTTTTTTTTGTCTTAGTTGCGTATTTATAACGCGCTTAAACACCCAGAGGTTTCTAAGCGCAGACCCGGGGATCGAACCTGTGTTGCTTCGTGTCGTCTTGCTTCCAAGACGCGCACGCTGCCGCTGAGCTATCCTCCCGGGGTTGACAGAGCAGCAACTAGATCCTGTATTATGGAAGGGAAGTTCAACTTGTCAGGCGATGCCATGCACACTCAAAGATTCTCTGGAGTTCGAGGGATGGTTCCTTTTACTGATAACATCTCCTTATCTGTTGGAGATCACAACCTATTTCTGCCACTGCTATCCTCAAAACAATCATCATTAGTAAATATGCTAGGGAGAGACACCATGAGCAGATTGAACATGACTATATCCTTCACTGACAAGGGAATAGTATGCTCAACACCAGGCATACACATGCTCACCGCACGACACATACTTCAGGCTTATTGTGGCAAGACAGTGGCAAGGGCAGAACCAGTGGACAGGGACATCTTCTAATACGGAACAGACAAGGCAATAGCATGGCTACCGGGAATTGAGGGTAAGGTGTAGAGGAGACCGGCATCATAACTTTTCAGACCAGAAACATCCACTAGTGAGGAAGAAGGGGCAATAATATCAGTGGATATTGAGAGTATTGTGGCAACCAAAGACTACATTGCTGTTCACACCCAGGACGCGGAAGGGAAGGTGTGCAGGGCAGTAATAGCATTGGCTGAAGGATGCAGGCTGACACAGGTGTCAGACGAGGAACTGTTCTCAGATGAAGTAGGAGATGGGGAGATGGTGCTCCAGATGAACGTCTATGTTTGGTTGAGAGTGACGTACAAGGAGGCAGCACAGAAAATGGCAATGGCACTGGAGACACCCGTCCCCACACAATCAGACATGTACAAGGAAGACTTAGCAGCTGTACCCGCCTCTCTATGGACTACTAGTCCATATGATGTGGGATGCATAAATCACATTGAGGGGTGAAATTAAAGCTAAAAAGGGAGCAACGCTGCCCATGGTGAAGCAGTACCCACTGTCCAAAGAAGCTGATGAAGGGATTTATGAAACGATAAGTGCCCTAGTTGAAAGAGGAATATTGGTACCATCAGAATCACCATGCAACACTGCGGTATACCCAGTGTGCAAGGCGAAGGGAGGGTCTTGGTATTTCATACAAGATTTAAGACCTCTTAACCACATTGTGGAGACAGAGTACCCGACAGCAGCTAACCCAGCCACGATACTGTGCATAATAACAGCAGAGGAGTCATGGTTCACTGTGATCGACCTCAAAAATGCATTCTTCTTAATACCACTGCACCCTGACTCACAAGATTTAACAAATTTCCCATACCGCAACATAAAATGGAAACACACTAGGCTACCCCAAGGATACTGTGAGTCACCATCCATCTTTAACAGCGTAATACAAATGGACCTAGGGAACATCGACCTGGAGAGCACGGTGCTGCAATATGTGGATGATATCATCTGCAGCACCACTGAGCAAAAGTGCAGGAGGGACTCTGTAAAGATGCTCACAGTGCTGGCTGAGAAAGGATACAAGGTTGACAAGGAAAAACTGCAGTACTGTCAGGAGAAAGTAGTATACATAGGGCAGATCATTTCATAAAAGGAAAGGAACATTGCACCACAAAAGGCACAAGCAATAAAGAACACACCACCACCACAAACGATAAGGGAACTACTGCAATTTCTTGGCCTATGCAACTATTGCAGAGCATGGGTTTTTGACTACAGCACATACATAGGACCCCTATTAGAGGCTCTCAAAGAGGCACAAAGGGGGGCAAGGAAGTTGGGATGGACAAGAGAAATGACTTATGCATTTAAGGAACTAAAAGAGATAATTTCAATGGCACCAGTTCTGGGTACCCCTAACTATGATAATGAGTTCTACATATTCTCACATTGCGATGGTGCAGTAATGAAGGCAGTGCTAACACAAAAGACAAGCCTGGGACACAAACCAATAGCATTTTACAGCGGCCATTTGGATCCAGTAATGATGGGACATTTCCTGTGTGAGCAACCCTTGGCTGGAGAAGCTTTTGCAGTAGAAAAATCATTATCTATTACTATGGGGTGCTCCACCACACTATATGTGGAACATGCCCTCTTTGAGATATAAAAAAAAAAACAAAATCCACATTAACTACCCAGAGAGCAACAGGGTATTAGATTATTCTCTCTAGATCTGAATTGAAAATAGTAAGATGTAGCAATGTCACTCCAGCGCAGTTCATAGCAGAGGAAGTGGCCGAAGGAGAATATGTGCACTGACTGTAAATGTGCAATTGATTTTTTCTCATCCACTAGAAAAGTAGAAGAAAATGCCCTAGAGGGGGGTGAGGTGTTATACATTGGTGGGTCATCGACAAAGTTATGGTGTGAGCAGGACTGGAGCAGTTGTAGTACGATTGAGGGAGGATTGGACATACGTTCTGGTCAAATGTGTTAGATTACCCCAAGAAAGCAACGGGAAAAGAGTAACAATATATTCTGATAGTGCATATGTCACCTCAACAGTAAATTCAGGATTAATAAACTGGCTCAGAAGAGGATTTAGGAGAGCAGATGGTAGTCCAGTGCAACATGCTCTCCTCCTGAGTGAATTAATAGAAGTAATAGCATACCATGCAGAAGTAGCCTTGGTGAAGTGTCAGGCCCACACGAATAGGGAAGATCCAATATCAAGAGGTAATGAAACCAGAGATGCACATGCAAAATATGCTGTGCACTTTGGCGAGACATGGGACCTCCAAGAAAAACAAAAAGATAAGGGGAGAGTAGGACAGATGATAATGAAGGATGGGTACACACACATACCAGAGACACAGATTATGGAACTGCAGACGGCAGCTCCAATGGCAGAAAAGGAACTGTGGGTTAAAAGAGGATGCACTATGGTGACCGAGTAATACAGGAAAATGTGTGATGCCCCTGGCCCTACTAAAATCAGCACTGGCCCAACTACATCACCCCACTCATACAGGGAAAGAAGTAATTGCAGCACGAATAAAAGAATCATGGTTCTGCCTCGAGCTAAACTCACACGTTGCAAATTTCATTAACAATTGCCTCACATGTCAACAATTTACGACCGGTCACATGCTGCACACGCTGAAAGTGATCAAAGGTACAATAACCCTCCCTGAAGGAGCCTTTTTGCACCTACACATTGACTATGCCGACATGATCAACGTATGTCAAGTATACAGATACATGATTGTAGTAGTGTGCCCATTTTCTAGGTGGATTGAGGCCGGCCCGTGCGCTCATGCAGATGCATTTAAAGCAGCTACATTTTTAGTAAGGGAGAGCTTCACGAGGTGGGGGTTTACGAAGTATTGAGGTCAGACAACAGTCCCCACTTTGCCAATGAATTATTTCAGCAGGTAACTGCACTTCTGGGGATCAAGCATAAGTTTGCCTGTGCATATCACCCACAAGCCAATGGCGTCTGTGAACGCCTCAATGGCCTCCTGAAAGAAGTGATACAAAAACCCAACAAAAAACCAAAAAGAGCTGGCTCTATTGACTTCCTCTGGCTTTGTTTGAATTTAGGAACAAACCAGGTTCAGACCACCACCTCACACCACATGAGGTGGTGACCGGACGCCAAATGTACCTTCCCCTCACACTACTGAAAGGGGCCCCTAGGGGTCCCTAACGTCTATGGAAACAAGGCGAGTCACCACACATGATAGATACGCCAGACACGAGGTTGTATTCCCAAAGCTAGGGTTTATTGCAAAGCAAAAGTCTCAGTTGGCCAACTCAGTCTCACACCCCGCAACGTGTATCTCTAGACCTCAAGGGACGCAAGAGTGTGGGTTACGTACATCAGTTACATATATACAAAATGCATATCAAACAATCAGCTATGACATGTTTAACACCCCCCTTTTATTGGGTTTCTTTGAACTTGTGTGATGATGGACACCTCCGACAACTAAGACACCTTCAAACATCTATTCTAGTAACATTTTGCAATTTGTGAGTGCGGAGGCATCTTTCAGTTGTTGAATAGAACACAGCGCTTCTGTTCTTGGAAGCGAGCTACATACGGGGGGAAGAGTTGCATTCCGGACCTTCCTATCTATTAGGTGCAATTCGTGTCCTGGGAGCTGACACGCTCTAGCGGGCTCAGCAAAGGGGGGCCGTAAGAAAAGCATAATTCAAGCCTTTAGCTATATTATTCTAACATATTCTACCATATAACGAGACTGGCTGGCAGCTGCGAAATTATTAAATGCCCTGCAGCTCTGCTTCAAGGCTACATTCGGGAGGGAGCCGGGCATTCTTCCTGGCGCTGCCTACGTTTGTGTTTCAACAAACTCCTGTTATCCTCTGGGTCCTGCGGCCTTGTCCTTTTTACGTACAGACAACAATGTTTTACAGTCGAGCAGTGTAAGCGGAAAATATACTGTGAAGCAATAGGAACAGAAAGCAATGAGCAATGGTTAGAAAACAAAATGGCGATTCTTGTTACATCAAAATGGCCGTTCATTGGCAAACTCGAAAACCTATATTCTGTCATATCGTGCATGAGACGGTTGGCCCACGGCCCCCAATATACGTTTGCGGTCACAAAGTAGAGGTATCCATTTTTCTAGACTGACACTACCATCAAGGGCAATGCGTGATTGTCATGCAACAAGTATTGTTTTTGGTGAAGAAATGCATGAGCATGTCTCTTCCCTGGTTATTAGTGCCACTTTTATCTCTCAACAGATTCAACAGACTCAGGGCGGGTCAGAGAATAACCAACGGGAAACAGCAACCAACGAGGAACAGGAGCTGACTGGACAATGGACAGTTAAAGAAGGCCCCTAGATTTACAGGGCCCCACACAGTCCAGAAAGTGGCCCTTAGGCCTGTCAAATTGCCTGATAAGGACATCTGGACACACATTCACAACATCAAGTCCCACAAAGCATAGACCTGCCCCCATCCCTACAGCAACAGGGCCAACGCTTCTGCAATAACAACTAACAACAACGACACAGCACAAGCACCAGATACCCCAAAAGACTCAAACGACAACCACCCATAGACACCCCATGGTTACGAGGTTGCAAACCAAATACGCCCCCACACCAGAACAATACAATTATTATCATTAAGAAACTGGCAATAGAAACTGGAAAAATAAACTTGACTAAAAAGCACCCGCCAACAGCAAAAGAAGAACATTATCGAAAAGATCTGTAATATACACCACACTGTGTAAACACGTGCATGCTCTCTTCTCTTTTGTCTCGCACATGCAGGTATTGCACATCGTTATTGTTGTATGCAAATATCTAACAAAGAACATACGCCACTGCCGAGGGACAAATGCTACCCACAGACGATGTCACACCAATTTGTATACATTATAAAAAGACCAAAGTACTTAAGGCCCAGGAGAATACGCATCTATTATAATGCGTTTCTCATGCTAATATTATGTTTGTTTCCACACCTCCACGCAGCATTACCTGCCTTGAGAGATAGGATGAAAAGGAAGGCGTGGGAGGAGCTTTTCTCCTGGGCATTGAACGACCACTTGATACGCAGGGCTTGAATAACAAACACTAACAGTAATAATGCAACTTTTTAGAGATTTTCAGGTGGGCACCTATATCATCTAAAGTAAAGTAGCTGCAGGTTTGCAGCACAAGTGTGATAAAATGCCAGTGGTAATAGCAACTGTAAAAAAGATGGGGATATTTTTCACCACTGGTCTGATAACTGCCGCTGTCCGGCAGGCCTACTATGCTTTTTATGTGACTGCAACTCCCACTACTAACATTTCCGCTACCACGGCTGCAAGGAGAACTGTGTCAGGTGGTACAAGTAACACGGGACCCAACGTAAAAAGAGGTAAACGTAGTGTTTCTAAAGATGTACATGGGGTGGACACAGATTTTACAGAATCCGCACAGGTCTCCAACAACATGTGGTATAAACACATGTTCAAAATTGGTAAGGACACGACAAAGGACAACTGCTATGTGTGCTTGTTGATCCCATACGCCATGAGCACCTCAAGAACATTTGTGGCTAGTGAAGGACCAGCAGCAACAGCAGAATGCCTTTTATATGTAGCATTATTTCAAACACGAGGGCAATTTCAAGGTAAACAGGCAACAATAAGATGGAAGTCAAGGTCAACATACCCCTACGAAGATAACTTCATCAAGACACTACCAATGTATGACAATAATGGGCAGCTAACTGAAGGACTTCAATACATAAACGACAGACCCGACAAAGGAAACACAAAAGAGGTCACACTGAATTACCTGCCATTCAAATGGAATGCAAGAGAGGGTGGAGGTGAACCAGGGTGCTGGGAGAGACCACTGATATTAGTATATGGAAAAGTATATGCGAAGAACGATGGGTGGATGGAGTAGTAGGGAGCAAGATAGTGACATTGGCAAAATCATCAGTGATGACAGTATAAGAGGAAAACAACAAATTCTACAAGGAATGGACAGCAAGTGCAGCGCTGCTAAATTGGTTGGACAAAGAAGAGGAACCAATAACGATAATACCAGTTGCAGCACCTACACTATGTTACCAGCATGATGGTGAGGTTGATGTTGGAGTAAACAAAGGATGTAAAAGAACAATAAAGATTCCGGAGGGGGGAGCAGTAACAGCCGTACTGATGGACCACTATTGGGCCTGCAAAAAAAAAGCTTATAACAGCCTATCACAATCATGTAATGGGGTATGTACCATGGTGCACGTCAACGTACCTTCCCTGGTAGTACCACAAAAACACATCAACCTGGAGAATTTCCCTAAAATGGACGAAGGAAACAAACAGAAGAGAAGGTCCCTGGATAAAGCAGGAAGCGCTGCAAGGAGTGACATTACTACAGAGAATAAAGTATCCAGAGTAAAAAGACAAGGAGAACTACTGAGTGGAAATTACCTGTGGGGAAGGTCAGAAACAGCACTGAGTGAGATTCCAACATGAAAACAGAATATTCAGCAGAGCGGCAATGTTCTTTTCCTCTTTGATACATCCGGGAGTGCAGGCGTATGCAAATGCAAAATGGCTACAGATAACAAGATGGGAGCTAATGATGACAATTAACTCCACCGTTAACAGATCTAACGTGATTAAAGAAGAACTGAGAGCAATAAGGATGGTGGCCCTACAGAACAGGTATGTGCTAGACCTTCTGACAGCAATGAAAGGAGGTGTTTGTGCAAAAATTGGAAGTTCCTGTTGCATGTTCATCCCTGCAAACGACAAGGACAACAACACTTTATCTGCAGCAGTATCAGAGCTGGCCAAGATGCATGCCAAAATGGAAGAGGAAGCAAATGGGGTGAAGAAGGATGGTAGCTGGTTTTCATACCCTGGTCATGGATGCCATCATGGCTGTCGGATGGCCTCAAGGTTGTGGCAGGATGCATGATCCTAGGAATGGCTTCACTGATGGGGATAAAGTTATGGATGGCGAGGTCAAAGCGTACTGCTGAGGAAATGATAGGCAAGCACGTGCAAATGCCCGCTGAAGATGACAAGCACACAGATATAATAATAAAGGAAAGCGAGAGGATGCGGCAACAGATAGTGGAAGCAGACTTGTACCTGCCATCGATAAAAGTTGAGAATCCACAAAACCCGAAGAGCTATGTTGGAAAATGGGTTTATTGCAAGCCCGGTGGCGGATGCGTATACATGTACTGGTCTTTTTGTCAAACGGGAAATCGTATTATACCCTCTAGATCGTGTTTGTATATATATTGGCCTAGGCCAAGTCGCTCTGCGAGGAAATCCGCGTTGCAAGGTCCTGACCTTAGATCTGTGTAAGCCGCCATTTTAGGTTCATCTGCCATTTTAGATTCTCTCTCTAAAGTCACCCTGTGTTTTCTAAGATGGTGGACAGTGTCATTCCGAAAGCAACATGGCTCTCTTGACCTCTGTGTACGATTTAATATGTAAACTGCCTGCAGGCCAAATGTTAGGGTCATGTACTGAGACCTTGTCCTTCGTTGACCTGTGTATAAAGGATTACCTGTACCAACGAGACTAATCGATGAACATATATCGTGTACAATACTGTTCGAGCATTTTATGTGAACACTTGTTTGACTATATTCTTTAAGATATATGTGAAAGATCAATGTGAAATCCAAAGACACACTGTTGCTATTGTAACTTGTTTGTGAATATGTTAAGGATAACCCCTAAATGTATGGCTGCATAAATTAGGGCACAAACTCGGCATGAACCTCTAGCCCATGGAAATGGTTAACCAGCAAGTGGATTGAACATCGAATAACATACTGAATAAAAGGCACGACTATTCTGATGTACAGCCCCACTCACTTCCCACACCGAACGTGCTGGTATTCGCTGTGGTGAACTGAGGCCCTGATAGCTATCTGATACTCTGTTTCTTTGAAAATTGTTCAGTTACTTTGAGTAAAGATCTGTGTATCTTTCTTTGTAACCCGCGTTTGGTGTATTTCCTTTGGGGTACTCAGCCTTGATATCTTCTTTTTGCTTTCACAGATGGTGCCCGAATAGGGACCCTCAAGGTTGATGCCAGCTCGTCGAAGGTCGATGCTGCTATCGGATTGGGATTGGACGGTGTAAAGAAAAAAGGGGCCCCTTTCTGAATGAGATGCGACACCTCAACAGCGCTGCATCGCCTGATCCCTGGATGGTGAGCATGCGGTCCCAGTCAGCATCTTGACGAGGGTCCACTTATCGAGGTGGGCAGATTTGCCAAAATCACCAAACACGAGGTAAAACTCGTTAGAAAAACTTTGAAATCCAATCAGACCTCCTTAGGCTTGATCAGGTGAGTTGTGACCCTATTCTTAAGTATCCTGATAATTTGTTTTGGAGCATTGCATTTGCAAGTACAATTATTGACCAGGTAACACCAGTATCCTGATATGCCTGGGAAATTGTCTGCCTGCTTTAGGACATTATTCCGGAGTGGCAGACAATCTTTGGTATTTAGCCATCCGGCACCACAGGAGGGTTTGCTGCCTTGTACTATGTACTGTAAGCATGGCATTGGTAGTATAGTGTTTAATGATATTTGGCACAGACAAACTAGACTTCAGTGGCCAATCAATGGTAGTTTTGAAATTCTTCGTATTGAATACTTAGAATCTATATTATTGAAGAAAAAGGCTAGACCTGCAGCATTTGACGTATTATAAAATTGGAAGAAAGAAGCTTTACAGCAGCTTAAGAGTAGAGAAAAACATGCGTGTCGTCATAAGACAAATGCCGAAAAAAGCATTGTTATATGACCAAGATAAACAGTCTGAGTCGACTAGGAATATGGATAGAGCTTCCTCACTTGGTATCCAGAAAATCTATCCTTCTAAAGACTTTCATGTTTCCGACGAACGTATCGATAAATTGTTAAATGAACCTGGTGCCACTGCGCCACCTCCGTATGTTCCTCTCCCTGCTACTTTGCCTCTTCCTGCTGTTATTCCTCCTCCTGCTCCTGTCGTTCCTATTCCTCCAGTCGTTACTCCTCCTTTTGTTGCTGCTCCTCCGCCTGCTCCTCCACCTGCTCCTCCGCTCTTTCCTGTTGTACCAGTGACTACACCTCCGTTGAACATGCCTACTCTCCATCTTCCAAGTGGTCCTCCACAACTTGTAGTAGATCAGGGAGCGGGATCGAGGGTTGTCACTCGTAATACTGTACCTCCAGAGAAGAAACATGAATTGATTGCATGGGCTAAGCATTGTATGGAGAGGGATGATCAAGCTAATGTTTTTTCCACACTTTCTAATATGGACAATTGTCCTGAGAAAAATGTTTTCATTGAAGGATTAGGTATCCATGTGTGTGTAATGTGGGACAGATTAAACAATACAGATCTCCCACAAGGATTGAGGGATCTGAACACCTTAGCGTTCTCTAGAGACACTATGGAGAAATTACAAGAGCATGTTGAGAGGGTATTTGAGTATAGAAAGGAGTTGGAAAGATTACAGAATGAGGATGAAGATGAAGATAGTATGTATGTACAGAAACGGTTCCTTCCCTGTCGCAAATTGATATCTGAGGAAATGCGAATTTGCATGAAGGATACGATTAGATGGATCTCAGACTCGTTGATAACTCCAGTTGAAGTATATGACACGTATAGTCAGTATACGCCACAAATGTAGAGGAAAGTGATACAGGTAATGGTAGAATACCTACAGGATAAGTGTGTAAAAAGAAAGATTAGTTGTCCTGCAGAGTTATTAAGTATTTACAAGAGAGCTTTCTCACTTGACACTTCTTCGGCTGCTTTAGCGCTCGATTTGGCTCTGTTGCTTAGTAAGCGCTCGGAGTTGCCTCCTTCTCAGTTGCCTATGAGAGAGGTTCCTCCAACACTTGTCCCAAAAGTTGAGATCCCCGCTAATGTTGTAGCAGGTACAGCTGCTGTGGAAATACCTGCACATTATGTGTCTCAGTTCGTTCACGTCCCGTTCTCAAGACAGGAAGTGAAAACCATTAGACAATCTATTCCCGGCATTAGGAAAAACCCAACATAATTCTATAAAGAAATAGAGTCTGTTTTGCAATCCTCAATATTCACTTTAAGTGATATTGATTTGTTATTTCCCATACTCCTGCCCGTAGATTTGTGGAAACAGGTTAGGACTATAGATGACGTACCAGGGTTAGGAGATACATGGGCTAACATAATTAGACTCGATGGAGAAAGGCCAGCTGGCGAAAGACCTCCTCAGGTGATACCAACTTTGCCTGACGGAATCGTTACGAAATTAAAACCTATAATTCCCGAAAAGAGAATTATTTGGGACAAGCTTACCGCCTGTGTCCAAGGGAAGTCTGAGGGTGCTACTGAGTTCTTTAATCGGTTCGAACAAGTATTCTCGGATTTCAGTGGACAAGATTTAAGCACATAGTCTGGGAAAAGATTATTTATAGACAAATTTGTGTGTGGATTGTTGCCAGACATCCAGTCACAAATGATGTCTTCTGAGAGTGCTTGGCAAGCAAAGTCTCAATCAGAAGTACTGCACATGGCTCAGTACTATGATAATCGAGTCAATAAAGAAAAGGAAAGAGTCGAAAAGAGAAAAGGTGATTTGAAAACCAAAGTATTATTACAGCAAATTGTTAGAGGCCCTAGAGTCGGTAATTCACAGTTTAGA
Source organism: Ambystoma mexicanum (assembly GCF_040938575.1). Taxonomy (NCBI): domain Eukaryota; kingdom Metazoa; phylum Chordata; class Amphibia; order Caudata; family Ambystomatidae; genus Ambystoma; species Ambystoma mexicanum. Next base: position 803,549,536 of record NC_090939.1, on the reverse strand, counting down.
GGTCAATATGTTCCACAAGGAAATGTGCCCTTGGGTCCTGTAAACATTAACCAGTGTGCCTATTGTAGGCAAGAGGGTCATTGGCGTGCACAATGCCTTGTCTTTCGACAGAGGTCAAATAACACATTTGGAAATATGGGTAGATGACCCATAGGTCGCCCGAGTGTAGGGGGCCCTGGTAGAGGTCAGTTTTCACAAGATTCACAGCAACCTTTTTTACAGGATAATCAGGCACCAAGTGTGGATACTAAAAACATATTTGACCATCCTTCTGCCGCTTACCTCTCTGAAGAACTTCCTTTTGACAATATTCTGTTTCGTTAGGATTGCCCGAAGCAGCGTTTGGAACCTACGCCTATTCCCGTTAATCAGAAAGGTCCCTACGTTGAAATGTTAGTGGGAAATAGGAAACATCTATTCTTGATAGATACAGGGGCACAGAAGTGTTCCATTGTTCATTCTCGGGTTCCAAACATTCCACTGTCAGGGCAAACCAATGTTTCTGTAGGGTTTTCTGGCACACCAGTTGTCTGTCTGTTTTTTTTGCCGGTACCTATTTCTTTGGGTCCATTTACAGACCATTGTCCATTCCTTTTGACTTCGAATTGTGGAGAGAATGTGCTGGGGTTGAATCTGTTGAAGGAATTAAATGCGGTAATTCATTGTTCTGCTGACGGAGTGCGTTTGATGATTTCGCCGCAGCAACTTTCTGTCTCCCAATTCTTGACTAGACCTTTGCCACCGGAATTTAGTGCTGTTCCGGAATGTTTATGGGTAGTGGATGATAATGATGTCGCCGTTTTACAAATTGAGCCTGTTCGGATTGTTTTGAAACATGGAGTGAAGCTGCCGCACATTCCGCAGTATAAGATTTCAGCTGATGGTGAGCAAGCTTTGAAATGCATCGTCTCTGATTTTGTACATCGAGGGGTGATTAAGGAAATTGCAGGTAGTTTATGCAATAGTCCGATTTTGTCCTTGTACAAAAAAGTTGATAATGCAATTCCTTTTCATTTCATAATTGATTTACGTGCCATCAATAAGATCGTCGCTCCACAATTTCCAATTGTGCCTGATGTGACAAAGATACTGACTATGATTCCGGCCTCAGCTACTCATTTTAGTGTTGTGGATCTAAAGAATGCTTTCTTTAGTATTTCTATACACAAGGACAGTAGAGATTTGTTCGCGTTCACCTTAGGGGGACGCTCCTTCACATTTACCCGTGCACCACAGGGTTACATGGAAAGTCCTAGCATCTACAGTAGGGCTCTGAAAGAACAACTTGATACCCTTGAGATGCCCTTTACTTGTACACTGCTTCAATATGTTGATGACTTGCTTTTAGCTGCCGACTCAGAATTTTTTTTTTACGGAGGGCAATGTGTTGTTGCTTATTCACCTTGCTAAACATGGATATAAAGCTTTGCTTAATAAATGTCAATATTGTTGCCAGGGGGTCGCCTATTTAGGCTATCTCCTGTCAAAGGAGGGAAGAAGATTGACGCCTGAACGAATAAAACTTATTTCTAGCATGTCTGTCCCAAATATGCAGAAAGAAGTTAGAGCCTTCATAGGAATGGCAGTGGATCCCCAATTTCTCGTTAACGATTAAGCCAATATTGGCTCTGACGAAGAAGGGCATTTCTTCACCATTGCCGTGGAACATGGAGCACCAGCGTGCATTTGATTTGCTCAAGACTGCATTATGCTTGGCACCGGTTTTGGGCACACCAAGTTATAAAAAGGCCTTTGTGTTGTTTGTGCATGAATGTGATGGATGCGCTTTGGCTGTGTTAATGCAGGAACATGGAGGGAAGAGTAGGCCATGCGGTTACTTTTCTTTCGCCCTTGATCCTGTAGCATGCGCTTTGCCAAAATGTTTGGGAGATGTCACTGCTGCTGCTGCGTCAGTAAAACAGAGTGAGGGTATGGTCCGAGGCCATGCTTTAACCCTGATGGTACCTCACTCTGTAGATGTTCTACTGAACAGAACTCAAATGCAACACCTCACTTCCGCATGGTTGACAAGATATGAACTGATCTTGTTTGCACCACACATACAAATTAAGAGGTGTTGTGTTCTTAATCCGGCTGAACTCTTACCTTTCCCGCAAGGTACTGCTTGCAGTGACGAAGAGTCACATGACTGTCTTTATACGACCGAACAAGAGACAAAGGGTAGAATTGATCTAAAAGATACTCCTTTGAACAATCCGCAAGCGGAGCTGTTTTTTATGATGGTTCCTGCTTCAAACTTCCGGATGGTACATCCATGTCACGACACTCGCCCAAACCCCCCTCTGGCAAACCCATTGGCCAGATGGAGTCAGGACTCGGGCCTCTAGAGCCTGGCATCCTCTTCAAAAGCCCTCATGGGGCCAGTGCTGGCGCCTATGGCGCAAGGCTCATACACCATGAAAAACAATGTGCTTGGGAACTACTTTATTGTATTGTCAGCCAACATGGAGGCATCCACATAGCTTGGTCTTTAAGAACCAAGCTATGCAGTCTAGTGTTTTGGGTGTGGTAGCCTAGGGACTACTTTACCTGGACTATTTGGTTGGGGCTATTTAAACCACATCCGAGCAAGACAACACGATTTGCGTTACTTTGCAGCTTGCAACGTGAAGCTCACCGTGTCCAGCTATTCCCTCAAACCTCGGAGAAGCAGAACCTGCAAGGAGACAAAAGGAACATCATTAGGAGCAGCATCTTACCTGCAGTCTTCATCTTTAAACACTCGCTGCTACCGAGAACAGCTTCCTCGAATCTGCAGGCCTCCCGGACAGAATGACCTGAAAGAGGAAGATAGAGGCAACATTAAAGAAAGCAGTAGAGACATTTACAAATTACGAACTGCTCAAAAGGCTTACCTGGCTGGTCGACTCTCGGCTGGCACCACTCTGGACATTCCACTCGCACTGAAGAACACCGCGACCTACAAGGAAGGAAGACACAGGTTAGCAAAGGCAAGACTTCGCAGCGCTGCGCATAGCGCTTACTTACCGCATCACAGCGATCTTAATGCGCCATCATTTACCAGCGGGGCTCAACTAAACCAGTTCACCGCGCTGAAGCTCTGCATACCTAAGGGAGAAAAAAGAGACATTTTAAACAAAGAAAGGCATGCAGCATAGCAAGAAAACTAAAGAACAGCAATAAGACCTACCTGAACAATATCAAACGGGCCAGTGTCAGTGAGGTAACTGGACCGCACTCACCCATGAAAGACAACGCGCCCCTGCAAAGAAGGCAGGACAGAGAGCACGCCTAATTCTACCACTAGGCAGAACCTTCCCCGCAGACCACATCAGGGCAAAGCTGAGAAGCATACCAGCGAGTAGCCCGGCTGGGTGGCGTCCCTGTGGATACCAGGTGAGCGTAACAGAACGCGAAGCCTACCTTAACAAATCCACCTGAGCACCATGGAGACATCAGAAATGGACCAATTGGCCCATTTACTAGGAGAGCTTTGTGCTGAGGGTCATTCTGCCTGACAAGAGACTAATGCCATCCGGAGAGACCTAATAGTGACCAAAGAACGCACTGAAGAGATTAGCAGGCAATACTTGCAATCACAGGCAGGACCGATGCCTCTACAATCCAACGATGCAAAACCCTGCCATACCACCCACTCCGGTACAGATCACGTTACCTGGAACAGTGCCCCTGGCACCACCAGAAAGGTTCTCAGGCGACCCACGGAAGTATGCGGCATTCATCAACCAGTGCCGCCTTCGTTTTCTTTGTAGGCCTGGAGCATTTACAAACGACCAAACTCGGGTAGCTTTTGTCTTATCATACCTGAGTGGAAGTGCAGCAGATTGGTTGGTGCCGTTGGTAACCCATGATGATCCTCTATTACATGACTTTTGGGGGGTTCCAGAGAGAAATGGAAAAACTTTTTGCTCGCCATACCCAGGAACAAGCAGTAGACAATGAACTCCTGTCCCTCCGACAGGGGAATCAGGAATTGTTAACGTACATTGCTACCTTCAACAGACTAGTTGCCGAAGCTAGGTGGCCAGAAATCAAAAGAACCACGTTATTCCATCGAGGCTTATGAGGCGAATTAAAGGACGTCTTAGCCCAGGTGGTTGATCCACCCAGAGACTGTGCAGAATTCATAAATTTGGTCGTGCAGCTACCACCGGTTGCAGGACCGAAAGGCAGACCGGTCTAAAACAGACCCTCGGACCGTGTATGTTCGACCAAGGGAAAACGCACCCTGTGTACCTGAAAATGCTGTAGAACCGATGCAGATTGGAAGGATGCGGCCTCCATTAACAAAACAAGAGTGGGATAAAAGAAGATAACAACAGCTTTGTTTGTATTGTGGGAAACCAGGACATTTCCTGAAGGACTGTCCAGTAAAACCCCCAAGAAGAACAGTCGGGCCACAGAGAAGGATGAAGCTAAGGAATCGGAAAACTACCAAGCTCGACAAACGTAGAGGTCAGTTTGTTGAGTGAGAAAAAAGAGTTAATGACCTCGCACTTTGCAATACCAGTGATCTTAATTAACCATCAACAGTCATCAAGAATGCATGGCGTTGAAGCATACATCGATAGCGGAGCAGTTGGAAATTATATTGATCAAGAACTGGCAGCAGAGATGGGGCTTCCTTTGTGTTCTCATTCAACTATGGACAAGGTAACCATCGTGGATGGGACAGAAATCTCTTATCCGGACCAGTAACCCAGTGCACAGCAAGGGTAACCTTGCTGTGCCAGGACGGACATCGGGAGTCTATTTCCTTCCATCTCATCAAAGCACCTCACTTCAGGCTAATGCTAGGGATGCCATGGTTGGTTGCTCACAACCCTTTGGTAGACTGGCGGGCACGAAAATTAACCTTCCTTGGTGACTACTCCCCTGCCTGCTATTACCAATAGGAGAAACCCAACGTCTGTATCCCCATGACTCCCGGGGCGACAGTATCAACCTTGGGAGCAACTAATACCTTGCCAAGTGAATACCATGATTTCCAGGATGTTTTCCGAAAGGACCAAGCCAATACATTGCTGCCGCACAGGCCCTATGACTGTCAGATCAACCTTGTTCCTGTTGCACAAATCCCTTGCGGCAGGCTCTACGCTCTAACAGAACCAGAAAAGCTTCATTTGAAATCCTATTTAGACCAGTACCTTGCAAACGGATAAATCCATCCTTCGAAGTCCCCCACAGCCAGTCCTTTGTTCTTCGTACCGAAAAAGGAAGGAGACTTGAGAACCTGTATTGACTACCACGCATTGAACCAGATCACAGTGAAGAACCGCTACCCCTTGCCACTTATCCCTGAGATGTTAGACCAAGTTAAAGATGCCCAGATTTATACCAAATTGGACCTTCGAGGAGCGTACCACCTGGTCCTAGTCAGAAAAGGAGATGAATGGAAAACCGCCTTCCGTACTAAGTACGGCTTGTTTGAATATCAAGTCATGCCCCTCAGGTTATGCAACGCTCCTGCGACATTCCAATATTTCATGAATGACGTCTTAAGGGAGTTAATTGATGTGCGCGCCTTAGTGTACTTAGACGACATCTTAGTATACTCAGCCTCGGAACAAGATCATGTCAGGCACGTTTGTTCAGTCCTCACCAAGCTCCATCAACATTGCTTGTTTGCAAAACATGAAAAATGCTTTTTTCACATCACCGAAGTAGAATTTCTTGGTTTTATCCTTACTCCAGGAGGCATCAGAATGGACGTGCACAAGGTAGATGCCATTCTGAAATGGCCTTCACCAACGTCTCTAAAAGGGGTACAAAGCATGCTGGGCTTTGCGAACTTCTACCGCCGGTTCATCCCAGACCTCTCTCAGGTTGTGCACCCAATCACAGTACTATTACGAAAAAACAATAAAAAGTTTGCTTGGACCGAAGAAGCAGAAGAAGCCTTTCAGGAACTTAAACGAAGGTTTACCTCTGCTCCAATCCTGCGACATCCTCGTCCAGACCTCCCTTATGTCGTTGAAACTGATGCGTCCAGTCTCACAATGGGGGCTGTCCTTTCACTGCATCTTGTGGCCTTCTTGTCGAAAAAGTTCTCACCTCCAGAGATTAATTATGCCATCACGGAAAAGAAACTCCTGGCTATCAAATCTGCCTTTAAAGCCTGGAGGCACTAACTTCTGGGGGCCAGACACACCATTACAGTCATCACAGACCACCGAAACCTGCAATATCTCAAAACAGTCAAGGCCCAGTCCTCGCACCAATTACGGTGGGCCCTTTTCTTCGCCGAATATGATTATGTAATCACATTTCGACCAGGAGTCAGAAACGGAAAGGCGGATGCCTTATCTTGCATTGGCATAGATGAAATAGTATATAGAACTCCAGACCCAGTACCTATTATACCTGAAGACAAACTCTTGGGTATCACGACAGCCTTAACACAAGCAGAACTACGAAAAGAAATACAACGGACAATGAATCCTGATGCCTACCTCGCATGGCAAACTCAAGGAGAACAATATACCATCAAGGACCATCTACCCTTTTTTAGGTATCGCCTATATGTCCCCAAGAAGGAATTACAATAGCATATTGTTTCAAACTATCATGATTCACTGATCGAAGGGCATCCTGGGATCACCAAAACCCTAGCTAAGGTGAAAGAGAACTTTTGGTGGCCTACCTGGCGTAAGGACATCATTCAGTATATTCAGTCCTGCGGTGTCTGCACATAAAAAAAATCACAGAAACAAAAACCATCTGGTCTCCTACAACCATTGGACATTCCTACAGCTCCATGGCACACTATTTCCCTTGACTTCATCAGTGATCTACCTCCAAGCCAGGATTCAACACCATCCTTGTAGTTTTGGACTTATTCTCGAAGATGGCCCATTCTATTCCTCTCAAAGGCCTCTCAGACGCAGCCACTTTAGCAAAAGTGTTCCTGGAGGGCGTGGTTAAGCTACATGGCTTCCCTTCGGATATGGCCTCTGATCGAGGCAGCCAGTTTGTTTCAAACTTCTGTGAAAAATGTTGTGCAATGGCATAGATCGACGTTCGGCTATCTACCAGTCACCATCCCCAAACCGACGGCCAAACCGAGAGAACCAATCAGACACTCAAGCAATATTTACGGTGCATGCTGCACCACGAACAAAGGAATTGGAAAGACCTACTATGGATAGCCGAATATGCATATAACAATTCTTTGTATTCAAGCACAGGACAAATGCCCTTCTATACCCTTTATGGCAGACATCCGCGTACCTCTGAACTAGACCTTCCAGCCAGCTTGGAAATGCCAGCGGTAAAGACTCTACACACAACCATTACTCAGGCTCTCAAAAGGGCAAAGGAACACCTTATTCATGCCAAAGAAAAACAAAAGAGATTTGCCGACCAACACCGGAAAAAGGACCCTGATTATCCAGTAGGAGACAAATTGTGGTTAGCTGCTAAATTCGTACCCATCAAGGGAACCCGGACCTTTCATCCCATATTCTTAGGACCCTAAACCATTAAGGCAATTATCAACCCAGCAGCAGTGAACCTGGATTTACCACCTAATCTACACATCCACCCGGTATTCCATGTGTCCCTCCTGAAACCAATGCAACACGGATTGCAACCCGGCACACGGATTGGGACACCACCTAAGCCCATACTTGTTGACGGAGAACCAGAATTCGAAGTCAAAGATATCTTGGACTCTAAATACTCTAGGACCAAGCTATATTATCTCGTTGATTGAAAAAGATTTGGAACACAAGATAGATCCTGGGAGCCCAGTGAGAATATCCACGCACCGCATCTCATCAGGAAATTCCATCGGAACTTCCCTACCAAACCTGGGCCAGACAGAAGGAACACCATGGGAGGGGCCTTAGGGGGGAGTGCTGTCACGACCCTCACCCAAAACCCCCTATGGCAAACCCATTGGCCAGGTGGAGTCAGGACTCGGGCCTCTAGAGCCTGGCATCCTCTTTAAAAGCCCTTATGGGGCCAATCCAGGCGCCTATGGAGCCAGGCTCATACACCATGAAAAACAATGTGCTTGGGACCTACTGTATTGTCAGCCAACATGGAGGCATCCACATAGCTTGGTTCCTTAGAACCAAGCTATGCGGTCTAGTGTTTTGGGTGTGGTAGCCTAGTGACTACTTTACCTGGACTATTTTGTTGGGGCTATTTAAACCACACCCGAGCAAGACAACACACTTCGCGTTATTTTGCAGCTTGCAACGTGACGCTCACCGTCTCCAGCTATTCCCTCAAACCTCGGAGAAGCAGAATCTGCAAGGAGACAAAAGGAACATCATTAGCAGCAGCATCTTATCTGCAGTCTTCATCTTTAAACACTCACAGCTACCGAGAACAGCTTCCTCGAATCTGCACGCCTCCCGGACAGAACGACCTGAAAGAGGAAGATAGAGGCAACATTAAAGAAAGCAGTAGAGACATTTACAAATTACGAACTGCTCAAAAGGCTTACCTGGCTGGTTGCCTCTCAGCTGGCACCACTCCGGACATTCCACTCACGCTGAAG